>NC_058123.1:4697500-5040000 GCF_914725855.1 Thunnus albacares
GGTGATTTTTACAGTACGTGTCTGTTTGTGCATTTTGGTTTAACAGAGTTACAGTTTTGAGATTAAGGCGTATAAATGTTGACCTAAATTATGAGGACAAAGGGTTAAGTCACATTTTAATCATCCATGCATCCATATTCTACACCCACTTATCCTGTTCAGGGACGTTTTAATTCAGAGTATACATAATTTAGAAAGTACATGGATGCATATGTAAATCATCCGCTTGTGTGTTCATGCATGAATACATTCCTTAGGCCTGTATACATCACGGTGAAAAATTTAATTACGACAGTCGTATGAATAAGAACGAATTTCCAAGTCATGTGTAGTGACAACAATCGGCTCATCTGAATGTGGCGGTTTCAGATTTCTCAGTGTGATCGTTGGTCTACATTTATTAGTTTTATAGTTAAATCCATCACTATTATAACCTGATTATAATCCTCTACTATAAAATATTTGTGACATCAGAGACAGACAGAGGAATCATTTCATTATATAATTATTTTATCACAAGAAATTGACGAGAGGTAAACAATGCAGACATGATAAGTATGACAAAGGGCTACCACAAACGTATATTAGTTCTTAACAAAAAACAAACTGATCTACCCGACTGCAGACTGATGAGAATAGAAAGGAAGATCAAAAATTAATCTGTGTGATCCGTCATATTCATATAAATACTGTATATACCTTCAGTCTCATCAGTGTCAAAACTAGCACTAATGGAAAGTTATTATTAACCTTGACTGAGCTCTGCTGCTCTACCTTGTGTGACATCACGTCCAATATCTCATTTTGATGTGGATATTAATAATAATAATAATAATAATAAGCTTTATTTATAGAGCACCTTTCATGACATAAAATGCAGCTCAAAGTGCTTTACAAAAGAAATGTAAAACAGAGATACAGATATATACATATGCACAAGCACATAGATACACACACACACACACACACCTATATATGCGTATATATATACATACATACATACATAAACATATACATACATATACACACACACATACACATAAACGGGATAAATATCAGTTAAGACATAGTAAAGGAGTAAAAGACAAATTCTAGAGATAAAATCATAGAGGTAAAACAAAATCAATTAAAGGTCATAGAAGGAGGTTTTGAGTTGCTTCTTAAAACAACCGAGGTCGCCTCTCTGATATGAGGAGGGAGCATGTTCCAAATCATCGGTGCATAACATGAAACAATATTGAAATAATGAAAGTTGCTTTACAAAAAGAAATCCACACGTCACTGCAGTTTACATATAGTAACATATTTTGGTGAAAATCCTGTTTCTACATTATTTTCCTAAACACTTCTGTGTCGCACTGCAAGTTGCTCTTTAAACACTGAGCTCAAACCGGAAAAGCTACTTTTAAAAAGTGTACTATTTACTATTTAAAGATCCCCTTCAGACAAGTTTTCAGATGTATAGAAATATGCTTTTTTGAATAATAATTTGTGTCTAATAAGATTTTCTACAAAAAAAAGTTCAATTACCTTATTAAAATCTTCAAAATGACATCTCCTCCTTCTACCTCATTAAAAATCCAGAATCTGTGAATATGTAAATATTATTTATTTCTAAAGTTTTCCAACTGGACACCAGATGTTTCCTCCTTCACTGTAAAGTTCATTCTCAGTGTTTTTTCACTGGAGGCTTCATGTTTCCACATCACACTTGTGTAAGTTGCAAAACTGGACCATGACCGGCTCCAAACTGGTTGTGATGTCACAAATCCTGCTCGTAGGTGCACGTGTTAAACTGAGATTTGAGGTGAAAACAGAGAAACTTTTCTCTTTCAGCAGATGAATATGAAACCAAACTCTGCACAGAGAAGAAGAACAAACATCCAACTGAAGGAACAAGAAGACAAACATGTTTTTGAGTGGAGGAGAACTTGGAAGATACATATAATGTAAATATACATAAACCTGCATTAGCTGAGTTTTTTGTCCACTTGTTTTCAGTGGAAACAAGTAGTGAACACAACTCTGACACATCATCAGCTTTAAATTGATATGTTGAACTTGTTAGCAAACAGTTGTTTATTTCCACATCCAGCAGTTACGGAGCAACATTATCATTCATGTGGAGTCGTGTTTCTGTCCACCTGGTGAATATAAGTCCAATATTCACACTCTTTTAGCTCTGTTTTTGTTCTCCATCAACCCCTGAGGGAAATATCTGACTCTTTAGCTGCTAAATGCTCCACTATGTTCACCAGCTAGTCTACAGCTAACTGTGTCTGTTTGCTGTTTGGTGCTGAGCAGGTAGTGTACAGTGGCTTTTTACAAATAATTTTCTGAAAACAGCTGCCTGCTAAAGTTGCAGCTGGACAGATAAACAATGAGCTGAAACTCACTATAAAGCTCCGTAAAGACGAGAGGAGCTGCAGAGTCACTGATAATTCTCTGTAGGTTGATCACTACGAGCCAACACATTACACACTGACAGATCAGACATTATCATAGAAAATGTCAATTATAACCACATTAATTAGCGAGTTAGCATAAGGAATCTCCAAATGATACATCTAGACCTATTTTCCGCTGATAATGAGAAACTTTTTCCTGCATTTTTGTAGTTTTTACTTATTGAATATATTCTTTCCTCTGATGCTGCCACAGGGAGAAAGTAGGCCTGTGTAGTAATGATGTAACGATAAGCGGGTGAGAGACACTTGCTAGCGTGTGGCGGCTACGGACCAGAGAGAGGCTTAAGGGCTTGTTTATGTGTGTGTGTGTGTGTGTGTGTGTGTGTGTGTGTGTGTGTGTGTTCGGGGGGAGGGAGGGTTTACATAACCATCAAGGCTTGTACAGCTCCTTGCATTGCTAATGCGGCTTCCCCCGGCCACAAGCCTGCTTTAAGCTGGAGGATAACAATGAGAGAGAGACAGACAGACAGACAGTCAGACAGACAGGGGGAGCTTTAAGCCCTGCCCCGTGCCCCGCACCCAGTATCACTATGTCCAGTCACAAAAATCAGTTCATCTGTTGTGCCGTGCACGGACACAAATACGCGAGCAGCCGGCTCTTAGTGCTGGAGACTCAGCGTCACTTACAGAACATGACTTGCAGGACGACGGTACTAAGTTTGAATTATTCACTTCATCTTTCTTTCACTCACAGAGCACAGACGACACAAACTGGGATTCAATACACTCAGGCAACATGGAAACACTCAAACTATGCAACAAAGATTTCATTTTTGGGTAACATTTAACTTTAAGACCCCTTATTTATCATTTATAAGCAGTTTATAAACATTTAATAAATGTTCATAACACACTAATGTAGTTATAAGCAGAAATAAGGACAGTTTATGTGTTTATCAATGTTCAGTATTTGTCAGTAATTAACTTCTCCTATTAAGACAAATTTTTATATCATTACAACTGTGTTTTATTGTATTGTCATTCATTATCTGTTTATACAGCAGCAAACACTTATGAGTGTCCACAAGAGGAATTATAGTCGTTGACAAATACATTAATACACACATATATCTGCTTACAACTACATAATTGTGTGTTATAAACCATTTATTAACTGTTTATATGCTGCTTAAAAATGCTAAATAGGGGGACTTGAAGTATTACCAATTACCAACAGTCTACACCACAGTGTATTTATATTTTGTTAATATTAAAATTATACTTTTATGGATTCTTCGCCACTTTTGCCTTCAGTAACATCACAGTAGTTTAAGTTAGTTTAAGCCAGTTTCCTTCTGTCTACATCTAGTTCACATTTCCTCTTGTTGTTTTCCAACATACACTTTACAGACGTTAGCAGGAAAGCTAACGTGGGTTGTTGCTCAGAGTCTGTGGCTCTTGTGTTGTGTAGCCGGATGCAATCAGGCTCAGTGTGACCTTCTGCTCTGCCGATGATAGAACCACATGTTATCGCTTTATGCAAAGATTTGATTTGCTGTGTTATAAATAAGGACTCCAGCTGCGTAAGCAGGTGATGGAACTGTATTTAATCAAAATAATGTAAAACTTTTAATTTTAAATATTAACTTCCCCCTTTTGCTTTCTGATTTTTTCCTCGAAGGACGAGAGATTTACAGAGCAGATATGTAGCTGTAATAGACCAAACAGGCAGTTTAATATCAGTCAGACTTTAACCCTCAAACAGCCCTTTCAAGGTCTGTCCCAATGTGAGGAGCAGGTAAAATGTTCTCCCAAGGCCTAAAACTCAAAGTGGTCCTCACAAAGATAGACATACAAGTACACACACACACACACACTCACAGAGAGCAACTGCAGGATTTAAAATATCCACACAGCAGCTTTGAGACATTTCCACAGCTAAAGCATCACTCCTGACACACAGCGTTGGTTATATCTGAAGAGAAATCAAGTAATTTAGCTTGTTGTTAGGTAGTCTTTTGTATTGCAGTCAGAGAAAGACAGATCCACTCACAGTACAGTAAAAGGAAAGCTACAAATAGCTCAGGTAGCAGTAATGTGTGGTGGAGAGTGTGTGTGTGTGTGTGTGTGAGGTGCAGTTGTGTTGACTTGGTATTCAGACAGTGTCTGCAGGCAAAAGGACCAGTGAGGATGCTATTCTTAGTTGAGCACAGCAGCATCCCAGAGCACCGCCACCCTTACATACAAACTCACAAACACAAACACAGACAGCGTGAACATGTTCAGACTCAAAAATGACAGAATCCTGCTTTAATATTTGTGAACATTTTGTTTTTAAATGCATTAAACGTAAAACTGAACTCTCCTCATTCTCTATTTATTTCTGTCACAGAGAAAAGAAGTCAAGCATGTCCGTGTGTTTATATAAAACTGTCTCAAAATCTAATTTAATCATCATAATCTTCGTCTTGTTCTTCATCACTGACCGGCTCCCCTTGTATACCAACACTTTCAAATAACGTCTCCATAAATCTCCTCTCACCTCATATCTCTGTGTTTCTACCTCATCTAACTTGCTGTATGTGCTACAGCACATAAGCCACTTCAACTCTCAACTCTCATCACCATGGAAACACATCAGTCAGGTGGTCCGGCTGCTGCATGGGTTGGTATCCTATAGTGGGCAGCACCATTAGCATAAAGAAACGGTGGGCAGAGGAAGAATAAATAAGTAAATCACCACAGATTTCACATCTGGCATGACAATTAAAAATAAATGCAGAAATACTAGTTTTGATGTACTTTTAACTGACCTATTGCTCTCCATACTTTACCCCAGAACAGGCTGATTATGGCAGAAATTAACAGGTGAAACATTATGGATTAGTAATTTGGAGAAAGCATTTATCTAAAGTTGCTCTGATCAATATTCTTGCATTAAAAATGTGTCAGACGACTACGACCCAATTCCAGTGTCCACCCTAAACCTTAAACACTGAACCTTCACTGACCAAAGTAGTGATCCAAAGCCTGATATATATTATTCCTCTGTGCTGTAGACCTCCGTTGTTGTCCAAAAACTATTTAAAAACACATCAGTGAGCCACACCGCTGCACTGGGTGACATGTTCCTTCATTATGAAGAGTTTGGTCACGTTAGTTTGTTTAGAAACGGCTCTAAAGACTAATAACAGCGATCACATTTTCACTCTCTGGAGAGTAGTTCCTTGTAGGATCAGATATTAGTCTAGATGACTGTTTGCCAACACATTTTGCCATATCAACTGTGCAAGGTGAATTTATGGGCTTGTTATGCTGATCTCTAAATATCTGCAAATTGATTATAAAATAATTACTGGAACTATAACCTTAACTGCACTTAATTTGTGCACAGCAGTCTTGCATACTGTGTATGTCATACGATGCTACAGATAACTGCATTTGAGCATATTTAAACAGCAATTAAGCAACTGTCAGTGCCATAGCAACTAAATAAACAGGAAAAGACAGACCAATTATGTTTTAAGGCATCAAGGTAAGCAAAGTGTAGATTTGTGTACAATTAGTTCTTCTTGTAATCTACAAATTGCTCTCGGAAACAACCAGCTCAGCGTGATACAGGTGTAATAATAATCGCAGGCCTGTCCCTTCATTACTTACATGCGCTTAGCTAGCGAGCCTAGCTTACAAATGTTTCTAGTTCATTAAGCAGTAATCACAGCGGTAATTCACTGTTGTTCATATTTAATAGTCTGTTCACCTCATCTGAGACTAATCCAGTTTAGGGGGATGTTACAAATATTGTGTTCACTGGGTAAACACAACTGTTGTTACTGACTGAATTGAGAACAACAAAATAACTTCTCTAAAGTTATGACCTCTACGATTTCTATGACATGTGTGTGCACTGGTTTGTTAGTTAGTTTGGATATTTATTGTGATTGTCCAGCCCACACAGACTTATAGAGAGTCAAAGTAAAACCAGAATGTACCAGAATAAGAAAACCTCATTCAAAATCCTATTGAGATTTGTAGTAGTCTAAAAAACTAAAAATACACCTTTCTGAGCAGTTTGTCGTGTTTTCACTCTGTATGTTTGGACAGGGATGATCCTTTTACAGAAAACAATCTAATACTGTTTATTCTGGATTTCTGTTTGTTTGAGGCCTTTGATAAACAGCATTTCCCACAAACCCCAGACGTTCACGGGTTAAATGTCACAGCTCGACAGACACGCCGAGGCCATGAGAGAGTCGAGGGGTCACAGTTAGTTCAGAAATGTGTGTAATAGAGCTGCAATGATCAACAGAAAATGAATCAGCAACTATCTTAATAAATGATTCATCATTTTAGACATTTTTTAAGCAAAAATATGAAATATTTGCTGATTTCAGCTTCACAAATGTGATGATTTAATGCTTTTCTTTGTCATATATGACAGTAAACTGAATATATTTGGGTTTTGAACTGTTGGTCGGACAAAAAAAGATATTTGAAGATGTTGCCTTTGACTCTGCATAATATATAATAAAACATAATTTTTCACTTTTTAAAAAAATATATTTTATAGACCAATTAATCAGGAAATAATCGGCAGATTAATCAATACAGAAAATAGTCGTTAATTTCAGCCTTTGTCTGTAATAACAGCAGGACAGAGAGGAGCAGACAACAGAGATTACAGCTAAAAAAAAGTTTAAAAAATGACTTCAGAAGAAAGTGTTGGTGAATTTTATTTTATGAATATGGACAAAACCAAGTTATGATGATGTAATTATCGACGCTGCTCTGCTGATAAATTTTAATGGAAGCTGTAGTTTTTTCTGCACACATTAAGTAATTGTTGTTTAACTTTGTTAAAATCACAAAGGTTTCGACTTCTGATGGGAACAGCTGTTGTGGAGCCAAGTTGTCCTTGAATACGGAACGTAAACTCCAGGAAAACACTTCTTTTTTTTTTTTAAGCAAGACAGATGAAATAAACACTGAATGAGAGATTGCACTGAGTTAAACAAAGTACTGGAACAGCGGCTAGACAGGAAATGACGTCATGACTTCAGCTCTTTATATATACATGCAAAATGAGGCACATTTAGAGACTACCTGCTGTTATTTTCCACATTGAAAACGGGAAACAAGGACCACTGACGGCCCGGAAAGTGGTGAGCTCATCCAATTAGATGTCTTCTTATCATACAGTAAACTGTCTGTCCCTTGCAAAAATACTTTTAGCCATGCAAAACAACACCGAGACAAGTAAAACAGTGAGCTGGAAGTTCAGAACTACCTCACTGGACCATGAAGAGTATAAAACTACACACAAACAAGCCTCCTGTTCCATGTTAGGACTGATGAACAAAGATGTACATTCAGTATATCGACTTTATTTCATTTAATGAATAATATTCTTCTGACCACACTCAGTCAGCATCAGATACAGATGATTGAATAAATCACGTGGCCACCAGAGTGCTGAGAGCGGACATCAAAACATCTGAGTTATCAATCGTCCGATTGTGCTTTCATGTTCTCTGATGTTTTGTCTGACTTTAATGTCGCTCCGATTTAAAACCGCTGCCTTACATTTAAAGGCACAGAGTGGCTTTCATAAAGCAGGGATCAAACAATGACTGTTTGTGTCATGAATCTTGTTACTTTCAGTCTGGATGTTAGATGTGTTTCGTCACAGACTGCTGCGTCTCCAACAAACAGGAACTACCGTGCAGCTCAAAATGTGTCACATAGAGCTGCAATGATTAGTTGATTGACTGAATAGAAGATCGAGAGAAAACTACTACAATCGTATAAAATTATTAAACGCTATTTTGATAATTGATTAATGGTCATTTTTCAAGTAAAAATGCCAAACATTGAACTGTTGCAGCTTCTCAAACAGGACAATTTGGTGCTTTTCCTGGTTTTACATTATCGTAAATTGATATCTTTGGACTGGTTTTGGACTGAGATTTAATTATTACCTTCTAGAAAACTGTGATGGGTGTTTTCTTGATTTTTTTTATGTTTTAGACAAACATTAGAAAAGGTAATTGGCAGATTAAACAATAATGAAAATAATTGTAAGTTGCAGCCTTTCTGTCACATATGATTTTTGCCTCTGTCTGGTCCAGACCTTGATAACTTACTTAAAGCGACTTTTGTTTTTGTTTTTTGGTCAATCAAAGTGATTTGCTGATTTTAGCATTTTGCACAAGTGCAAAATAAGTCTTGTGAAGCTGCTAGCATGGTTGTAGACCTTTATTGGGGATTCAAACAAAAAAAGAGAAATGTAAGGGGCTTTATTGGTGGCGAAATGTTGCTTCATGATCCATTAATCAGATGTGAAAACCGAGCGGCAACCTCCAGGGCTGTAAAATGAAGCCAATGCGGAAGTGCCAAAAACTGCAGTTCCTTGAATGGCCACTTGAGGCTCCAAAAGTGAGTCAATCCCCATAGACCCCCATGTTAAAATGCCCAACTTTAAAGCAGAAATAAACATGTTTACAGCCTGGTACAAAAAACAGTTTTGGTCTCTGTAGCTAATTTCCACTTTCATGACAACTGTACGGGAGGTGAATTTTTTTACAACTCACCCGTTTAAATTTTATTAAGCCGTAAAGTTATGCATAATGAAGGACATGGCTGCTTTGAGTGACAGGTCCGCCAGCCGCTAGATGGCTTGTTTCAGCCGTTCGGCCCGCCTCTTTGCCCATTTTTGATTGGCTGGGAGTTAGGCGGCGTCACGCACTGCCAAGATGGCGATGGCCAGAGCGCCTCGCTTTGAGCTTCAGAACCGCCCTTCAGAAACCAACGGGTGACGTCACGGTAACTACGTCCATATTTTTATACAGTCTATGGTCAAAATGCTAAACAGCAGTTTATAACACTCAAAGACAGTATTTACAATAAAAGTTGTCAAGGCAGCCATTATTTTATCTTTCCTTGTGACGATCGTGAGGTAAACGGTAGAAATACTTCCTTCATATTACAAAGTAATCCACCAGGAATGTGCGCTTGCAGATATGTAACTGGCCACCACAGCAGCTTGCTGGAGGATGTCATGGCGCCCTACGCTGGCACCACACCATTGGACTGCCCCCATTCAAATAAATGAGGGCTGTGTTTTTCCCACACAGGACTGATGTCAGTCTGAACTTTTGTTAATTGACTGCTTTTGATTGTCTAGTCTGGTTTCCCAGCAGTGATGAGTAAACAGAAGCCACAGTGCAGGCAGGCAGGCAGGCCCCCCCCCCATGGCTCTAATGCCAGCCTGTCACACTGCAGCACGAATCTCAGCTTATCAGCATCGTCCTGTTTCACTGTCTCTGATTGACTGTGTGTGTGAAGAACACTCAGAAACAGACTTTGATGGTGAAGAACAGACGATTGGCTGAATGTTCTGGCCTCAGTCCATCAAACTGTTATCATGTGAAGTAGAAACAGCTGGTTTCAGGTTTCTGTTTGTCCGTCTCTTCCCTTTCTCTCTTAATCCTTTCAAAGATGGTGTATTGGTTTAGCAAAGATATGAAGCTAGAAGAACTACTGCACAGATGCATTATTCTAAAACAAGCAGGTTATATAGCAATGAAACCTGTAATAATGATACTTCTGAGATGATTAGTCACAGAAAATATAGGAAGTAATTCATCAACATTTGCTGTTTTCTGCTTCGCAATTGTAAGAATTTACTGCTTTTCTCTGTTTCATATCGTTGTGAATTGAATGTTTGGGGTTTTGGACTGTTGGTCAGACAAAACAAGCAATTTCAGGGAGTCAGCTTTATCTTTTTTCACTATTTTTTGACATTTGATAGCCCAAACATTTATTCATCTGAAAAATATTTTTTAAAAACCTTCTCTCATACACTCTCCTTATCTTTATTGCTAAAACACACAAGCACTTCTTTCCTAAAATGTGCTCCACAATGCAACGATCTCATCCTATCAAGTCATTTTCTTTTCTGTAATTCAGCTTTTAAAGTTTGATTTTCTTAAAACAAGTGAAATATATATTGAATACTTCTTTCATGTACTTTCATTCAAGTCAAGTTTCACTTTTTTGCCATTTTTTTTCCTGCCTTCCTTTCTTATTTCACAGTACAGTTTAAAATATTGTTATTGGATTATTTTTCACTTGTTTTAAGAAATTGAGGTTGACTTTTTTGCAGTGAATAAAAAACATGAACCAACTGAAATCTTGTCAGCTTCCTGAAGGTAAAGAAAACACTTATAAGAAAAATGATTCATGCATTCTTTATAGCATTATAACAGGAAACCACCCAACATCTGAAACTAACACCTCGCCATCGCCACATCAAAACATTTTACAGTCAAGTGAACTGTTTGTCATTTCTTTGAACCTCCAAACTAGAGTGTGGACAAACAGGTCTGTGCAAGCAAAAGTGTCAAAGTGTAAATAACAGATTATGGGGGAGGGTGTATCCTCCTCTGCATCCTGCTACTAACACTATTGTGTATGACAACAGGATGAACAACACAGGTGAGGTGATCGGCAAACATCCAATGACACAAAACACATTCTGTGGTATGTGAGGAAAATATGTTTTTAGTGATTACACAATAAAACATATGCAGCAACTTGAAAGGAATGTTGCTACTTAATAGTAAAATTACAGATGTTATTATTTTGTTTGTTTAAAGGTTGCCCTCCTGGTACTTTCCATGTACAAGCACAATAAAGGAAAAGTCTATTATCTGCAGACAATGTGAGTGTTTCTCTGTGGAGCCAGCTGTTGGTTGTAAGGACACTGCAAAAGCAATGGAAATTACTGAGGTGGGGAGGGGAGCAAGGCTATACCCAGTGTTACCAATACTTCCAAATAAAAACAACACACAAAATTATAAAGCCTAAATAATTTACACCATTTTTTTTGCATTTTTTGTATTCTAATAAAAGTGGAAAGACAGTTAAAATATCCTGTTTTTGTTTTTTTTACGCTTTTAATTTTAGAAAATTAAAGTGTTACAATAAGTGTTAATGAAGCGTGTGTCAGCAGCTCAGCTTTATCTCTTGATAACACTCCCAACTCTGGGAGTGATATCCAATTTAGGAAATGTGCGTCATGTAGCAGGTGGATGTGACCCCTCTCGTTGAGACCTGCTGATAGACGTCACAGCGGAGCAGAGGAGAGACACTGAGATAGCAACTATAACTGACCTGCACGCTGGTATTTAACATGTTTGTTTTTTCTTCCCAAAAACAAATAATTTTTAAAATATTTGTATGAAACAAATATTTGTACAAAAAAAAGACTATTTGTGCTTTGCCGATAAACGTATATGTGTTCCTACTTTCTATTGACTTTGTATGTATTTGTACTGCGTCCAAAGTTTGCCTGTAACGTCTGAACTAACGCACACATTACTCTTCACTGTGCTGTCAGTTTTCTATAATGATGCAGAATATAGTGAAGGTGTTCATCACGATCTTTGCTGGACATTCACTAACAAGATCCACATGTACTATGTTTCAAAGACAGTCACACTGGTCCCATTAGCCCCTAGACTGAAACTCCTCTGCATGTGCCATCTGTTTGATGTAAGTTTTTTTATAAAACTCTGCTTATAGTATCTGCTTCATCAGGACTGTGTGGGTGTGATCTGCAACCCAACGACTCTCATTACATTTAGATTCAAATGTTGCTAAAATAGAATAAATAAAGATTGGTGTTAACAGGTATGTGATATCTGCTTTACTCTTCAAACAAGCACAAAGAAAACAATGTTCAATTCTGATTATTTAGTCAGATCTGTTCTTTTTGTGTTGATGGTTAATATTCATGTTAGTAATTGACATGTATGTGGTTCTGGTGTGAACACTGCTGAGGTCCTGACCTACCACTCATGCACAGATTTAACCTAAACGTGAGCCACATGCATATAAAAACAACAACAACAACGTCATTTGCGCAGTTAACAGTTAAATCATAAACATGGATGACATGGCTTTGCTAGCGTTCATGTCAGGGATTATTTGTCGTGGATGTCGGCAAACAATACAGATGATGAGGATGAGAGTGAGAAGGCGACAAAAGGTAAAAGCCTGTGAGGTGGCAACACTGACTGATGATGACAGTATAACAAAACTGACTACACCCCTGTACAATACCACTAAAATGTTAAATGATTCATCATCTTATAATAAGTGTAGTACTTTAAGGGTGATGTGTAGGGTATTTGATTTTATTCATAATTAAAATCAAACAGGTTGTATAGACATAATTTAAAATACAGGCCTCAAACTACAACCTCAATGAGACAAATGTGATTAGACCTGTGACCTCCAATTCAGACTAATTGCCTGAACAAGGTTATAAAAGAACTTGCGAACAACACAACTTTGTCGGTTTTGGCCTGAGTCTGTCACAGCGCCACATGAATAAGTAAGAAACCAGATTATTAGACTTTATAAAGATGGAAGAGGGCACAAGATCATCAAAACACAGCTGCAGCAGTGGTTAGGAGGTACAGGAGGAACCACGCTACTAATAACAGAAGGTGTAGCAGCCATCCTCGAAAAATGACATTATTTACACAACCTTGCATTGAAAAACAGATGGGAAAGTGCTTCTGACTCGGCACATTAATACTGACAGAAAGAAAAAGAAAAGCGAGAGAAATTAAAGCTTATCTGCAAACATGGAGCATTGCATTTTTGTTTTTGATAGGAGGGATTCTGTCAAAATTTAGCAACAGCAATCTCCTCCACAAGTGGATTCTCACAACATCGAGGCGTGTGAGCGGATGATTTGTTACCACATTAAAGCTGTGAACACACTGTGACGCGCGTCTCTACAGTCATGACTGGGTCACGGAGTCACAGGCAGCGTGTGAGCAGCGTCCAACAAGGCGTGACAGATTAACCTGAGTATTAATGAGAAGATGAGCTTAATCCAGCTCGTATCTATCCATCCATAAAGGATCTGTTAACGACACGTGTAGAAGAAATACAAGTTTATAAAATAACTCGTCTACATTACGCCAGCTGCTGACGGGAGGAAACACATCTTTATACCCCGCAGCGGCGAGAACAGGAATATGGGTCATTTAAAATTAGCATGAGCTTTCACAGAACAAATATTTTCATAAGGATTCATTTTGTTTATAATTATATTATCAGTAATGGTCGGCTTCTTCTTATGTCTACCTCATTAGATGGGTAATGTCAGTCTGGGAAATTACAACCATAAAAGAGAAGTTTGCAGCCGCAAGGCAAATATTTATGTTAATGTCATCTAATGCAAAATATGGAAGCGCATCAGAGAAGGGGAATTTTATTAGTTAATTTAAACAAAATGAGTTCTTGCATGCATGATGAGCATCACATTCAGCATGTTTAGTTGATTTATCGATTAGTCTAAAATTATTTTGATCATCGAATAATCGTTTTAGTCATTGAAAAAAAAAAGAAATGCCAAATATTTCTTGGTTCCAGCTTCTCAGATGTGAGGATTTTATAGTTTTCTTTGTCTTTTGTGATGGTAAACTAAATATCTTTGGGTTTTGGACTGTTGGTCGGACATTGAAACATCAACTTTTCACTATATTCTGACATTTTATAGACAAAACAACTAATCGATTAATCTAAAAAGAAATATTAAGCAGGTTAATGGATAATGAAAACAATCATTAGTTGCAGCCCTAAAGGAAAGTATAGTCAGCTATAAACTAACAAACCCTCCAAGACCAAAAACATAAAATGAATGATGAAGACCATGGCATGCTGTTTAAAGCTCCTACAAAGCTAGTAAGTGTTCAGAGTCAATTAAAGGACCAGTGTGTAGGATTTGTGTGCCCAGTGTGCCCTTATGTAAAGCCCCTCTCTAGAGCCAGTGTTTGGTTTGTCCGTTCTGGGCTACTGTAGAAACATGGCGGTACAACATAGTGGGCCTGCTCCCTCTGTGGATATAAAGGGCTCATTCTAAAGTAACGAAAAGAACAATTCTTATTTTCAGGTGATTATACACTAATGAAAATGTACTTGTGAATGTTATATTCCATTTCTGCCAAGTCTGTTCCACTAGAAGCCACTAAATTCTACACACTGGACCTTTAATTGATTGGTCCATACACTGAAAATCAATCAGCAATTATTCTGATAATCGTTTAAGTCATTCTTAAGCAAAAGTACCAAAAATTCACTGGTTTTAGCTTCTCACATTTGAATATTTTCTGATTTTCTTAGAAGTTTTCTTTTTTTTTAACACTTAACATACAAACATTTCAAATAATCACAGTACACATAGTCTTTTGTTTTCATACATCACACACGTTATTATTGACAGCTTGTTGCCTAATTTGAGTGCATTTTGGTTAACATTCTGTCTTTAATATTTCTTGCTTGTGTTAAATCCTGATTTGTCTTTTGTTTCATGGATCCGACGAGTCGGCACCAGTAAAGATGGCCTCTTATACTGTAGCAGGCAGGAAGTGGAAGAGGCCAACCTGGCGTGCCAGAGGGGAGTCTGCCTCTCAGGATCCAGTTAACTTCAGTTATTTTAGGACTTCAAGTTTATTTTTCTTGCTTTTAATAGTTAGTTGGGTTGTAAATAGTTTCTTGATTTAAATCTTTGTTGAGATTAAGGTTAATTTGTGTTATAGAGATAATTGTTTATTCCTGCCCCCCCTTGTGTGTCTGTGTAGACTAGCCTGTGTGTATATAAACCTCCTTTATGTGTCATTTGTCAGGTCTGTTATGTTGAGTTCACGTTAGGTTGCTGTTTGTTTAGTTGACCTCAAGTTGAGTTAAAGGGTCCTAGTTTTTTATTGGAAAAAATAATTTGTCAAGTTGAAATTAAGTTGTAAATAATAATAATAATTTTTGCTTTATACACCTTGTGTTCTTGAGTTTTACTGCTTGACAAGTAAACTGCTTTTTTTTTTTAGTTTTGAAGACGTGAACCTTCGCTGTTTGAACTTCTGATGGACATTTTTAACCATTTTTTGACATTTTAAAAACAATCAAGACAGAGAAAATAACCTGCAGATCATGTAGAAAGTCAAGATGAAACGTTCTTGCTCATGAGAGGACGTACTGAAAAGTAAAACATCCAAAACTAGAAATATTCTGTTGAAATGACAATTTAATTTTCTGTATTACAACCTTTTTATAAACAAGCTTCTCCATCACCTGGACTTAAGACATTAAAGCACAAGAGAACAAAGACGTTGTCTAATCTTTAGTATTATGTAAGTGTCGAGTCCAGACTCAGGTCAGGTTAAATATATGATCTATGTTTGACCTCCAGTTATGATTATTGTAAAGCAAATAACGATCGAGGTATAAAAACCTGATGTTTTGTTCTGAGTGTTTATGCTTTTTCTTTTAAAAGATACTGTGTAGGGCTGCAACTAACAGTTATTTCCATTATCTATCAATCTAATGATTATTTTCCTGACTAAACATTTAACTGTAAAATGTCAGAAAGTAGCAAAAAAAAAAGAACCCTCTTAAATTTCCCACAAAGTCCAGGCTGACATTGAGAAATTGCTTGTTTTTTTCCAACCAACAGTCCAAAACCCCAAAATATAAAGTTTACTATCATAAAGGACAAAGACAAGTAGCAAATGTTCATATTTGAGAAGCTGGAATCTGTTATTATTTGGCATTTTTATCTAAATTGTTGCCAATTAATCTTTTTGTTCATTGTTTACTCAACAAATCCACCCTGATTCTGTCATTCTTCAGTTTTTATTCCTTCCAAATCTCCTACTGGTTCTATCGAGGAGGAATTAAACAGTGAATCAGCTGTTTGGCTGGAAGAAAAAAAACATTTTAGGGCTTCATGAACTGAAAAACTTTCACAAATATGAATGTCACTACAAAAGAGTCAATTAACACTAATAATTTTTTCTAATGGCTGTTCAAAAGTGTTTGAGTCTAGACTGACGTCTTCAAATGAATCGTTTTGTCCGACTAAGAGTCCAAACTTAAAGATTTTCAATTTATAATGATAGAAAACAACAAATCCTCCCACTGGTGAAGATGCTGCAACCAGAGAGTGACATGATTTAAACTATTAATTAATTATCTAAATCAGTAGTTCTCAAAATTTTTCACTTCAAAGACCCTAAACTGACACAAATTAGACCACAGACCCCCATCTGATAAGATTTCTGCCTTTAGATGTTTTATTACAGAAAATGTATAAATCATTGTCATTGTGTTACTTATAGATGAATTATAGTGAAAATAAATGATTCCCCTTTTTGCTGGGGACCCCCTGAATCCCCCTCAGGAACCCCTAAGGGTCCCCGGACCCCACTTTGAGAACCACTGATCTAAATAGTTGTGGACTGTAGAGCTTTGTTGTTGTATTACACAGTCTGAATGTGTGTATTAGTTTAGATATATGCAGATGTGTTTGGTGTGAAAGAGGTGTGTATGTGCGCTTCCTGTGTGTGTGTGTGTGTGTGTGTGTGTGTGTGTGTGTATTATAATCATGTGTGTATTCTGTTGTTTGTTCTTTATTGTGATTTAAAAATTGCTAATACATTTTATATCAATCAATTAACTGTTTCAGATCTGGTTTGAATATAAATTAATAAATCAAAAGGTGGAAAAAATTGTTGTTTCATTTATCAAAAAGGCGCTAAAATGACATTTCTACTGGTTTTATAAAACTAAAATGTGAGTAAACATTACATCTGACTGGTTTTCTGCTGCTCTGCATCTCCCAGTACAGTAAAGCGGGACGCACCTGCTGTTTCTCCATCGGCTCCTTGCTGATGGCGGAGACTTTGGGCGCCGGTGCCCGCTCGCACGTGCATCCCTCCAGGAGGTAGATACCGGAGGGCCTCGCGCTCTGGTCGTTCTCGAAGTAGAAGAGCACGTTCTGGTAGAGCGCGAAGTACTTCTCGGCCCAGCGGCTGTTCTCCGTGGTCTTCTTGCTCAGGAAGCCCCGCTTGGTTCCTTCTTTACGCGCAACCACCGACAGATACAGAGCGTGGCCCTCATTGTACCGCACGCTCTTCTGCATTTTATGTCCACACTGAATGTGATTTTGTTTTTGTTTTTTTTATTGTAGTGCCAACTTCAAACAGTAACTCCGAGGCATCACATCACATCTTCTGTAATTCAGTCACTGCCGGTGTTTCTAGCAGAAAGGCGCCACAGAGAAAGCGGTTAATATCCCCCGTTTGCAGGAAAAGGTAATCCAGGCTTACCATGGTATAAAAAGTTGGAGTGTCCGCGGCGCATCACACTCACCGGCTCGCATAGATTGAGGCTTTTAATGTGGGCTGTGCATCCAAGCAGAGCCGCAGAAAACAACCGCGCTTCACGACGTTTCCATCCTCCAAACTTTGGCGCGGAGTTAACCAGGCGGCGCTGCGTTTTTTTTTTTTGTTTGTTTTTTTTTTCTGAAAATGAGAGCGCGTGTCGTTGCGCCAGAGACTGTAGAAACAAAAATAGATTCAGGGAACAGACGGTGAAAACAGAATCACGACGGAGATCAGCGGTAATCGGCTTTGACACCAACTTAAAGAGACAGGTCGCCGCGCGCTGCTGCTGCTGCTGCTGCTGCTGCTGTTGTCTGCCCGCTGCGCCTCGCTGGAGCGCACGAGCCAGTCGAGAAACGCCCCTCAGAGAGCGCAGGTGTTCAGGAGCGCGTGAATGAAAGTTTAACGTGTCACAAGCGGGCAGGTGTGTGTGTGTGTGTGTGTGTGTGTGTGTGTGTGTGTGTGTGTGTGTGTGTGTGTGTGTGTGTGTGTGTGTGTTGTAGTCTTGCTAACCTGCATTTCAGCTCCAAGAATTTAACCCTCATGTTTTATTGATATCAGCTTCAAGTAGTGGAAAGTAATGAAGTACTTTTCCTAAAGTATTATAGTTAAATACACTGTGCAGGTACTTTTACTTTACTTGAGTATTTCCATTTTGCTTTATACTTTAACTCCACTACATTTCAGAAGGATATACTGTACTTTTTACTCCACTACATCAATGTAATAGCTAGTTGTTTTGATTTTACCTACAAAACATTAATAAAATATATGATGCATTATAATAGATTAAAGGCCAGACAGATGTTTTCAGTTATGTGGCTGATTTCATGGGATGAAATTGTGCAAAACTCTGCAGAATCTTATATCTGAGCTGCATCGTGTCTTTGCACGACTGACACTATTTTCTCATTTATTTCCTCACATTGAATCTTTGTACATTATGACCACTGCAGGATCTGCTGTGTAGTTTTGTGCACTTTTCACTGAGGATGTTTGCCATGTGTGCACTACTATGTCTTGGACCTCTGCTTTTTCATGGCCCAGTTCCATTCAGAAGGAAGCCCGAACCATCACGTATAATATTAGAGTCATGAATATTGCTGTTCTGACATGTCAGAACGTCTGCTGTGAAAAGGTCTAAATGTTTCTATGTCTTGTTTGTTTTTATTGTTTATGTTAAATTGTGTGCACACACTGCAAACCAGTTTCCCTCTGTGATAATAATGAAGTAAATCTAAGTCAAGAAAAAATACTTTTTATGTTGTTGCGCAAGATAATAAGTCATGTGCACAAATTATTATCCTTTTGGGCATAAGATAAAAAATATACCAGTATATATCATCTTTCAGGAGCCGAGAGCTCCATAACTTAACACTCTGAAAGGGGCCGTTTTGCACAATAAGTAATTTAACTTTTGATACTTCAAGTAAATTTTGTTGGTAATACTTACAGTATGCACTTTTACTCAAGTAGAATTTTGGATGCATGCATGTAAGAGAATATTTTTGCTACTTCAACTCACTTTTACACTTTTTTTTTTTTTTTTTTTACACTTTTACACTTTTATTTACCATCTTATGTTACATCAGTGTTTTTTTCTTTTTTTCTACATGCTTTTATGTTCTTGTCATGTAATTTTTGTTGTAAAGCACAAGAGCTGCATTTCTTGTATGAAAGGTGCTATACAAAAGTTATTCTTCTTCTTACTATTATTATTATTACTTATCTCTATTATTATCTCCACTGTTTTCTTTATTTCTTCTTTGTGCACTTGGTTTTTAAAAATTAGAACATTTCACACACAAAAAAGGAGAAAATGACTCCAAACTGAATTCTGGAGACTCTTTTGTCAACAACTATACTGAATATGACACCACAGTTAAATATATTAAACACAAGAAAACTAAATAAAACAATCTTCTTGTGTGTACGTCTCACTCTCTAAGTACACAAACACTTAAAAGTTGGACAAAAGCAGAAGTTTCTATTTTTATAAAATTAGTGAAACGTTTCAGAGGATGGGTGTTTGTTTTGAAACTGTCATCCAGCCTGAAAGCACAAACAGATGTTGTGCTGCTTTAGTAGACAGAGTGAGTGTGTGTGCGTGTGCATAAATGCATGGAGACAGATGTTACTAGTGTGTGTCCCAGAGTGTGTCTCAGTGTGTATGTGTGTGTGTGTGTGCATATATTTGAGTGTTTTTTAAGCCGCCACAGAGTTTGCCTTCCACTTTTGGTGGTGCACACATACTGTACATGATGTGTGGTAGTGGTTTGGAGGTTACTAAACCCAGAGAGACCTCTTACAACCTCCTCCAGCCCACAGTCGCGGGGTCAAGACAAGGTCAGATTGTGGTCAGAGGCAGAAACACGCAACACTTTAGCAGCTTCTGGACATCATGTAACAGATAACACATGTATCACACTCAGATGAACACCATCAAAGACACAATGTCACACACAGACGATGACAGTGTAATCTGTTAGGCAGCTTAGTATCAGTTTACTGTGATGAAGTCTAACCCGGCTGCACTCTGCAGTGACCTGTTGAGGTTTTATTTGATAGTGTGATAATGCGACAAAGACACACGCTGCATTAAACACACACACACACACACACACACACACACACACACTTTCACTTCAATCCAGAGTGCATCTTTTCCTCGTGTGGCAGATCCGCCGCCACCCACATCAGCAGGGCTGACTGAGAATTATCAAACCCACGCTGGTGCACATCTCTGCCCGCTGGGATGTTAAAACAGGACTGCCTGCTGGTGAGGGACCACACGCCAACGCCTAACCCACCACCTTGATACTGAAACTCTTCTGCACAAACACACACACAGATGCAAATGAGGCTCGCTGTGGGAAAGAAATGGCACAACAGAAATATACAGCTCTGACCCAAGAGGAAGGTGAAAAAGTTCTGTGCTGATTCCAATTTTCCAGCAACATAAAGATTATTTTTTGTACTTTTATTGCAAGAATGCTTACATATGATAGTATTCATACTGGTGATTATACTTTTTTGTGGAAAAAAAACATATCAGACACACATTATTGTTCCAAGCAGAGTATTTTTACATGTCTTCTACCTGTCTGGAGGGGATCTTTAACCATATTGTAGTTGCCGTGCTCTTATATAGTAGAATATTGTCATTGAACGCAATTCAACACTCTGCAGAATTGTCTTATATCGACAGCAACAGCAGAAATGAGATGCAAGGAGAAAACATAAAAGCGCAAAATAAGAATAATAGAGTCTAAAAGTTTCTGAAAGGGAATTTGCAAGAGCTGGTAAAAAATGGTAAATGGGCTGCATTTATGTAGCACCTTTCTAGTCCACTCAAAGCACTTTAGCATGTCAACGTGCACTCGTTCACGCATAAAAGAAACCATGAGTTTTACTTTGCAGGTAAACAGGCTACTGTAAAGTCTTGGTGAGTCGATCCATTAACTGCTGCAGTAGATTAACCTCATCCTGTCGCGTCCTATCAGTTCCAAAGCATTAAAGGCCATATCTGACCCCCCCCCCCACCCCACCCCACCCCTCCACCACTCCTGCATTCACAGGCCAACAGCGGCAGCAATGCTGACAAATGAAAAAGTCTCATTGCAGCTTAATATCAGCAGTGGAAGCTGCACGGGGAGGGAGGAGAGACAGAAACAATCCCTACGAGGTTAAACGGAGGAGGGCAAGGACACGTTGCATCACAGCCGGGCATCGGACGCACACTCTGCTCAGTTTCAAATGATTTTCAGGCTGAAGGTGACCACGACTCTGTTTGAGATTTTCTAGGGCTTACAAAGCAGCACTCTCTCACCACCAACTGTCATCATCGTGCACCGTTCACTGCAGCTGCTTATTCTCAGAGCTCTGCAGGAGGAGTCCTACTTTTTTTTTTTACTTGTACTCCACCTAATATCAGAGTAAAAGACCAATAAAACTAAACACATCAGGTCAGTTTTCAGTCAGGTGGTTCGTACCTACAGAGAATTATCAGCTCCACTCAGCTTTAAGGAGCTTTATATAACTTAGTCCCTCCAGGAAATCGTGATCTTATGATCGCAGTAATGGATGCAGATTCAACAAATCTCTGCAATATTTGCGGGAATTTGCAATTTTACAAAATTCCTGCAATTTCTCTGCATTAAACAGTCCCTGAAGTCACAATAATTAACATGAGAGCTTGCAATTGTACTAAATTACCAAAACTTTACTGCATGAAATGGCCAAATCAACAGAGTTGGTGCTAGATTGGATCAGTCCCTCCAGCTGATCCAACCTAATATCTACCAATCAACAGACCACTTGTGATTTGGACCAATTGTCGCATTCATAGAGTCACATTTCATGTCATGGTAACTTACATCATCACAGCGCACAGGAAGTGATTACATATGACTCTTCATTGGTAGTAGTTTTTAGAAAATTAGCATTATTTTCCTTTGCTTGCAATTTTTCCAAATTCCCGCACTTTTTCCAGAAAAATAGCACATAAAACATCGCAAATTGTTTCGCAATTCTTGAGAAAAGCAAAATCAAGCATTTTTGGCCGCAATAGTCACAAAAAAACTGCAAAATCCTGGAGGGACTATTTATAAGTTTCAGTTTATTGTTCAGCTGAACCAAAACAGCAAAGTTACAGACCGTAAAAACCAAAACGATGAGCTAAAAGTTGCTTAAAAGCTCCGTAGAGCTGAAAGGAACTGCAGCGATGGTGATAATCCTCTGTGTGAGTGACTCCTTTCACGTTACACATCATCATTTACTCCAATATATAAAACGATCAATTACTGCAGCTTTAAAGACAAATAGCTTGAAATGTTCCATATAGTAGCTTTAAGTGATGTTCACATTAGTATATTTGTAAAGTTGATTATGAGATACAACAATACAATACGACAATAATTGAATATATAAAACTGAAAAGGGAGAAAAGGTTACAATAAAAAAGCCAAAAATAATAAATAAAAACTAAAGAGACAGGGTTTTGAGGGAAGACTGAGTGTGTGTAAAAACAGGACTATGAGTAAAAAAAACAGTTTTATCACCAAACAGTCAGATAGGTGGGGACATACAGGGACATAAGGGGCTTTTATACGAGCGCTCTCATCTGTAGATATAGCCAGCAGAGGATTACGGAGGATTAATATTACTGTGCGACTGCCACTATGACTGCTACACAAAAAAACAAAAACAAAAAAAAAAACTGATCCTGTTTTGTTCATGCACTATTATGACAACAGAACATAACTCAATATCTCTGGTATTGTGCACAATTTAGATCATAATTATTTATAAGGGCTGGTTAACACATTAGATTCACTTCTTCTGCATCTTTTATGTGATGTGATTGTGTGTTGTGTTATTTCGGGAGAGAAGAAGAACGCCTCAGTCCTTTAGTGGTCTGCAAAAATATAGTTTTGTGATTTATCTGGGCCATTTTTGTACCACAGAAGAGTAATTTATCTCTGACTGAGCAACGTTCTTTTTGTCTTTCTGTGTTGCAAAAATAGAAGTCCTGTAATATCTGTCAAAACAGCAACAGCATGAAAAAAAACCTCCATTACATCCACTAACAAAGGGAGAATGTACTTTTCCTACCACTGCCCACCTCAAGGTCAAGTTCAAGTTCAGGTTTATTTAACTTAAGGTGTAGATTAGTGCTTAAGGTGACCTGAGTTAGTTAAAAAGGTGAAGTCCTGTCCAGGGATGTCTGACAAAAAGGCAGCAGGCTCAAGATAATCAACATATTAGCAAATGAGAGCATAAAGATCCCAAATGCAAGAGGACACAACAACAATTCTGAAGCTAATATGAAGCTTCAGCGTCCAAATGAGTCAAATCAAGTAGATATCTTTCAACGTTACAGTCTTTTTAGTGTCAAAGTTCCTCTTTTTGTTACTATAATCACACGGCAGCTTTGCCCTGATGTGAAGAGGTTCCTGACAGATGTCATTTATTGCATCATCAGTGTTAAACGTGCAGATTTCTTATTGTCCAACCTAGAGCTGCAACTAACTTTTAAATCAGACAATTATTTTCTCGATTAATCGTTATGTCTATCTAAATTTCCCAGAGTTAAAGGTGACGTCTTCAAATATCTTTTTTTGTTCATACAACAGTCCCAAAATAAACAGTTTACTATCATGTTTGACAAAGAAAAGTATTAAATTATCACATTTGAGAAGTTCAAACCAGCAGATATTTGATATTTTAGATTAAAAAAAACAATTATTCAATTATAAAAACAGCTGATGATTAACTTCTGTCAGTCTATTGATCAACTAATCATTGAAGCTCTATTCCAGCCACATGTTTACTTGGGAAACAACTTGAGAATATCCAGCAAAGGCAAATACAAACTATGCTGCATAACATCTTATGAACAGGAAAATACAGAGAAAAGGACTGTTATAATTTAGAAAACTGGCTCAAAGAATTTACAGACTTCAGGGCTGCAACTAATGATTATTTTGAATAATATACTTTCTTTTTTTTATTACTAAAGAAACCAGAAAATATTCACATTTGAGAAGCTGGAATCAGAGGATTTGGAAATTTTATTCTTAAAAATGACTCAAATTGATTATCAAAATAATTTGATAATTAATTTAATAGTTGGCAACTAAGGCAAGTTTATTTGTATATAGCACATTTCAACAACAAGGCAATTCAAAGTGCTTTACATAAACCATAAAAGGCATCAACATAGAATATAAAAGCAACACAAGTAAGAAGACATTTCAATACAATTTAAAAAGTCTTAAATTTGGAACTAAAATAAGCTAAAAAAAAGAATAAGACAGATAAAACAGGAGAGTGTAAGATATTAACCCTTACATTTGATTTAATAACAGGCAGCGGCGGCAAACAGAAAAGTCTTCAGCTGTGATTTAAAAGAACTGAGATTTGCAGCAGACCTGCAGTTTTCTGGGAAGTAATCGATTAATCGACTGATCGTTGCAGCTCTAATGGTCTTATTAGCAATGGAGCAGCATCCCCCAATAAAATCACACCGGACAAAGCAAACTGTGGTCACATGTAAAGACAAATATTACAAAAAAAACCCCTGATTTGATTCAGGAAAAAGGATATTATGGACATAAAAGCCCCACCTCCCATTGGAAAAGTCTTTTCTCAGGCAAAGCAGAGTGTCAGCTTTAGAGCTGACAGTTATTTCTAAAAAATCTCGAAATAAAAAACTCAAAAGTGTGTTTTCTCCCTGAGAGGGCAATCAAGCAGGTGCCTGGTTAGTCATGATGGCTAAACATACAGTCCCGTGGGTGTCTCCTGTTTCCAGCTGAGAGTACTTCTTGCTCACAGTGATGATTTCCATCAGAGCAGGGCAGAGAAAGTGCAGATAATGGCTGCTTGTTTTGCTGTCGTATATCACATTCAAGGTTCAGACATTGTATAGTGTTGAACCGGGAAGCAGTGCTGTGTTTTTTTATACCGCAGAGGTTTCTTTACTGGAAGAAAAAAAACATACATATACATTATTAACTGTGTGTGTTACTCATTTGATGATGTTGCAAACAAGAAACAAGGAAAGCAACATCTGCCACAAAGCCTTGAATATGAAACAAAAGGAAACCTTGATAAGAGGATGTAACACTGATGACTCTCTTCTGACTCCACTTCACCCACAAATGAAATCTGCATCCACTTGTTCTAGTTTCTGTATTAAACCAAGACCATGATTTCCTCCTAAACTTAAAGGACAAAATGTCAATTTTTCTGTCTTAAAACAACAGTCAGGAGCCCAAATGAACATTGAAACCTGTTTTTCTTGCTGTAATCATTCCTCCTGTTCATACTGACCATTAGAAGATCCCTTCATAATGCACTTACAATGGAAGTGATGGGAGACAAAATCCACAGTCCTCCTTCTGTGTGAAAATGTTTAAAAGTTTATCTGAAGCTAATATGAAGCTTCAGCGTCCAAATGAGTCAAATCAAGTAGATATCTTTCAACGTTACAGTCTTTTTAGTGCCAAAGACCCTCTTTGTGTTACTATACTTCCACCTGCAGCTCAACAGGGAAACACTGTCCGAGGAAACACAAAGAGGAAATTTGATGCTATAAAGACTGTAAATGTGTCAGATATCCACTTGATATGACTAACTCAGACTGCTGAAGCCTCATATAAGCTTCACATCTACCTTTAAATGTATTTTTGAATGATTACAGCAAGGAAAACCTCTTTCACTGTTCATGCGGACACCTGACAGACTTGAAAAACTGTGAACACGTCCTTTAACCAAGAGCTGCCAGTGTCTAAACATAACTATAATAAAGTTTAATAATGCTGTAGTTGCGACCAACAGATATCACACTGCAAGATGGTATATTTTGGTGAAAAAAACAAAAAGAAATACATTTTAATTTAACATTTTACTCACAGATTCAGTAACATTTTTGCAACTTGCAAAGCATTACATTTCCTGCTAAATGTATTTGCTGTTGCATTTTAGTGATATTTGAACGTAATCTTTTGGATCATTTGTGTGTAACCATAAAAACTTTGTTACTGAAGTTTCTTTGAGAAATTTACAATTTAGCACAACAAGCCAGCAAAGAACTATAAACAGAATCACATTCCTGCACATGCTCAGTGGCGTCTTCCTTACACAGAACTACTCTCCTGGGACTGAAAACCTGATCGCTGTTATTAGTGTTTGGAGCCGTTTCTGAACAAACTAACGTGTCCAAACTCTTCATGATGAAGGAACATGTCACCCAGTGCAGCTACGGAGGTCTACGGCACATGAGATTTGTTGACGATGAGAAAAATATAGAAAATCACCCACTACAGAGCCTTCTGGTCCGGGGTTGTGCATATCCTATACCAGTTTGTTTCCAGTCAAGATACTTTCTGTTGCTTCTCTATAAAAGTTCACAAGAACTTGGGAAGGTGGATATATGTATGTGACAGCTCCTCTGTGATGCTGATGTCCAGGAATCTAAAATAAAAAAAAAAAATTAGTAATAAAAAAATTGGCAGACGCTGACATCTTGTGGTGAAACTCTGAACTGCACCGTGACTTCACAGTGTTTCTATGGCTACAGCTGTACCAAGGTCTGGACAATTAACAGCCGGGTTGGTAATAGTCTGGGCAGAGGATACAAAGAAGATATTAAAAAAAAAAAAAACCTGCAGCAGAGCAGTTTGTTTATCATCATGCTATTACAGTCCAGTATTTCCTCCTGCAGTGTAATTAAGACTCTTTAAAAGTCATTTTTCATGTTCAGCACATTCACAGCATCTAATATTTGCTGCATTAAGAGCAACAATCTTCATTATTACCTTCATGTTCCTTCTTTGGCTCCTGTTTTATATGTTTTGATAAGTCTAATCTATGATTAATCAGTCATAAAAGCGTCCTCACATCCACCTCATTTTAATTACAGCACATGATCTTATTCACACACAGGTGCACACACACACTCCCACACAGACACAAAGAACAGTTCCTCTAGCACAATCACAACATGTGCCGTCATTCAGCCTCCTTGATGGTTGTCATGGAGATGTCATTGATAAGGTGGACAAAAAAAAATAATTTTCCTCCCCCCCCCCCCCCCCCCCCCTTACACGTAGCTAAAGAGAAGTCCTGCCAGGCAGTTTCACAATTAAATAGCTCTTTGCTGAATCAGATCTCCTTTAATGGAAAGACAAATCAGACACGCTGTGGCGCTGGGTTGCTATAGTGCTTCACCTTGCGCGTTCATCTCTGTCAACCTTTCCTGTTCTCAGTCTCTGTAACTCTCCAGAGCTGCTGCTGCTGCTGATGCTGCTGCTGATGCTGCTGCGGTGGTGGATTAACCATTTCTTAGAGCTTAAACCCTAACGACAGGCCTGTATCACTCTCTCTCTCTCTCTCATCACATAGTTAGTCTGAGGAGCAGACACAATCAGAAAAAAAAAAAAACCTTGACTGCAGCCACTATTTCCTCTGACTTATTGTCACACACACACACACATACACACACACACACACACACACACACACACACACACATATATATACATCCGCTCAGCACTGCCTGGTCACAAAGGACATCAGTCGCAGCGTTGCTACAGGAGAGTAAATGTCTGCAAGAGAGGACTAATCCTGGCTGAAGGCTGGTGAGTAGTAGAGAAAATTTACACTAGAAAAATTACAAACACAAACTTTGCAACTTAATTTTTGTCTTATTGTTAAAGAATCTGAAGAATGTACAGAAGATTTGTAGAGGTTGAAAATACATTTATCTATGTTACATAATGCAGTATTTCATAATTTCTGACTAAAGTAAAGGTATGCCGTCCCTTAATGTGTTCATCATATGCTTCGAGAGACATGCACACACACACATGCAATCATGTTAGTGGGCTCTTCTAGAAGATGAGTGTTCAGGTGAAGTGGAGTTTTCTGTAAAGCTGTTATCAGCCTGCAGGCAGAACATTAACAACAAAACATAATAAGCACATAGTGTTTGACTTTCAGCTTCAATCTGAGGCTGTTTGCATCCGCATCAGGTGAACATTGTCGTATTTGTAGCCTCTTTTTCTACACACATGATCCCCCAGTTTTAGGGGACCAAATATACAGTAATTGGATGATTGGCTGCATGCTGATATATATATTTTTTTGGGCTCTTTGCGTCATGCACAAAAGAACAGAAAATTCTAGAGATGTCTAGGTGTGACATTTGCAGCGGAGATATTGTTGTTTCCCAACATGACGACCAAAGTGTGTATAAAAAAATTTTAAAAAATCTGAATAAATCAACCAGAACCAAAATATCAGGAGTGTTGAACTCATCGCTGGAGAGTCAATTGTACTCAAGTACAATTTGGGGTTTTTGCCTTCTAGTTTTTTACTTTTATTCTACATTTACCATAACATAATACTAATTCTAGCTATAATTTGATGGTGTTTACATCTACATGAGATTATACGTGCAGGAATGTTTGACCTTTTTATACATAGTTCCACAAATTTCAGGTGACTAATCATAATTGCAAAAATCTAAATAAACCTATAATGAGCATTTAAAATATGATGTTTTGTTATACAGTAAATGAAACCACACAATGTTATACAATAAAATAGCTAAAATTAGCTCAAACAACAACTTTACATGTTAATACAACAGTAATGATGATCCAGTAGTGTAATATTATAACATCGTAACTCTGACAGAGTTGTTATTTTTAAACTTTAAGTACATTTTGTACTTGAGTTTTGAATGCAGGACATTTACTCATAATGTCAATACATTACGTATTAGAGTATTATTACAGAATCCTAATGCTACTTTATGATAATAAATATTATATATACAGCAAAGTTACAAGGTGCTTTACATGGTTAAAGCTCCAATTAGGCAGTAAAACCAGACAATTAAAGTAAAATAAAATAACACAGAATAAAATACTCCTAGTATAAGTATTTTGCTTAAGTTAAGGTGTTTGTATTAGTGTTAAAAATTGAAAATGCACGGTTGAGTTCAGTAATTGTGGGGGACTCGGTAGACCACAGAGGAGAGAAGAATAACTGGAATTATGATGTTTACAGCTGTTTAGATGTGTCAACAGGCGTCTGCAGCCACGCCAGCAGCTCTGTGAGGCGCAGCGGTCGTAAAACTGAGGCTGATGGGATTGTTATGAGTTATGAGAATGAAAATGCGTTTTATTTTCTACAATCCGGTTTTATTATGATCTTAGAGTGAAGCTTTTCATCCCGTTCTGGTTGACATGACTGGTGAATGTAGTTTTACAAGGTGTTTGACTTCGCTGCTCACCGTCAACATACGAGTGTTTAACTTAAAGTCCTCCTTCAGTCAAAAATATGTTTTTTCTTCTTGTTCCTACAGTTGAATGTTTGAGCTTCTCTGTGTTTGTTTTCACATTCATCTGCTGAAGGAGAAAAGTTTCTCTGAGCTCATTGAAAGTCCAGTTTTAAGGGGCCTACGAGCAGGATTTATGACATCACAACTAGTTTGGAAGCCAATCGTGGTCCAATATTCAATTTACACATAGTGTGATGTGGAAACTTGAAGCACAAACACCAAGAATTGACTTTACAGTGAAGGAGGAGACATCTGGTGTCACATTTTGTGTTGAATTTTTACCGAGGAAGAAGGAGCAGATGCCATTTTAAGAAGATAATTGAACTTTTTTTGTGGAAAAAACATATCAGACACCAATGATTACTCAAAGTGCAGCATTTTATACACATCTTAAAACATGTCTGGAAAGATCTTTGAGCTAAAATCAATATAATATGTGTGTTTGACACATATGTATACACTACAATGTATTGGCTTGTTCTGCTCTTCTTGCCTCTGTAATGTAAGAAGTGTCGGGGCACCTTTGGATGTTTGACACCAGCATAAGAGAAATATTCATTTGGTGAAATATTGACCTGATGATGCTGTTAGATGAACATCAAACTTATTACAGTTTATCCTGAGGGGGAGACAGATGTGTAAATCGAATTTAATGGCAATCAATTCAACAGCTGTCAGTTAATTTCACTCAAAACCACAAATGTCAACTTGCTGGTGGTGCTAGAAGAAAAAGTCAGGGGATCACCAAAGTCAATAGGATTCATCTTTTGGGGATCGTGAATGTCTGCACAAAATTTCTCATCAATCCATCCAATAGTTGTTGAGATATTCCAGTCTGCACCAAAGTGGCAGACTGACCAACTGTTAATAAAGCCAGGCTGCTAGTGTATGATGGTTCAGAGAGTCACCAAGAACTCTGGTAAACCTAAGAGCAAAAATGCTATTTAACAGCAAGAAACCTGTTGATTTCTGGAACAAAGCGTTTTAATGAGAATGACTCGTGCAGTAGAGATGGAAAGATGAAAGCGTCGACCAATAAAAGGAACAGCATGACTGAATGCTTACCACCTCCACCTCGTCTGTCAAACGCGGTGCAGGTGGCGTTTTGTGTCTTGGATATATGTGTATGGCTGCCAGCAGGACGAGCTCAGAGCGTTCACTGATTATGCACTGCGTCTGCCGGTGCTTATATACAAGCCAGAGACAATGATCCTGAAAGTACAGCTAAAGCGGTCAAGTGGCCAAACAATGGAATGAGTCACATGACTCCAGCTGAGCTTGTGTTTCCCTTCTGAAGACCAAACTGAAGGCAAAAAGCATTAAAACAGGCAAGAAGTGAAGATGGACACACAGCTATGACCTGCAGGGAGGAGATCACATGACCGCTAATCTAGAGTCCTTACCACCATATAGACTGATGGTACTTGACCTATTTTTCGTGAACGCCCACTTAAATCAGGTTGAACACACACACACACACACACAGAGACAGTTGAGTGGCAATTATTGACAAATAAACAAAAACCTGAATTGTAAAGATCACATAAACACTGAAGAGTCCCTTTGAAATGTATTTTATCAACCTCAAACATAAGTTAATACATAATATAAGTAATACTCATTAAGAATAAACATGAATATGAAAAAGTGAAAACGAGCACCAAGTTAGCGTTACATTTTGAACAAATGTAACATTTAAAATAACTAATCAATTCCTGCCAGCATTAATATCACCCAGTGGAGAGTCTCCAGTGTGTCGGCACATTAGTGGGAGTACTGGTTCCTGATGATCTGCTGTAAATTTCTTTATGGATGGATGAAGGTGTGTTCATTTGAGCCTGAGTGCACCTGAAGCTAATCAGATTACTGAAGTGAAGATAATCCACAATATATCACGTTTTCTTCATCTGCGCCATTATTTTCCCAGATATAAAACTGTTTAACACACATCTGTCAGCTCCCACCATTAACAACCAAACACCCCCTGATGTTCCCTGAACACCCAACGACACTAACTATGAGTTTGCTGATGTGGAGTTATACATTCTTATAGTTAAAAATGTAATGTAGTTACATTTGTTGTGTTTTTTTCAACACTGGCATTGAGCTGCGTCCTCTTTATTATGACATTTTTCTGAACAGACGTTCTAATTAGTGTTTTTCTGGGCGACGGATCCACATGTTGAATAGTTTGATAGAAAATTCTGTTTGTAAAACTTTGATACAGAAATTAGAAAGTAATGCAGAAGGATCCTTAAATGTTTTCAAAATCAGATAAACTTTACGTCTTATTTGCATGAATATTGATAATGAGTGTGTCATATTTTAGAGGGAGGTTCAAGTAGTTTGTGTCTCATTGTTTTAACATGTTTTGGGAGATTTTTTCAATCTAAATTTGTCAAAAACTAAACAGAAGTGAAAGATCGAGCCTTACTGTGTTTTTTCTCTTTGCTGTAGAGTTTTACACAGTTGTGTTTTGTTGTTCTTCTTACTTTATGTTACAGTACAACTAGGTTAGCTAACAAGGCTAATGAAAATGCTATTCTTACCCTAACCATCTCACTCCTCATGCCTGAACCTAACCAACCTAACCAATGAAGGCAACAAGTACTAGCCAATCAGAGGCAGGGTAGGGCGGGTTTCGACAGCCTTCGACTGTCTCCGTCGGACACCAGATCCTCTCCTTGCAGGTTGTAGTTGTCCATCAAGAGTCTCCTGTGGCAGAGCATCACTAAATAAAGACAACAAGACTCTGCTGATGTCTGTGGTTCATAAACATTAACAAATCAATAACTAGAAAGTATCTTAAAGGGCTACTTCACCTATTTTACACATGAAAATTGTTTTCCTCATCGTTAGTAGTACTCAGCCTGTGGAAACAGTTGTATGTCTTGTAGGTGAGAAAATAAACCTGGTGTTGTCATAGTAACGTCATCAGGGGTTATCTCAGCTCATGCTTTGAGACTTCAAATTTTCGATGGAAACCCAGGTTACAAACTGGAGGTGTGGAATTTGAAAGACGTGGGTGGTTACCAGGCAGGAAAGGCCTAATTAAAAGCAGCTATTGAAATAAATATCAGGAGTTTTTGGCATCTGCTGCATCAGTTTTGAACATCCTTTTTAAAGTCTGTCTGTCACAAGTCCAATACTAAATCACTGTTGTGTGTGTGTGTGTTTTAAATATGACTTTTATTTTCCGCGTATTTTCATTTTTGCAATCATAAAACTGATGCGACAATAAAAACGGCTTCATGGTTGATCTGAAGTGGATGTAAACACCATCAAATCATAGCTGAAAATCATTAGATGACATTATTCCTTATTGTCAACAAATCCCATGAAATGTAGCAGCTGATTACTCAATAGTCTCCTACTTCCTTACTTACCTGCCGCACTTTCCTCCAAGTCTATTGGCTCCAACTGAAGACGTGTCTATTTAGTTGCATTTTTTAAAAAAGGTTCAGTTATTTCCTAAAACAGCTGGGCACTGTAGTTTTTAGCAAACATTACTCAAACATGAATAAATAGTAAATTTGTTGGGGACTATTTTCAGCAGCGCATTAATACACAATTAGAATACTAGTATTTCTTTTAGCAGCAGTACAGTGTTTGTGGAATTGAATCAAAATAAACTACAGCGAGTGTTTGCTTATGATAAACAAGGAACATGTCACTCAGTGCAGCGTTGTGGCTCAATGACATGTTTTTAATAGATTTTGGACAACAATGGAGCGCTATGGCACAGAGGAATAAGATTTTAGGAGGACAAATTCATTGCAGTTTTTCATCTTTTTATGGAAGTTAAAAGTTAAAAAATAAATCATAGATATATATATAATAGGTATATAATAAATAAATAATAGAATATATTTAATAGATATATAATAAATAATAGAAGATCAGACTCATAATTGAACCTCATTGTTTCCCATTTAAATAAAAATGTGCTGGAGTGCAAGTCGTTAGTTAAAAACATAAAGCAGTGTATTGATTTATTACTATGTGGAAACTGAAGCATTGCTATTAGCAACACATGCTATAAATACATGCTGAATGATGCAGGACGCTGTCCATTAAGTATTATTTCAGTTTCACAGTGAACAATGAGAGACACACACACACACATATGAACCAATATATATATATATATATATACAGGCATGATGCATTTAAACATGTATAATCAAACATATTGTTCAAACTTATTTTAAAAACAGTTATCTGGTCAATTTATGCAATGTTTGACTGATATTAGCACCAATTGGACACTGATTAATGTCAACAACTTGTTGTTATATTGTATTTTTCTATTTACCTGCCATTGTTTACACACAAACACATGCAAATCCCTTTGCATTTCGAAAATTTTAAAAACTGTTGAGAAAAATGTGTTTTTTCAGAACTTAATTGAGACAAAGATACAGTAACTCTTGCTGTGTGTCATTGATTGTTATTACAGTTCGCTTTATGCTGTGTATGTATGGGCACCACACAAAAGCAAAACAGGTGCAGGGTGACTGTTTCTGCTTTGCATACCATCTAAATTGCAAATATGATCCCATGCAATATAAAAAGTAATTTCTTTCCATAGTATAGCTGTAAAATCTAGTTATGTTTCGGTTTCACGGGTCTGTGACTCATGCAGGAAAATGTTGTGTTACTGTCTGAGACATTGTTAACCGCCACCTCATCCGGTCTAATCGAGAGAAGCAAGGACAAACGGTACAAAAGCTGATAGAAAGTGGTTGCCTCCACTGGTGCAGCGGAGGACAAGCGCATGAAAAGGAACTGTTGAATGGATCCAGTCTGCAAACAGAAAAACCAAGAGTTTTACATCTCCTGCTTCTCCAAACCCATAAACTATTTGTTTCACATAAGTAGTTTTATTGGTAAAGAAAATGGAATATATTTATATATATATATATATATATATATATATAAGACCACAGCAGTTTGTAAATATTTAAGGAACATTTAGCTACCACTAAGGACACTGAGGTCATAATTTGGGGATTTTAACAAACATAAAGAGTGTTTCTACATTTAAAACACCCTCTTTTTTGTCTGATTTATGTATTTTTTTCACCAGGAATGAGTAGTTCTCCGCATGAACTGGACTCCTAGCAACATGGAGAGGGCTTTAAAACATCATTCAGACGCCTATTTTGGGAAATAAACTTTTAACACTTATTTTACAGGTTAACTTGTGGCCGAAGAGTTGGAAAAGTGTGAGGAGCTGCTGGTTCTCTGTTCTGTATTCCCATTTTAAATTCTTCTTTGAATTATATTCTCAATTTTACTTAACATAGAAACACAGGATTCTTCTGGATAATTTAACAACCCTATAGGTTTATGTTATGGACGCTTTTTTTAGGTATTTCAACTTTGTTTCTGACTAACTGTATGAACATCTCAAAGTGTTGGCTAAAAGACAAAAACAATCTCAAGGACAAAGAACAGCAACACACTGAATAGATGCTTCCAAAAAGACGTTTTATTGAGTACAAATACAACCTTCTGACTTTACGTCTTCAACGTTTTTGTCCGTCATTTTGGTGAACACCTAAAAATAATAAAATACCTATGAGCCTTGGATGTTTCTTGGCTAAATGCACCCTGGGAGTCGTAGTTAAATTCTACCAAAGAACCAGATATTGCCTGGAACTTTTACCAGGGGCAACTGAAAAAGCTCTATTTGTGCATAATTCTCTGTTTTGTTATTATCCCCAGAAACCTGTCCAACTAGACCTCCAAAACCACCAGTCAGGACCAAAAGGGATGGAGGGAGAGGGCTGTAATCCTGGGGTAGCCATGGATTCAGGTAACCCCTTGCTAAAAGCGGTCTTCCTCCGTCGCCTGCGACTGACGCGGCTGCTCCTGGAGGGAGGGGCTTACATCAACGAGAGCGATAGCCAAGGCCAGACACCCCTGATGGTGGCCTGCAGGACCCAGCATACCGACGCCCAGAGTGCCAGCCGGGTCAAACTCGTCCAGTTTCTTCTCGAGAAAGGAGCGGACCCGAACATCCAGGATAAGGAGGGTCGCTCCGCGCTGATGCACGCCTGCCGGGAGCAAGCCAGCCCCGAGGTGGTGTCTCTACTCCTGGATAGCGGAGCGGACATCGGCCTGGAGGATCAGTCTGGGACGTCAGCGCTGGTCTACGCAGTCATGGCTGGAGACTGGAAGGTTCTGAAGCTTTTGATGGACACATGCAAGGCCAAGGGGAAGGAGGTGATCATCATAACGACTGACAAGTTCCCATGTGGGAAACTGCAAGCCAAACAGTACCTCAGCATGCCTCCCCTCGGTCCTCTTGATCAAACGGACAAAATGACATCAGCAGCTCCTGCATCTCCCTCTGAAATTCAGCTCATCACCTCCCCCCAGTACACCTCCTCCTCCTCCTTATGTCCCCCACAGCCGGTCTTCTCTTTTAAAGAAGCCCAGTCCTGCGGCGTAAGCTCCCATCCATGTTCACCTTCACGATTTCGAGAGTTCAGCCAAGCGGCAGCGAACAGACTGCAGCAGCCCCTCCTGAGGTTGAACTCTGAGCCGTGGCTAAAGATCCCGGCTTCCCTGCTCACCCAGCATCCTCATGCAGCCTCAGATAACCGCCAAACCGAGGACTTCTCTCTCAGAATTCCCAAACCGGATGCGGACAACAACACACATTCAAAAGCTGACAACTTCAAATGGTATGAAGCAAGATTGGGACGCGATAAAGGAGTAGAAGGAAATGGAAAGATTGAATGTGCCAACCACAGGGGACAAAAGATATCCTTACCAGGTCTCCTATCGTCCCACTCGGCCTCCCATCCTAATCTTCATTCTGAAACCCTTGGAACAGATTCAGTCACCTCCTCTTCCTCCCTTTCTGGTGGCAAGAACCTCGGCACTCCGCTTCATAGCATGGCCTCGTCGAGCCTTAATAGCATCATCCAGAGGCGTAAACTGGGTACGGACATCTACGGCTCTGACCCCCAGCTAGCTGCAGGGATCCCAAATCTCCCTGAGGAGTCCCAGCACCAGAAAGCAAGAGACCTAACAGAGGGCAAGAAGCTGGCCCCCTTACGCTGCTCTAGCACGCTGGGCTCCAGGGAGTCGCTGTCAACATCGGGCCCGACCAGGAGATTGCTCTCTGGGCTCGAGCGCAGAGGGTCTGGTGCCTTCTTGTTAGACCACAACTCCCAGACCAGGCCTAGATCTCTGCCGCCTCTGACCCTCAACTCCTCCAACGCTCCCATCATCAACGTTTACAACCTCAGCTCCAGTGGTGGAAGCGGTTTCCATGAGAAGGAGTCTGGTCTAAAAACTTTCCTTCCCACCGCTCCTCCCGGGCACCCGAAAGAGATGACGAGGAGGATGCTGCTGAGGAGACACTCGATGCAGACCGAACAGTTCAAAACAACGGCTTGAAATTCAGCCTGGAAGATCGATGTGTTTTAACGTTAAATGTGTTGTTATGTTCATGTGATGTAGTGTCTTTGTAATGAAACTCCGAAATGATGGAAACCAAAGAGGATAAATAAAGAAAAACAAAAGATCCTAATCAATGTAACGACATACATGTTGAAGTTAGCTCCCTCTGCTTCACTGTGCTGTGTGTCGTCACCGTGCACGTTGCTTCAGTGTGCAGTTTTAATATGCAACACTTCCTTAAAGTTGCATTTTAAATTTATGGCCACTTGGGAGTTGAAAACACATCTGACACTTATGTTGTTATGGTGAATATGTTAGCAAAAATACTGCCTATTTCCACATCCAGCAGTCACAGAGCAACATTAGCCTTCATTTGGAGTCGAGTTTCTGGTCATTTGACAGATGTTAAGCTAAATATTCACTCTCCTTTCTGCTCTGTTTTGCTCTCTACGGACTCCTGAGTAAAATATCTGAAAATATCTTTAGCTGCAAGATGTTTTCTTCACCAGCTAGTTGCTAACTTTGTCTGTCTGCTGTTTAGTGCTGGACTAATAGTATACTGTGGGTTCATCAGAGCTTTTCCAGGTTGATAAAAGTGGAATTTGCAGGTTCAAAACCAAAACAATAAGCTAAAAGAGGCAAAAAAAACACATGGAGCTAAGTGCACCTGCAGATTCAGTTGATAATTCTCTGTTGATATTCATTAAGAGCTTTCAGGTTACACACTGTCATTTGATCCATTGTTAGTGTGAAAATGTAAATATAATAATAACATTTAAAGAAAAAAGCCATATATCTGCTCAGCTGAGTCCAATAATAAGTCTTGTTTCAGCTTTGTTTTGGTCTCCACCAGCTCCTGAGAAAATACCTGACTCTCTTCATCAGCTCGTCGTTAACTGTGTCCGTCTCATTTGTGGGTTCAAAATCAAAACAGTGAGCTCAAAGAGGCTAAAAAAGCTGCACAGAGTTAAGAGGAACAGCATAGTTTGATTAGGTAATAGATAATTTTCTTTGGATTGTTAATATAAAAAAATATTGATTACTGCGGCTTGAAAGTCACTGTGTAGAATCTGAAAATGCCAGACAGACATTTTACACAACAGATCGAACCAGAACCAGAACTCAGTGGAAGAAGACAACAAACACTGCCTCATTCTTTCATTGTGATTAAATGATGGTAATTATGACTTCCGCATCTCATAATTACAGGAAAACCAGTATTTTGATAGCGGTAACAAACAGGATGGTACCGTAATATTTAGATTTAATTTTGAAAGCTTGGATGTATTTCAGATGCACGAATGTCTCCTTGACACTCTGGTTTAACTGCTTCTGAAGGAACAGAGAGACTTGGAGAAGGTTAGACTGCTTTCCTCCTGAAAAATAAGAAGGACTTAAGATACCTGTGCAATGTTGACATGCTAAAAATGATAATAATACCATCCATATTACTCAGTGACATTAATATCTCCCATATTATTGGCGCTCAACAAGGAAAACAAGGAAGAAATAAAGCAAATTAAATCAGACAGCGCCATCATGCCTCTGTCTCTTCAAACAGCGACAGCCTGAACATTTTCTCATAATTATGGGAAAACTCCTTTAATTATGAGATTGTTTTCTTGTTATTATGAAATAGTAATTCATAATTAATGAGATAGGGAAGTCATAGTTACAAGATAAGGCCTCCAATTTTTTTTTCCTCTGGTGAATGCAACGCAAAACATGGATGATCACAACATATAGCGGCTTTAAATCAAGAGAGGCTGCTGTATTCGTATTTGCTATTCGGTCGAGGAGTATTTAACACTTTAAATGACAGCTATAAAATAAAAAAGCATCTGTCTCTGAGATTATGTGATTGTGTTTTTAAGGAGAGCAGAAGTAGAAAATTTTCACTGTGTACGAACAGAGAGAGAAAAAAAGTGTTTAATAAATGAATTTATTATGATGTAAAATGTATCACAAATCACTGTAAAAGTACATCACTATGCATTAAATATGCATAATCATATGAACGTGTTCTGTTCTATCATCCATACAAAATAAAAAACACACCCTTATACACATACACATGTGAATTTACTTCTTCAAACTGCTAAAAACATTAAGAACGTCAGTGTTTCCCACATATTTACATGTTTGCATTACTGTTAAAAAAAGAGGATTAAAACACTGTAAAAAGAAGAGCATGTCATGATGAGTTATTATAAACAAGAGCCATTAAAAATTAACTGGGGTTATGTATTAATTTGCATTTAACTCTTATCACATTAGGCAAAATAAATACATATTATTTAAAAGTATTTATGGCAGGTGACACTCACAGCACAAACGGTGGCTTAATGCAAGACAGAACAGTTGTTTTCTGTGCTTCCTAAGTACAAAACAACCTTTACAAAGTTTCACCAGCTCAGATGGACCGCGGTGACGTCGCAACCGGCGTCCTCGACACGACGCTCCTCGCTCTGAGAAGCAGACTGAGGACGACAGCAGAGCCAAAAAAACCCGATTGAGTCCTTTCTGTCTCATCTCGGACAGGCGTGTGTGATCCTCACAGAGTCGCTCAGGCTCTGCGGTCGTAATCGCTGACCATCTTCTTGATGTGGTTCAGTTTTCCCTTCAGGTATTTACACCTGCGCTTCTTCATCTGATAATCTGCAGACTGTGGGGAGAAGATGGGAGATTCATGAGAAAAAGAAATAGAATAGAGAATAAAGAATAAGATGCTATTATGGACTTTGCTCTGAAGATCTCTTTAGATCTGTTTATCGATCTCACGTACCCGTTTCATGTCCTTTATCCTTCTGTACTCATCCAAAGCGTCCTGTTAAAAGAGAAAAAAAGAATTTGTTAGTCATACATTTCAAATTGAAACAGAAAATCTCTTAAGATTAATGTCAAGGACACACATGCTTTTTTGTCGTCTTTCTTAAACCTATATTAAGTGATTTTTTGCCACTCGGGGGACAGTTGAAACAAGCTGTACACACAACATTGACTTATCACCTTATTAAATGTAATGTATATGTAGCAAACAGATGTAGTATAATTATTTGTTTGGAGTCATGTTTGTGTTCATCGATGAACACAAACATTTTTAGCTCAGTTTTTGGTCTCCACAAACTCCTGAGAAAAATATCTGTCTCTCGTCTTTAGCGAGATGTTCCACTTTCTTCACCAGCTAGTCGCTAACTGTGTATTTAGCTGCAAAATGCTTCACTATGTTCACCAGCTAGTCACTAACTTTATCTGCTGAACAGGTGGAGTACAGTGAGTTTATCATTGAAAACAGCTGCCTGTTGCTGCAGTGAGCACAAAAAACATTAAAGCTGCAGGCCATAAAGGCAAAATAAGTGATTAAGAAACATGCAAAAACACTCTGTAGAGCTGAAAGGATTAACAGAGCTGGGTGATAATTCTCTGTAATCACTCTTCATGTTACACAGAGTCATTTGATCCATTATTAAAATAAAAAATATTGATTAAAGCAGCTTTAATGTCACGAGTTTTAAAGCAAATTATATTTCTGGTGTTGATTCCTACACTATAAATGCTTCAAACAGCAACAAATTGATTGAAATTGATGATAAATTATGTGGTTTTAAATCATTAAATAATATAAATAGGTGAGTAAATAAATATCAAACTGTTTTTCTATAAGCTCTCACCAGATACTGTGGGCTGCCCTCCTGCAGCTCGTCCAGCTCTCTGTCGACTTCTGCCAGATTCTTATTGATGGCGTCCAGCTCCGCCTGCATGTCTTTGTACTCCTGGTGGTCGCGGTCAAATTCACGCTTGTAGTCGTTGCGTTCCTGCTCGTTGGCGATCGGAGGAAATTCACTAAAAAGGTAGAAAGGACGAGGAAAGAGAGGGAATATTTTAAATTACAGCTACGATAAGTCAAAGCACGCTGGCGTAGAGGAGTCCAACTTCTACAAAATGTCTCATTCGTACCTGTAAAAGTCGCTGTCGTCGTCCAGCTCGTCTCCAGACGAGGCGTAGTCGGTGTCGTAGTCCTGTCCATCAGCTCGACGCGGCCGACCAGCGCGTCTCTTTTTGGGCCTTCCAGCCGAGCTGGCGGCTAAATCAGAGTTACTGCTGTAGGGAACCCCGTTCTGCAGAGGCAGGTTCTCTTCCGCTGTAGGCCTGCAGGACAAAGGACAGTTACAGGATTTATATTATTAGACTATACAGAAAAAACTCTAATAACAACAATAATAATAATAATCATAATAATAATACAAAACAGAAAAACAGAACATAAAAGTGCTTTCACAGCTTAGCTATGCATGTTTTACCATTTGAAGATGCTCTTACATCCATGAAAAACATGACTGCACAAAGGAAAAATACTGTAATATCCACTAAACTGTGTGTGACAGTTTTAACTTTAATCTCTCTTCTCTTCAGTAACTTCACAATGTCGAAAGAGGAAGTAAAATAAAAGGTCATTCTGATCTGATGATGATCTGCCGATCCATCCGATGAGCGTTCAACTATGACTTCCTGTTTCTCTCACATGTTTACCTCTTTGTAGTTTCCTTATCAGCACAAATAGATTTCACATAGTTTCGGTGTTGCAGGGAAATAGCACACATGAATCTTAAAAAACACTCATGCATGTTTGTTTTTCGACTGTCCTACTTTCAGAGGAATCCATCACACAGACTGGTTCACATTTTTGCATAATAACAAGTTCCAGCAAGCTTTTCGACAGCAGACGTCTGAGGCAAACCAGTTTTAAGTGTTTCCTATAGCTCTATACATACTAGTATTTATACTATACATGGTTTATATGCTTAGTAACATGTTGTATAAACAGGAAGACGTGCCAGCAGATGAAAATTAATTTGGAAAGCCAATTCCAATTAGACGTAAAATGAAGAAAATCTGAATTCATCCAAATATTAATACTTTTGTTTGCTTTTTGACAGCTTTTTTTTTTTTTTTTTTTTTTACAGCCCAAAATCACACATGTACAGATTTAATTTCCCTCCTCAAAATTCAAGATTTTTAAAAAGGAGGATCCTCAAAGATGCCAGTTTACACACAAAATTTACTTAATTATCATCAATGTTCCAATGTAAACACACTCAAACCCTCGTTAGAATTTGTATATTATGAAGCATCTCTGTGGTCTAAAGTTCCATTTGGATGGGATCGACATTACAGAGAGAGGTGGGGAGTGAAATATTCTCTCCGTGCTCTTCTGCAATTACACTCATCATTCCTGACGGGACTTTAACCATCAGAAAATTGCAGGATACGGTCTGTAATCGACATGAACATTCAGCAGGACAAAGCCAAAAGAGAAAAGCCTCCCTACGGGGGGCGCCGGAGAGTTCAAGGCGAGGCAAACTCTCTTTGTGACTCTTTCTTTGTGTCACGAGTCAATTCTGAACACACAGACATGATGTCCATCAGCAATAAACCTCCATATATCCACTTAGATATCAGAGGAAAATAGAGACTTCAGAACATGCCTGAAAATCAACATGTTTAATCCAGTAATAGTTGTCTGTACAACAGCTGCTAGTAGCTAATTCAGCAGACATTTAATGGTGTCAATTTGCCAAATAAAGACTAAAAACAGGGCTCAAATGAGAGCAGCAGTATCTTCCTGTAGCTGACATTAAAAAGGCTGATTTGATGAGCTTTTATGGAGTCTTGCTCACCTTCTGTCATCACACTGGTTCCCAAATAGGCCTATATGTTGGTGTTAGCATGTTTCCATCCATCAGATTAATAAAATATTTTTGTACGAGAAGGACTTGCAGCTCTTCCTGCAGGTGATGTTAAAATGTTGTCTGAACGGGGCTTAAAAACACCTACATCACAATCACAACATCCTCACTTTGATTACAACTGAGAACATCTGTTTTAAGTTACCTTCTTTGCTTTCCCCACATATTTCCAGTTTCTCTCTACTGTGAAACGTCAAATAAAAGAAAATAAACCTTTAAAATCTGCTCATTGTGCTCAAACCGCTGCATTAACCTGTCTCTCTGTGCTGCCATCTGCAGCGTGCAGTACATTAAAACATCACACACACACACCCTCAGTTATCAGTGCAGCTGTTTATCTCTGTCAGTATTACTCACTGTGGGGTGTAGCTGTACGGAGGTTTGTCATAGTTTGTGCTTTCGTCATCCAGGTGACTCCTGGAGCCTCTCAGCTTATCGGGGTAGTCCGCCATCGGGAGCTCCTCCGGGGGGACGGACACATTGTTCACCTTCAGGAAAGAGTCACAAACATTTTAACAATACACCAAAAAAAACATATTTAGTAATGTTATAGCATTAAGGTACAATATCTAATGTTTGCTGCACCACAAGAGTAATATGAATTTACAGGGTTTCTGCAGTGTTCACCAAATTAAAATTTAAGACTTTTAAAAGACCATAAAGACACATTCAAACCAGTCAAACAATGATGGAAAACCAGTAAGGAAAATAAGGCCTACAGTTATATAAGGGCATGAACTTACTGACATTTCTATCATGTTTGTCAGCACTTCCCAGCTGTATATAACAAAAATTCATGCTAATACAATTAAATCAATTAACGCAACCTAGAGCCAGATAAGTGGTGATAACTGATGGATGGATTAACCAATGAAAAAACATTTGTTTATGCTAAAACTCTTCTTTTATCCACAGTGAGCTGATGAGCTACTGTAGCTGCAGTAGTGATGCAGGTCTGATGGTCACTGCAGCACAATCAACTGTTGCACAAGTTTCATTGTATATTATAGATATAGAACATCTCCCAACAGCCTGCAAACACATGCAAAAACAACTCACAGCTAATGTTACTATCTACAGCAGGAAATTTAAGGTTTAAGGTCTTTTTGGAGGGAAATGAACTCAACGCTTCTGCAAATCATCTACGGTAAAAAGAAAAGTAAACTGTATTATCAGCGATAACCTTTTATGTTTATTACTATTCCTCTCATTTAACGTCTGCCTTTCTCAAACAAAACACACTGGATCTCTGCCAACTCCAGTATGATACGCCTGCATGGACTTGTCCTCTGAAAGTATGTGTCATTATTGAGTTACACCCTGCTGCACACCCCCCAAAACACCAGTCTGCATGTATTTGCTGCAGGTCTCCACAGTCAGCACTTTCAGACAAACATTCCCACAAGCTACGGTGAAATATCTCTGGTTTCCAGTATCATGTTGCTGCTGCGGTGTTGTGTGTCCGCTAACTGGTGGACCTGAGGGTTTTGAGTTCTGGTCGGACCTGTTCTTCCGCTGCGGTAAACTAAACTGTGAGGAATCGGCTCAGCTGAATGTCACCATGACTTACAACCTGTTAACAAAATGACTCACCTACTCATCCCTACTTACTATGAGCATGTCAAGTGTGAGAGTTGTTGCAAAACACTTCTGAAAATAGCTCCGGAAAGAAGGATGATTCATGATGAGATGTAAACACTGAATTTTTTAACGCTTGACAGTTCAGGTTTGGAATTCTTCCTTCCATACGACATTATCAGCTGAAACTGACTGAAACTGTCACCTGTGAACAAACCACACCTTGAAACTGAGCATGCTAGAAAGAAAGAAGTGATCTGCACGTCCCCCTCCCCCTCCGAAAAACAGGTGATTGCCACCAAACAGGTCGAACCACTTCAACTGATACACAAAGTGCTGCTGTGCTTCAACAGAGACCAGATATTAGATCAGCTATGAGAGCTTCTTTTGATTTTCACCTCTGGAAGGTTTAGAGCTGAAATGATTTGTTGCTTTTGCGCAGACAGTGTGGGGTCTTTTTCTTTATGCATCAAGGCAGTTTCTCTTATTCAGGACTTATTTTACTGTGATGTTTTTACTGTTTCCACTTTGTTGTCGTGACGTTTCTCTACCTTTGTCTGTGACTGAGCCGTGTCAGTCACAGACAAGAGGAATTTCTGTTGCTATGTGACACAATAAAGTTTTATTTAATCTTGAATCTTACTAGAAAAAGCACCAGGATGCTGCATAAAACTCAGCAAAGTTGAAAGAAACTAAGAGCTGAAACTAGTAGTTGATTAACTGATTATTTGATCAACAGAAAAATAAGCGATTAACCATTTAAGTCAATTATCAAGCAAAAAGCAAACTTCAAATTGTTAGGATTTGCTGCTTTTTTCCTTTTTATATCATTGTAACCTGAATATATTTGCTGGTTTTGTCCAACCAACAGTCCAAAGCTCAATGTCACCTTGCTTTTGAAGACTACAGACGACTGATAAATTGAGGAAAATAATCTGGTAATCCATAACGAAAACGCTCAGGTTAAATAATTCAACATCTAACACTCACCCACGCCTCTACGTCCTGAGGAGGCCCCATCTCGTCGATGACCTTCACTTTCTTCCACAAAATGTTGCTCTTGCCGTAGTTTCGGATCTTCTGGCGGGTCTTCAGAGCGAAGACGAGCATGATGATGAGAGCCACGGTAACCAGGAAGCCGCACACCACGGCGATGGCCTGGAACGAGAGATAAACCACTGAGTTAAAACGTTTCTGAGTTACTTTCAGAGCCATTTCACTCATTTTCTGATCTTTATATTTGGCTGATTGATCAGTGTGATTGTTTTATTGTTTCTGGGGATCAAAATAAAGGATAAAGAATACAGAATAAATCCTCCTGTGCTGACGCAGGTATGAGAACATTAAAAAAATGGACGTCAAATCTGTGTGTTCACCTCTTGTGGCTCCACGACGCAGTAGTGGTAGAGGTACTGATTGACGAACACTCCTGAGGGCTGCGGTTGTTGGTACTGGGCGCAAAGGCCGGCGATCTGGCTGCCGTAGACCGAACCGGAGGACTGGGCCATGGGGTTCACTGCCACCAGGTAGACTATGGAAGCTATTAGCATTAGCAGCGCTAGGATGGCGCAGATGATGATCACTGCCAGGTAGAACTTCCTGCTCTCTGATAGGCTCTGGTGAGACACGATGATGATGAAGATGACCAGGCCAGTGATAAAGGTGATGGCTGCCATGGCGATGATAAACCCTTTGCCCGCCCGGGGGTCATTGTAGTTCCCTCCTAGTCCTCCGTAACCGTAGTTGTTTCCGGCTCCATATCCACCGCCGCCAAAGCTGCCATACCCGCCGCCGCCATACCCGCCGCCGCCATAGCTTCCCCCGTAGCCTCCGCCGTACCCTAAACCCCCAAAACCACCCAAGGCTCCCTGAGTGTCCCACGCCAAAGTGGAGGCAACACAGGCAAATATGGCCAAACACAGCACGATGACGATGATGGACATGATTTTGAGGATGCCCGGTGGGGATGTCCAGCGGTAGAAATGCTGGAACTCATCATCGGGGTAGTAAGAGTATGCCGGCTGGGGAGGGGCGTTACTGTGAACACAGAAAAAAAAACATTTATTGTAAAAGTGTAAATTCAATCTGAGTGCAGTTTGGAAGCAAAGAAAGGCTGTAAGGATATGAATCTTATAAGCAATCCTGTTGAATTTATAGAAGGAACGCTACGAGTCCTTCAAGAGCAAATTTAAAAAGAAAAGCATTTTACTCATAAATTTTTTTTCAAAAACTTGATTTTCAGGTTCTTTTTATGGTTCAACCTCAGCAGAGCTACAACAAACATTCATTTTCATTATCGATTAATGTGTTGATTATTTTCTCAATTAGCTGATTAGTTGTTTGGTCTAGAAAATGAAGTTGAATCAGAAAATGGTGAAAAATGTTGATCACTGTTTCCAAGAGCTAAAAATCACGTCATAAAATGTCTTGTTTTGTCCACAACCCAAAGATATTCAGTTTACTGTCATAAAAGACTAAAGAAACCAGAAAAAAAATGTACATTTAAGAAGCTGGAACCAGAGAATTATAGCATTTTTTCTTTAAAAAAAAATGACTTAACATGACCAATACCAAAACTCAGCAACCTGTCCAATATTAAAAAAAACAACAATTTTTAAGTTGCTCAGAATCAGTTGGTTATTTTTGAATCAAAAAATCCAGGTCAAGTTTTTAAAAAAAAATCAAGTTGCTCAAATTGGATTGGTGACATTTAGACACCAAAATTTATTATAACTTGAACATCTGGGCTACCAAGGATCAATCACATGTCAGCACTTTCGGGTTACGTTCTGTCATGATCACATGATCCAAGAGAGAAAAAAATTCAGATGAGCAACTAAAAAATTTCAATCAAATTACAGATCTGACCTCCGGGAAATTTCAGAAAGAGGAATTCAAACCACATAAATGGTTTTCATACCAAGATAAGCTGTATATCATTTTAAACATTAAGTCTTCAGTAATGGTTAAATTGTGGCCTTTCTTTACTTCCATACAACGATGTGTTCATACACAGTGTGTGAATAGATTGAAGTTAAGGAGGATAAACAGAACAGATCATTTATATTCATCAAAAGAGACTCACTATCCATCCGACTCGTAGGGAGGTGGACTCCCGTTGGGCCTCGAGGACATCTCTGCTGGATCCTTTGAGGTGCTGATCTGTGAAGACGAATCTACAAGAAGATTTCTATTGTTAGAACACATTTACTTCAACATTTTCTCAATTTCCTTAAACATGATGTTGATTAATTGATTATATAATATCAGAAAATAGTGAAAAATGGCCGTCAAAATACCCTAAAGCCCAAGGCAGTATCATCAAATTGCTTGTTTTGTCTGAACAATACTCCAGAATTTAAAATATTTAGTTTAATTATGACATAAAACTATAAAAAGGCAGCAGTTCTTCACATATAAGAAGCTGGTACTAGGAAAGATTTGGCATATATGACTCAAACGATTAGTGGATTATCAAAACAGTTGCATTAATCACCAAATCAATTAACTGACTAATTATTTCAGCTCTATTTTGAAATCATACTTAAACTATAATGACGTATTATGTAAGTTTTAACCGCCATTTCAATGTATGAAACTACTGGAAGCAGTTTCCGTCATATTAACACAACACTTGACATTTTCCTTTATCGTTTTCTACAACACTATAACTTAGGAGATAAGTTGTTTTAAAGCGGTATCTAACAACAAACCTTTATTCTGGCCAAAGGTAACAAGTTATTTTAAATTTAAAAACCATAAAGTCAAAGAAGCTTCCGGTGTTAATCTCTCAAACACTCACCTGTTGCTCGGTGTGTCTGCTCCTCTCTGCCTCACTTCAACTGTGTCGACTGAAACTGCTGCTGCCGCTGCTGATAAACAACAACCCGGGCCACACCTTGAGGATGTCGGCTCTCGGTCAATAAAGCCCCGCCCCCCTCTTTACCTTACAGGTGTCACGTTACCTAACAACACCGGAAGTCCTCCATGCACGAGGAAATACCTGGAAATACGTCAGTTGATGTAAAGAGGCAGACACAACAGTCTCAGGGTTGGTTGTGTCTGATGTAGCTGAAGCACAACCAGATGTTTTATTTCGGTTCAAATACAGAGAAGCAGCAGCATTAATTAAATAATTAAGACAATTAAAAGATAAATAATAATAATAATATATGATAAGTTATATTGTGCAAAGAATTCATAGAAATTATTGAACTAAATGTGTTTTTACATCTTAGAGGGACCTATTATTACATTTTATGGAGTCCTGAAACTGACAAAATGTAGTAAAATGTTATCAGACATAAAAAAATATAACTGAATACATCAATAATTAATATTTTAAGCTAAATTATTGAAATTGAGTGAAACAAGAAAGATAAATCTTCATGGTTTTCTTTGATCCTCCAGTCAGTTGATGCAGAAAAAGCAAAAAGCGGTTTAGTTTTTTCTTTTCCACCAATCAGTTGATAAATTAGAATTAAATCTTAATTAATTTTACTCTTATATTTAATTATTTCATTCAATTTCCCATTTTTGGTCCAGGGTCAAATACCAAATAATGTTATTTCATCAGCTGCTTGTTGGTAAAGAAAAAACTAAAAAGCTTTTTGCTTTTTTTTTTTTTTTTTTTTTTACCAACAGATGAGAGGTTAAAGAAAAAGTATAAAGCTTTATATTTTTGTATATATTTATGTGTGGTTATGGTTATATATACACACAAATACACACACACACACACACACACATATATATATATATATATATATATATATATATATATATATATATATATATATATATGTAGGAGAAGAAGCTTGTTCCTTTTTTACCAGCTAATTGGAGGTTTAAAGGGGGTTAAGGTTTTCTATATGTCTACATTTTAATTATTCAGCTAAATATATATATATATTTTAATTATCATATTCATAGTTTTATTTGTGATTTGTCTTATAGCTGCTTACTACATTTTGTCAGTTTTGGGCTTCCATACCTGACATTATCAGACAGACAAACTAATAATAAGAAGAAGAGGTTCACCAGGAGCCCGCTTCAGAAAGCGGGTTTCGTGAAAACTGAGTTTTTTCACCCTGAAATGAGGGAAATTCTGGGTTTTCAGTTTCTGAAAGAGAGCTAAATTAAACTTGGAGTCAGTTACCATGGTAACCTAACCTGCTTGTGTTGGCAGGTTTTCCTTCAACAAACCCAAAGTTTCTCTTTGTCTCCTTCCTCTTACAGAACCAGCCAACTGTTTCATTTCTTCATTTATTCAGTCCGGAGGTTTACTATCTGTCAGAATCTAAATCCTGATTGGATATTAGTTTAGTTCCTCAAGGACTTTCTAAAGTTACTGCTTTTATGTGCATCAGTCGTTTCTTTGAACAGCAGTTTTTTTTTTTCTCTCACATTCAGATATTAAACAGCGTGAATTCATCCTCAGCTCAGAATAACTTCTCTTATAACTAGAAAAGCTCCTGCACTGAAATCTTTATTGCACATAATGTGTAATCTCAGTTTAAATCTAGAATATCTGTATGAAGCTTTAGACACATGGGATCAATGAATAATTATCTCTGTCAGTCATGATGTGATTGGTCGCACTGATGGAATATAATTCCTATAATATTGTAGATTATATGTTAATATGCTGAGTGAGCAGGATCGTGGTGCAGCTGCAGAATGTAGTTTGAAAGTGAGATTTTTTTAAATAGAAGCATAATCTTAATGTGTTTTAACAGCATTCAGTGTTTAAATTTACTACATTTGTTGAAGTAGCTGAAATAAAGTCACTGAATGCTGTTGAACTGAGATACAAATAGACGTCTAACAATTTAAAATCTGCTGTATTTTAACCACGACGCCTTTTCAAGTGCAAATCACCAAACACATTATTACTGGATCAGACTGTGCGCTTACAGTCACGTCTCTGTGTCTTTGATCTATATATGTTTTAAATCTTTTACTATATTTCTCATCTCCAGTTGCTGCTTCCTGTGTTTTATTCGTCAGATTGAAGCTAAACAAATATATTTAAATTGTAACGTTGCTGCAGCCTGATACACAGTCAGATTCCACTTTATCATCATTGAGGTAAATGTACGTCTGCTAAATGATCAATTAATGGTGTTGTGTTACTTAACTTATTGATACTTTTCCTGCTCTGGCTCTTTAAAAAAAAAAGATAAATGTGCATTAATATCTCTACATCCACTGGATTAAAACAGAGGCTCTGACTTTTATTTACATGTTGCCATGGTGACTCTGGCTTTTTTCATTCATCACGCACGCACTTAACTCAAGAGTGAACACACTCAGAGTTGATTGAACTCTGATCAGCTGTTCTGAAAGCAAAAACTCTGAGTTTTTCCCATCTCGGGGTTCATCACTCAGAGTTTAGGGCTGCAACTTTTTTTGGATTGATAGATTTATTTTGTTTAAGAAAACGGTGAGTAATGCCCGTCACAAGTTCCAAAAACCTTAAGTGATGTCTTCAAATTGTGTGTTTTGACAACAATTTTACTGTCATATGAGACAATGAAACGCAACAAATCATCACAACTGAGGCAGAAACAAACTGAAAAGTAACTTAATTGACAAGTTGCAAATTAGTTTTCTTTCGGTTAATTAATCAACTTCTAGTTTCAGCTCTAATTTAGGGTTTGTTGTTTTTTTCTCTTATATTATAATCAATTCAGTATAATCAATTATTTTGCAGAGTCTCACATATCACTCTGGTGTCTTTCTTCCTGTTTCCAGTAAAAGAAACTGTGCCCGGGTGTTTATGAATAAAGGAAGCGAACCCCAGACCGCCAGACAGTGGGTAAGCAGAAATGTATTCTGAAAAAAGAAAGCACCAATTGATCACTTAAATTATGAAAGAATATGGACATTTACAGCAACATATTTACAACTTAACATATAAAACAAGAGAAATCCAGTTCTTGTGATGTATTCCCATTAAATCAGGACGTTTTACAGTGGTATAGAGGACATACAGAGGCACTTAGTGATATTTAAGTGAACATTAAGTACAAATTGTTTAATCTATGAAATGGTTGAACAAAGTCCCAAGTGTTCAAAATACATACAACACAACATTTTACTAATTCTGCTATAGGACATACACAATTCCATTTGTCAAACAGTTACATATTAAAAAAAAACAAAAAACAGACACATTGTGCAATTAAAACAATCAAAAAAAGTTTAAGAAACAGTTTAAGAATCCAGTTGGATGACGATCTGTCACAACAAGCAGTGTTTTTTTTTTTTTAAAGGACCAGAGTGTAACATTTAGTGACATCTAGTGGTGACGTTGCAGATTGCAACCAAATGAATACTCACCCCCTTCCCCCTCCCCTCCAACTCCCTTTCCAAGCGTGTACAAGAACCTACGGTGGCTGCGAAACTCTCAAAAAAATGCAAAAGCCCCTCTCTAGAGCCAGTGTTTGGTTTGTCTGTTCTGGGCTACCGTAGAAACATGGCGGTGCAACATGGCGGCCTCCATGGAAGACGACCTGCTCCCTCTGTAGATATAAAGGGCTCATTCTAAGGTAAACAAAACACATCAATTCTTATTTATACACTAATAAAAACATACTTATGAATTTTATATTCCCATTTCTGCCAAGTCCGTTCCATTAGATGCCACTAAATTCAACACACTGCACCTTTATCAGGCAGCGAATTTGTAAAACTAACAATAAACACAAAGACTAACAAGAACAGTAGTTAGGCGCCAGTTTACAGAAGGTAAACCTTGACAGACATAAAGCAGCATCTCTCATTTTTTCCTCTATATGCTTCTTCTATCTCCTCTAAACTGACAGACGGATCGGATACCAGTGTCATTTATAAAAATAATTAAGTGTTGTGTTTCAGCTACAATTACAGTCACAGTATCACACATATATTGAGCTCTTTGGACCATTTTAAGTGTAGAAACATTCAACCCTTTAACTTGTGGGCTTTAATAAACGCAGACATGCAAAAACTTGCTGATAAAACGTTTGTTGGACAGATTTTTAAAGCGAGCTGGATTTCCCTGTGATGCTCCTTAGTGTTGACTGGTGTTCAACTCTCCAGTTAAAATGTCTTTTTTTTTTTTCACACCACCAGCTGTCAACAGTAGTTCTGTATTTGTGTCCAGCGGGTTGACGCCACAGAGGTTTAGCTGTATCCGTCGTTCCACTCCATGACTTTATCGTATTCTTGGATCTTCTGTTTGATGTGCGACAGTTTGCTCTTCAGGTACTCGCAGCGCTCCTTCTTCTCGAGGAATGTAACGTCCTGAGACAGTAAAAACCAGAGACACAGACGGGAATTAAAAATATAATAACAAACCAACCAAACCAGTCACTTTAATGATCATTAACTGTGTCATTTCAACTGTTTAGGAGCAGTTACTTAGGTGATTTCTATATTTTTTATTATCGACAATAATGAATTGATCAACTAACACATATTGTCTGTGAATCCAACGCCTGATGTATCTTATTCCTCTGTGCCGTAGACCTCCGTTGTCGTCTAAAAACTATTAAAAACCCGTTAATGAGCCACATCGCTGCACTGGGTGACGTGTTCCTTCATTATGAAGATTAAGGTCATGCTAGTTTGTTTAGAAACAGCTATAGACTAAGATTCAGCCATGCTAGCAGCTCTGTGAGGTTGTATTTAGGCACAACAGTGTTTTGGGCTAAATGCTAAACTTAGCATGCTACCATGCTAACAATGAAAATGTTAGCACGCTGATTTTTAGCAGGTTTAATTTGTACAATTTCCACCATCTTAGTTTAGCTTGTTAGCTTAGTAACATTTGCTAATTTGCACTAAACACAGCTGAGGCTGATGGGAATGCTAATGGCGCTACATGGAAACCAAAGACATTACACAACAATCCATCCAATGGTTGTTGAGACATTTCTCAATGGCTCTATAAGAAGAGTCAATTGGATAACCAAAGTCTGTAGGATTTATTATCAGGGGAACATGAATGTCTGGACAAAATTTTGTGCCAATCCAACCAGTAGATGTTGAGATATTTCACTGATTATCTAGTGACCTGCTGTTGGCACTAGACGGAAACTCAGAGGATCACCAAAGTCATTAGGACTAGGTTTTGGTCTCTTCATAACATAAAATATTAAATAACACAACACATTATCCTTTAATCTATTACATAATTAAGGTTCTATGTGGAAGATATCTTTACTAACAGTGTGTAACGTCTGCGGAGATAAAACTGAACCTCTACTCTCTGGAGGAAAAGCAGAATATCAGCCGAGTCTCGATAATATAAACTAACACAAGCAGCAGAAAAAGCCACTGCTATAGACAGTATATACAAAACATTGACAAGACAATGGACTCACATTTTTCTTCCTCTGGTAGTCCTGAAGGATTCTGTTAATGCGATCAGCCTCCTACAAAAAAAAAGATTGAAACACATCACGACTCTTTCACAAGTATGAAAATCAGATGCGATGATGATGATGATGATGTCGAACAGGCCTTCTCGATGGTGCTGAGAAGGAATTTGAGGGTGGAGGGGAACAGGAAGTGCAAAACAGAGGAGTTTGCAGGATGGGGAAATGAGGCACATTTAAACAACAAAAACACTGGGTGAAATATTTCAGATACGCAATCAGTCCGTTCCAAAACGCTTCCTCTGTGCTCACATAGAACCAAACACTGATGAAATCTGTCCAGTCGTAGTTTACTGCAGAGCAGCCATGACGCCCACAGTCAGACTGACGGGGAGATAACTTCCATAAATCAATGCAGAGTCCAATGTGTATTTGTGTGGTTGTTGGGGGGGGGGTGTGGTTGCACAGAGTACACATGAGGACTGGGTGGGATTAAGAGGAGCTCTTTAAAGCCCTTTAAAAGCAGCGCTGTGCTACAAATGATGTATGACAGAGAGGAGAGTCTGACCAGCTTTTCCAAAATTGCAACCAAACTAACCTCCAAGAATAATTGCGACATTTAATGACATTTAATCAATAATTCTACTCATGATTCTGCTCTCCTTCATGTTATTCCTCACAGATTATCTCCAAACCTTTATAACAGACGTGTGGAACCACTCACCATCTGGCTGGTCGGGTGCTGCGGCAGACCACGCATCATGGCGTCCATCTCGTCGAACCTCTTGAGGGTAGCCTGCACCTCGGAGTGGAGCTCTTTATACTCCGCGTACTGGTCGTTAAACACGGCTCGGTACTGATCCCGCTCCTCATCAGACCGGATCGTCGGGTATTTACTGCAGGACGGAGAGAAGTAGAGAAACACACTTCACTAATATTATAAGAGCAAACTACATGTGCTGCATACATGTCAGGTGATGCTAACGATACAGTGGCTAATTAAAATAACAAATCAGTAACAGACAGATATGGTCATAATATATCGTAATGTAAATAACAATTATATTCATTATCGTTCTATAAAAGCCTGACATGATGTCCTAAAATGTCTTGTTTTGTCCAACAACCCAAAGATATTCAGTTTACTGTCACAGAAGAAGAAAGAAACCAGAAAATATTCACATTTGAGAAGCTGAAATAAGAGCAATTTGACATTTTTTCTTAAAAAAATGACTCAAATCGATTATCAAAATGATTTTTTTGTTGATTGACTAATTGATTAATAGCTGCAGCTCTATCTCTATGTAAGAATTACATACTGTATCTTGATCTGCAACGATTTGGATAATTTATCAATTGTTTGTGAAAATGTGGAAGCAAAAATATCAAAAAGTGACTGTTACAGCTCCTCAAATGTAAATCTTGATGACAAATTGGACAAAACAATCAATCTGAATATTTTAACTTGCTGTTTGGGCATTTTTCACTATTTTAGACCAAACAATTAATTAACAATTAATAAAAAACAATCTGCAGATTTATCAATAATAAAAGCAGTTGCAGCCCTACAGTACATTGTGTTTACTTTTCTTGGCTGTTAGATATAGAGCATATTGTATATCTAGCAGCACTTACGCAATGTAGTCGGGCACAATAACAGGTTTGGGAATGTGTCCTGAGGGGATCCCGCCCTGCACAACCTTCGGAGGTCCTGCTTTCGGTGCAGGTGCAGCCTGGATGGGAACCACTGAGGAGCCCTGAACCTGTTCTGGAGCTTTGGGTGCAGCCATCTGTAGAGACACAACGACAGATTATTGGACTCCCTCATAAAATAAGAAATATATCCTGAGAGTGTGCGTTATGTTTTTACACATCACATCACAGAACACTTACCAACGATTGTACAGCTCGCATCTCGGAGGGCTCGATCTGTGTCAACTAAAACATACAGAAATATCATCCCATTAACATGCAGCTTATAAAAGAAAATCCAGCATTTCCTGTCTTTATGCTAAGCTAAGCTAAGCTAAGCTAGCAGTCTTCTGGCTCCTGCTTCATTTTAAATGACAAAGTGGTTGCAATCTTCTGATTTAACTCAAAGACCAAAATACACATAAATAAAAGGACCGAAACAGAGCACGAGTGCGTTGTGAGCATCTTGCAGATAAGATTACAGACTCCACCGCAGCTGTAAGCCTGTGCACACATTACATGGTTTGCTGTTGCATTATACAGTCTGTAAGTGTGAACATGTTTGTAGCAACAGCCAATTTTCTAACCATCAAAGTTAGACGGATACTGTTGAAAATAATCCGTCGAGATTAAAAAGGAATTCCTGCAGGAATGTAAGGAATCACAGGATCTTACCTCCTGGCCGTACCTCTCCCGGTATCTGCGTGCCGCTTCATGTCTCCACAGCTTGAGACACACGATGGCTCCGATCAGATAAACAACCATGGTGACGAACAGAAAGATGATGGCGGCGGTCTGGCCCGCCTCGGTGCGGCAGAACGCCCCGTTAATGCCGTTGTTGAAGACGGGATAGGAGCAGAGGCCTCCGCGAGTCGTGTCTCGCACATAAACGATACCTGGTAAACAAAAAGAAAACATGAGGAAGTTCAAGTGGGGATTAAAGCGAGTGAGATTAAAGGTTCAGTTCACTCAAAATACAAAAAAACAAATTGTCTCACTTGTATTTGGTGGAATCTAATCATCAGTTTTGGTTTTATTTGTCCTGGTTTTGAGACTTATTCTCAAAACCTGGATCTTAGAGATGTATCCTGCACATTTCCAGCTCTGTATTTATATTCTGGGGCTCTACTGGAATATCTTTGCATGATTTCCAGTTTAAAAACTCCTCATTTATCTTATACTGGTGCTTTATTCAGCCCCTCAGTTCAGCACCGGAGTAGGGTTGCAGTTATCAGATCGGTGTCTGACTACAGCTTAGTGAAACTAAAAACTGGGACCCGAAACGGAGACGATTCGCCGTCGTGGAGGAAATCCAGGAAGAATCACAGGAAGCTCTGGACAAGTTACAGAAGATGACACTAAATGTTTCCAGGAATGGGAACAGCAACGGGACGAGTGTGTCACAACTTGATGAGAACACTTGATGAGGGGGTTAGAGAGATATTACTGACAGATTTTTAACAATATAGCACTGGAGTAATCATAAATCTCTTCTAGACTTTTGAGACAAAGTTAGAAAACTTAAACACGTCAAAATAATTCCAATTTTCACAGAAAATTAATTATCTTAAATCATCATATTTTGTACAGTATAAAAGATTTAGATTTCTTTCTCTATCTACTAGAATACAGGCACATATATTATTATCTGCAACAGATGTTAGCATAAACGTGGTGTCAGTAAGTTGCAGAAAAGACCTCAAAACTGGATCAAAATGATGTTTTATCATGTATAATTGTGTTAATAGGAATAAAACATCACGTCTTAATGGCCCAGATGCACGGATCAATATTATTGATACTATGTGAGAAAATGTGCTGAACTTTTGACTCATCATCATGGCGGATGTGTCCAGCCGTAGCTATGGTTACCAACCTGCTGCCATGTACAGCACCGCCAGCGCCAGGTTTAAGGTAAACTCGGTCAGAGGCCACCAGGACGAGTCCAGCAGGATGGTGCGGTAGTACATGGTCATCCCCAGAACCAACAAAATCACAGTCACCAGCCAGGCCAGCCCCGCCACCACCAGCACAAACGGGGTCTTGGGGCCGGAGTAGTAGCTCGCTCCCGTTACGCCACCGTATATACCTCCTCCGTACGCTCCTCCTCCGGGAGACGAGTATCCAAACATGTTGAACCACTCGTTGTCCTTGTGGATGTAAGCGCAGACGCAGGCGAACACAGCCGCTCCCAGCAGGAGCTCCACACAACCCAGAATCCTCAGCAGCCCCGCCCAGGACTTCATGAAGGCGTAGCGCTGTTGGTACTCCTCCACTCGCTCGTTGTAGGTCAGACCTGTGTGGTAGGTGCGCCCTGACTCGGACTCGTGGGCGTCCCGAGCTCCCAGAAGCTCCTTGCGGGAGTTGTAGCTGCTGCCTGAGCCCCCATATGGATCCCGGTATGATCCGGGAACGGACGGAGAGTGCGGAGGAGAGCAGCGCACCCCGTCAGAGGTGCTGTTGTTGTTGTTATAAGACGAGGCAGGCATGGACCACGCCTTCTTACTGCTGCGGTTGCTCACTCTGAAGAAGTTCTTCCAGGAGTCCGGGATGAAACGGTGGACCGGTTTGATGTCGATGGCGGGGTCGGCGTTGTCCTCGCTGCCGCTGGGGTCGAACTCGGGCCCCACGGGAGGTTGGTCGGGCAGAGGAGGAGGAGGGAGCGGGTCGGCGCTCTGAGCCAGACGAGCCGACGTTTGCTCTCTCAGCGAGGGAGGATGCAGATCGTACGAGTCTGATCGTGATAAGGTTTCCCGGGGAACCTGGTCATAGTGGGGCGCCTGGCGGACACGCTCAGTGCGTCCGTAAAAGCCTCCTCCATTGGACATGAGGATGGTGATGGTCCCTGAGAGCACACACACACACACACACACACACACACACACACACACACACACACACACACACACACACAAAATATTCATTCAGTGTTATAATAAATAAAAGGATTACTAGAGCTGTAGTGATTAGTTGATCAACAGAAAATTAATTGGCAACTATTTTGATAATCAATTATCATTTCTCAAGCAAAAATACCAGAAATTTAACGGTTCCAACTTCACAAATATGATGATTTGTGTAGACTTCCTGGTGTTGGGTTGAGTTGCTGACTATTAATCGTGTTGTAAGACGACCCGTCAGCTGTCTCCGTTCACTCTGCAGGTGGTTCGTTAGTGTAACCTGGAACACCTGAGGGGTCGCGGCGTGTTCCCTGGTTATTTAATCTCTCTCTCTCTCTCTCTCTCTCTCTCTCTCTCTCTCTCTCTCCTCTCTCTCTCTCTCTCTCTCTCTCTCTCTCTCTCTCTCTCTCTCTCTCTCTCTCTCTCTCTCTCTCTCTCTCTCTCTCTCTCTCTCTCTCTCTCTCTCTCTCTCCCTCCCTCCCTCCCTCCCTCCCTCCCTCCCTCTCTGCAGCTGCTGCAGGTCGTCTCTCTCTCACAGGCGCCTGTTTGTTTTGGTTATGCTGCTTTAGTTCTTTGCTTTGCCTTCACGCACCTTACAACACACACACACATTCTCCACTCATGCATCACAAACACTACTGATACCACTGATTTCCACATTCCACATACTGTAAATATTCATTAACTCTTTAATTTGAGTTCAATTATATTAAAAAACAAAACAAAACATCAATATTTGAGAAGCTGGAACCAGAGAATGTTTTGCATTTTTACTTCATAAATGATTTTCAGCACTTAATCTATTATCAGAATTGTTTAGAGCTGCAACTAACGATTATTTTCAGTATTAATGAGTCTGTGGATTATTTTCTTGATTCATCGATTTGTCATTTGGTCCATAAAATGTCAGAAAATGGTGAAAAATGTCGCTTTGTTTCCCAAAACTCAAGGTGACGTCGACAAATGTCCTAAAAATATTCAGTTTACTGTCATAGAAGACGAAAGAAAGTAGAAAATATTCACATTTAAGAAGCTGGAACAAAAGAATTTTAATAGATTATCAAAATAGTTGGAGATTGGAGGTCATATTATGATCAATTTAAATCATTAACAAAGGACTAAATAGGCAAAAAGAAAGGAAATATAAGAAGGAAAGAAGCCAGAAGATAAAAACAAGTCACAAGCAGAAAAATCCACTGAAACATTCAATAATATCATTCATGCAACGTCATTTAAATTCATAAACAAGTCCTAACAAACAAAGCTGAGCCTCAGAGCCCGAGGTCACCGGAGAAAAGACCCTTCAGCCCTCATGAGTTGCAGATGTTATCCCAGCATCCTCCATGCAAGCCGAGTCAAGAATGCATTTTTGTGCTGCAACCAAATACGGACCCGAACAAATCTCCCCCCCCCCCCCGTCACTGTAATAACGACTCGCGTCTCGTATCCGGGAGTCTTTAAACTTACCAACACAAAAATACATTCTTGACAACCAATCAGCCCTTTAAAAAAAAAAGCCCCATTTCTTTATGTTCTTGAGAGGTAAAAAAAAAAAAAAAGAACTGTGCTTGAATACCTCTTTCACACGCAGTCACTCAACACGACTTACATTGGCTTGCAGGTCAGAATGCAAACCTTGTTTAAACACACAGTGAGCCGAGGAATCACCTGCAAACACAAAGACATGAAGGATAATAAACACTGACGTATTAATTACTTGTTTTTTTCTGACTAAAAGCTAAAAATATTAAACTGCTGCTTCCAAGATCAAGAATGAACTTTAAAAATCAACTTTTAAGCCAAAATGAACCTTAAAACTTCACTGAAATACATGAAAATTTGAGTATTTACACTTTTATGACACCCAGACATATTCAATCTGCTGATCAATATCAATTAATCTGTTGATTTTCTTGATTAATTGATGAAACATTCTGTGGTTCCAGCAGCTCCTTTAACGTGAGGATTTACTTTAATTTTCTTTGTCATATGAGAAAGTAATAAAAAATATTCATAAAGTTCATTCATGCAGCATCATTCAGACGAATCCTTTCACCTCTGATTGATCTGCTCATCAGCTGCGATCAATAACTGAGCCTCAAGCTTTAAGGAAAAAGTCAAACAGTGAATCTGATCTCTTCAAACAACAACAGGACAGTTTGATTCTCTGAGCTGGAATGTGACTGAGTATATTTACTCCACTCTGTACTGCACTTAAGTACAATTTTGAGATACTTATCCTTTACTTGAGTAATTTCCGTTTTCCGCTACTTAACATTTATGTGAAAGCTTCAGTTACTTCGCCAATAATAAATCTAAACTTAATACATGATGATGTTTTATTCTAGATGAGGCTTCCCACTTTCACTAGCTGCAACATTAGTAATGCTTAGACAATAATATATAAGATATAATGGATTAATCCACTGATTATTTTAAGAATTAATCTGTAAAATGTCTTTAAATAATGAAAAACAGATGTTCTAATGTCTTAAAGCCCGATGTGATGTTTTCAAATGTCTTGAAAGAAGAATCAGAAACAGTATTAATGTCAAGTAGGCTTTGCCATGATGGTGCATAACTGTCAAAAAATAGAAGATAAGAGAAAACACAAGCACCACAACAGAAAGACGTGAATTTTCTAAGTGAAAAAAGCTGTTGAATTAATGATATTGACTGACTGGGAATGAGCAAAACCTCACAGTATGAAACACTATAAACAGTACATGAACATGTGATGTGCAAATGTAAAATTACAAGTAATTAATGTGACGTGTTGTTGTTCAGTGTGATCAGCTGTGCAGATGATGACAGAACGAAGCTGGAATCAGACCGTTCAGACTTTTATTCTTAACAACTGACTCAAAGCGATTAATCGATAATCAGAGTAGTTGGCGATTAATTGGCTGTCAAACGACTAATTAATTAATCAACTACTTGATGCAGCTCTAAAAATTATAATCCTATAATACAATATATATTATTCGGAAATTCTGCAAACTTTCACTCTTGGTACTTAGAGTATATTTTGATGCTGATACTTATGTACTTTTACTTAAGAAAGTGCAGGACTTTTACTAGTTAAGTAGTATTTCTACACTGTGGCACTGCTACTTTTACTTAAGTTAAACATTTAAATACTTCTTAGCGGTGGAACAAGTATTCAGATCCTTTACTTTTTCTCTAATCTTTGATTTTTTGGTGAAATATTGGATCATTTGAACATTTATTGAAATGAAAGCATGTGAGAAGTTTATTTGGTGGAGCTGTTAACAACTCATAGACATGTGAAATGTGACCCCGACTACACACTGCTTTTTGTAAGACGTCTTTAACAATGTGTTGTATTTTAAAAGCTTGTTATATTATCCATTGTGTCAAATCTTCATCTGAAAAAGCAACTAAAGCTGTTAAATAAATGTAGTGGAGTAGAAAGTACAATATTTCCCTCTGAAATGTAGAAAGTAGCATCACATGGAAATACTCAAGTAACGTACAAATACCTCAAAATTGTACTTAAGTAAATGTACTTAGTTACTTTCTTTGTGTCAGACTGATAACTGTAGTTAAATCTGTATTATATGATCAGTCGCTGCTCCTGATATCAGGAAACTGTTGCTCCAAAACAGAAACACCTCGGCTGTAATATAACGACATGAAGCTACTTATATACAGTTTCCACCCTTTATTTATAACAATAATAATGTGTGTGTATATATATATATGTGTGTGTGTGTGTGTATGTGTATGTGTGTGTGTGTGTGTGTGTGTAGTAAATGAGGCCTAATAACGTGAAGTGAACTTAAAACCAACCTGTGAACGGTTCAGCTGGCTCTCAGCCAGCGGGCTCGGTCAATGTAAAAAGACAGGAAAACACTTTCATTTGACTCCGTTTGAAGTCACGGTCGTGTTTAAAGTTATTTAGTAAATGTATTATTGATTATAGCTTTCTAACATGTCGCTCTGAACGTTGTTGTTTTTTTAATTTTTAGACAGATAAAGAAAAAGCGGCGGTTGAGGAAGGTAAACTTCACTCGTTCCTCCTGCCCTGTGAAGCTAACCTACCGTTGTGTTTACCTCTCGACATAAAAAAGTTCACATTTCAAATGATAAACCGTTCCTAATCAATACCCTACTGAAGAGCACTAATCGATCCTTCTTGTTGGAGGATGTTAAGACGGTCTGTAGCTCTCCTACCTTGTTTGCTTCCCTTCCTTCTCCTCTTCTTCTTTCTCCCATTTCAGTAACGTTAAACCACAGGTTTCCCTCGGTCCGCACCACGTGACCTGCCCATCCCTGTGACGTCACGCAGACTGTGGAAAGAAGCTTTGAGCTGCTCACCTGAGCAACAGACGGATACTGATACTGTGACTGTGACTGATACACTCAGTGATGAGGAAGCAAAAACATTATTGACTTCCACCTTCTGCCAACATATGATAATAATGACAGGCTGATACATAAATACACTGACAGGCAGTGCTGGAAGAAGTATTCACATCCTTTACTGCAGTAAAAGTACTAATACAGCAATGTAAAAATACTCCATTATAAGTAAAACTACTGCATGAAAAATCCTACTTAAGTACATAAGTATTATGAGCTTGATGTAGTTAAAGTATTGCAGTAAAAGTACATAAGTATTATGAGCTTGATGTAGTTAAAGTATTGCAATAAAAGTACATAAGTATTATGAGCTTGATGTAGTTCAAGTATTGCAATAAAAGTACATAAGTATTATGAGCTTGATGTAGTTAAAGTATTGCAATAAAAGTACATAAGTATTATGAGCTTGATGTAGTTAAAGTATTGCAATAAAAGTACATAAGTATTATGAGCTTGATGTAGTTCAAGTATTGCAATAAAAGTACATAAGTATTATGAGCTTGATGTAGTTCAAGTATTGCAGTAAAAGTACATAAGTATTATGAGCTTGATGTAGTTAAAGTATTGCAGTAAAAGTATATAAGTATTATGAGCTTGATGTAGTTCAAGTATTGCAGTAAAAGTACATAAGTATTATGAGCTTGATGTAGTTCAAGTATTGCAGTAAAAGTACATAAGTATTATGAGCTTGATGTATAAAGTAGCATCAAATGACAGTGCAAGTACCTAAAATTGTACTTGAGTAAATTAACTTATGTTACTGTCCACCTCTGACCTACATTTCCACTTCCTTTAGTTGGATGTTGTCCTCTTCTCTGTACAGAGTTTGCTTTCACATCACAACTAGTTTGGAGCCAATCGTGGTCCAGCATGCAAATTACACAAGTGTGATGTGTAAACTTGAAGCGTCCAGTCCACAAACACTGAGAATGAACTTTACAGTGAAGGAGGAGACATCTGGTGTCCAGCTGTTACACTTTAGAAATGAAAAATAATTAAATATTCAGAGATTCTGGATGTTTTTTTTTTTTTTTAAATGAGGAAGGACTACATGTCAATTTAAGGATTTCTAACTAGTTAACTTCACTTTTATGTTGAAAAGACATACAGGAAACAGTGTTTTTATATGTCTTAAAACATGTGTGGAAGGTATAACAATGGAGACATTGTTAAGTATTGTGCTGCATGAATCATTCAGAGCTTTTTATATACAGTTTATGGTTTAGAGTCAAGTGAGATAAGATTGATGAGAGTTATAACGTGTACGAGTTGAACTATGGTCATTATTAATAAAGAGCTGAGTAAGCAACACTAATGCTTTAACCGCCCATTCTGTATAGTGACAGAGGAGACAACAGAGGTAAACACAAGATCTTTAAGACATTAAACTGGCAAAACTCATATAATGGTTGTAATCTAGAGGGGATTTCAGACAGAAGCAATAATCTAACGAGAGAAAATGACATCATGGATCACCTGCAGGAACACCTTAAATGTTATGACCTATAAACCTGCAGCTGGAGTCTGGCAAACTGCCTCAAAGCCAGCACACAAAGACTGAACTGAACTCTGATCCCCTAATTTAGGACATTCAGGAAGTCCACACATTTCCCTCTAACTCCTCTTCTCCCTCCACTGCATCCTTAATTTATATTATTTCCATATTATATTTATTTTAACTCTTCTTACACGTTGTTTCGACCGGTTGTCACGTCAGTAAACTAGGTCATGCTTTTATTTGAACTTTGACCCTTATACGTTTTTTATTTCCTTGTTTTATGATGTTTGCACTATATCTCGTTTTCATAATGTTATCTCAAGGCGTTGCAGTGTTTTAATAGTGATTATCTTTGCTTCATTTATTTTGTTTTTATTGCCTAGTGAAGCAGTGCAATATAGATTAAGTTTATTAATATGAATATTAATTTGTGGAGGGAAGAGAAGAAGCAGTATTCTCTATTTTGTACTGTATATTTTCTATTTCATTGTCTTAATATTCCACATTTTGTTTATTGTTACATTAGTTTTGTTGTCTTGTGATGTTTGTCACTTCTCGTCACATCACTGTACATCCTGTGATGTGCATGATGTGTAAAAAAAAAAAAAAGCTCCTTATTAGAGCTCAGATCAGCAAAGATGAATGTTAACACTATATTTTGCATATTTTAAAGCTCAGGTGAAATAAAACATGTTTATTTTTTAGCATAAATGTCTCAGTTGTGGAAAATAATTCAGTATATTTACTGAAATACTCTGCTTAAATATAATTTTGAGGCATTTTACTTGAGTATTTCCATTTTCTACTACTTTGTACACAATATTTCAGTACTTGGTACTCCACTTCATTTACCTGGAGAGGTTTTTTTATGACTTGCATTTTTAATTTTTACAGTATAACATCAGTGTCGTACAGCAGAAAAGAGATTTCAAACCAGAACAGCCAAGACAAACAGACACAAGACGGGTCGACCTGAATATAAAGTGGTTTTCTTAGAATTAAGGCAAAAGTGGAGGAAATAGAAAAAAATGATAATAAAAATAAAAATACAAAATACAATTAAAGAAATAATAATACAAAAGTGTATCTCTGACATGGAAATGAATATCATTAGCATGCTTCCACTTTATCATTTTATTAACACATTTATAAAAGAAATATACTGTGCACTCCCCACATGAGGAAACATTTTTATGACACGTCAGACTTATATTTTATATTTTATATTCTTTCATATGCAGCAGCTCCAGTCGTCTTTCACATCCTGACAATGATTTAATACCTTTTATTGTCTTGTGTTTTTATTGTGTTTATGTTGTTTTTGTGTTTCATGCTGCCTCTGACAGACAGACGGGTTCCTCTGGTGGGACAACAAAGATCTGAACTGATTTACCGTCCAATCATTAGACGTAACATTTTTGTAAAAAAAAAAGTATGATAATAAGTTTAAAAACTGTGTCTGAAATGTCTGCTGAGCACTAGATGGCACTCTGAGGTTACAGTAGAACTGATGCTGATGTGATAAAGAGAGAAAACAGGTGAGTGTACAGAAGAGGAGCTTCAAGGTGAGCAGCATTAGATAATACACAGTTAAAACTCTGATACGCTATAAAGACTTTAAGACAATAAAGACCATCAGTGGTGGTTGTTGTCCAGTAATGAAGCAACATCTGTGTCATTCTCAGATCAAGTGCAATAAGTTACTTTATTCCCAGAATGTGCAAAATAATAAGTCTGTGCAATATGTGTACAGAAGGATCCAAAGATCTTTTAGTAGTAGAGAAAAGTACTCATCCTTTACCTACATGAAACTATTAACACCACTCTATAACACACTGGTACTGTTTGACTGTTGGAGAGACTATTTATCAATCACCATCTGTGGCTCAGTGACCCTCCTCTTCCTCTCAACTCGGACCTGCTGTTGTCCTGAGAGCTGCACCGCAGAGCCCATGTGTTTCTCTCTTCTGCTGGAGGTTTGGCAGTGTATGTATGTATGTAACTTCATTTTCTGATTATATGTTTCCTTTTAAACAATTTTGGCACTTTTGGTTAAATAGTTTGTGATGCATCTCTGTGAAAACTTCAGCATTTGACCGTCTGCAGACCTGTTCAGACCTGGTAGGTTAATATGAAGCAGTTTTAGATTATTTTTTGTAACGTCGGTGCTTTTAACCTTCATGACTTTGATGAGTTTACCTGAACAGTATCAGCACATCCTTTTAGATTTCGTTAATGGCATAAAAATGTAGGAAATTGTTCATTTTGAATGATTCTTCCGGTAAAGCTTTGTTATGTCAGATTAAATAAGTTTTATGTGACTAAATAACCACCAAACATGATGGAAACATCATTTCTACTAATATAATGGCCGCAATTTCATTCTTTTAGAAGGAAATGCTGAGTGATTGTTGTAGCTTGCAAACACTGGATATAAAATGTGCTGTTTTGCTGCAATTTTTTAGCATAATCTCCTAAAGTAATGTGTAGTTTAAACAGTCTTATCAGTCTTGAACACCTCAAGAGGTAAACCCCTGATTTTTGAAAGAATATCAGGCTGTCTATTAGCATTAAGTTAAAATGACTAAATTAAAATAGTAAATTCTTTGTTTCAAGTAGTTTATAATGACAGAAATCTTGTCACTTTCACAGTGTAACTTACTGTAAACATTAATCATTAGCCTAATTATCTTTTTAAAATGACACGTTATGGTAGAGATCATAGATGTACTTTTTACAAGTTAGCTGTAATGTTTGTATCCCTGAACCACTGAGATAAGAAACACTTTTCTATTATTTGATTGATTCTTCTGTGGATCGTCTGTCTGGAGGCAGTTTGGGAATAATCCATCTCATCATCACTGCACTCTGCTGTTTAGAAACTGTACTGACATGGAGCCACAATTACAATTACAGGTCTAAACGATGTCAAAAGTGTTTCAAATTTTCTGAGCAGATTCATTCATGTACATGAAGGAGACAGAATATTAGAAACACTTGTCATTAGAGAGCAGTAGAACATCTACAACCTCAAAACTGACCACAGAGAAGAACCAGCTGCTCTCTGAACCAGCGTCAACAAAAAGCTTCAGTTCATATTGCATGAAGAGCTGTTGGATTGGATCATATTAGACTGTACAGATTTAATCACATTATTTCCCAAGTGGCTGCTCTTATGTCTATTAAGTTCAGTCTGCTTAGAAAGCCAGAAGACCACGTTTAATTACTGGAGTGAACAGTATACACATTTAAAAATTAGCTGCTATTATAGCTGCCAGAAAGTCTCCTTTATTCTAACAACAAATGATGGATTGTGGTTGGAAATACTTCTATAATGGAGTATTTTTTTAAAATATTTATTTATTTATTAGTTTATTTGTCATGGATGATGCAAAAAAAAACATTGTAACAGGTTAAAATAACATGAAACAGATGTATTTGCATATAGGATTTATAGCCAAGGCTAATTTGTGACCCCTGTCCCTAATTAAAACATATCACTACCAGAAATACATGAATTAAATAAAGCTCATAATAAATAAATAGTGACATTCTCAATAACAACAGTATTTACATCACATAACAATCAATTTACATGTGTAAATGTATGGTTTTAAGTAAAGGATCTGAATATTCATTGATGAAACAACATTACTGGATCAGTCTCTCAGTCAGACTCTCTAACTGGGATTTACTGGCTAAAAGCCAGTAAAGTTTGCACCTCTTAGATTGCCGAAACATGTTTTTTTTTTCTGTTTCTGTTTTGTTGACCTACTGAGATAAGATGATTCTGTATCGACGTTTCGCAAAACAGATGCTTCTCTTGTTTATCAGCAGAAATATTCAAAATTCAGCAGAGTCATAAGTGAGATAAAACTCTATCTGTGGCAGAGCAGATGGGACTCAGAGCAGAAATATTCTACATTTGTGCCAGAAAACAATAGAAAGTTACACAATTAAAATCACTTTTACTCAGTTTGTGTCAATATAGCACCAAGACAGTACTGGATTAACGTCACACAGGAAGACACTCAAGTGTTTATTTTAACCCAGTTTTAGTTTTATTTTTTATTTTACTGTTGGGTTATTTACCCAATTAAAGCTTGTTATAATCTACATGTTGCTGTTTGTTAATGACTTCTAATAAATTGTGTATCCTTTAAATGTCACATGCACATCGTTTGTACAAGAAACGACACATTTGTGACAATTTTTTAGTTAAAACTCGAGCTTGTCGTGTGTAATATTGGGTCAAAATAACAGATTGCTGCTGGGTAAAGTTAACCTGATGTTGTACTGGTGCTATAGTGGCCCAAACTGGGTACAATTTCGACACAGAGATTTTTAGAGTGTAATTAAAATTAGCAAGAATTAGAGTCAAGTCTAATCAGTTGTATATATATATAAAAAACCCAAAATCACAAGTTTGCCTCAGAGGTCTTTACAATCTGTCCCGTATACGACCATGTATTCTAAAACTGTCAATTTGGATAAGAAAACAAAATAATCTTAAATGCAGTAACCATTGCTGCTAAATTTGGGAGATTTGCTTTGATATAAAACAGTTTTTATCAGCAATATTGGAGGTGAAATTTTATTTTAATCCACTAGTTTGTATTTATCAAGTGAGGTGTCTGCAGATTATTCTTTTTTCATTAATTGTATTGAAGGGAAGTTTATTTGTATAGCACATTTCAACAACAAGGCAATTCAAAGTGCTTTACATAGAACATAAAAGGCATTAAAACAGAATATAAAAGCAACACAAGTAAAAAGACATATAAAAACAAGTAAAAAGTGTTACATTTGGAAATAAAAAGAAGCTAAAAGGGTAAAATATTAACCCTTAATGTGGTTTAGTGAAAGGCAAACAGAAAAGTCTTCAGCTGCGATTTAAAAGAAATGAGAGTCGCAGCAGATCTACAGCTTTCTGGGAGTTTGTTCCAGATATGTGGAGCATAAAAACTGAACGCTGCTTCACCATGTTTAGTTTTTACTCTGGGGACAGAAAGCAGACCTGATCCCAGACCACCTAAGAGGTCTGGATGGTTCATAATGTAGCAGCAGATCAGTTTAGAAACGTAAAGACTGGAAATTGTTCCCTTTTTTGTGATCTTCTATTGTTTAATTGGATGGGTGTACTTGGTAGAGATGAACTGTATTCAGAGATCAATATATGATGCAGGATTATGATGAGTTCATGTATTTAATTTAAGCTGATCAGATATGAAGACAAAGGTTGAGCTTGTTTGTTTTATATGTGTGATTGTCTAGTTTTGTTTTGCTTGGTTATTAGGATTCCATATATTATAAGTGTAGATTGTATATATATGGAAAATCTAAAAAAAAAAAAGGAAAGTAACCTCAAAACACACTGAGGTCGTGGATTCCTTCTCCAATAGAGAGCTGAGTTTCGTATGATTCATCGTCTTTGTATCTGTATTTTCTCCGTGATGTTTCTGTTGATGGTGAAACTGTAAGTGTGCCACTGCAGATAGAGCCGGGCAGGGTGGAGTACTCGATCTTGTCTATTTTTACCACCTTTGTCTCCCTGATAGCAGCCCTGAAAGTCCGTTAAAGTATTTTTAGACACATTAGCGGCCCCACGATGGTGATTCACTCAGTTGGTCAGTTCACCACCAGACTGAAATATCTCAACAACCATTTGATAGATTGCAATGAAGTTTTGTACAGATGTTCATGTTCCCCAGAGGATAAATCCTACTGACTTTTCCTTCAGTGCCACCATGAGGTTGACTTTGATTTAGAGGGAAATTACCATTATTAGCAGAGCGTGCACACATTCATGGTCTTTGTAAACGTTGATCTTCTGATTCTACAGAAATTCCATCATCAGGTCAAATGTTTTCAGTTTGTCCGGTGGTGGAAGAAATGCTCAGATTCTTTACTTAAGTAAAAGTACCAATACAACAATGTTAAAATACTCCATTACAAGTAAAAGTCCTGCTATTCAGAAAGTCCAAACTATCAGCTAAACATACTTAAAGTATCAAAAGTAAACTTAAAAATGTTCCCTTTGTCTGATATATTTTACTGCTGTAGCTGGTTGAAGTTGGAGCTACTTTTAACTAGCCTACTTTATATAATATATATGTTTTTACTTGTAATATTTTAAAAAAAAACATAACTATATTCTTTAATATACAGTTGGTTAGTTTGAAGAGATGATTAATGGGTAAACATATAAAAACAAAGTTCTGCTACACAAATTTTTATTTTTTTGGGGGACATTTCTCCAGTTTTTGTTTTTTGGGGGGATATTGGATCATTTTTATTTTATTTGGTTTTCTTTACAATGAGCATTACATCCTCACAGACCTGCTGCTGTGTCTGCAGACTTTAAGACTTTAAGACTTAAGATTTAAAAGCCTGCAACTGTTCCTGCTGAATGTTACACAATCTTTATAAAAAAAGACCAAATAACCAAGTGAAATCTGTCCTTCATTGGTAATCATTTGCACATGTAAAGGAAGAGATGAAAACTATTCTTAATGCAATTGTTGTGATTGTCTGTGTGACTTTTGCACTGACTCTAAACACACTTTTAGGTTTTTTATTTTGGAGGGTTGCACTTCCAAATTTTGATGACATGTAGCTTTTCTTCCCTTTGAGTTTATTGAAGCTTATTGAAGGTAATTTTGGACAAAAGCATCAAATGAACGTTATGTTAAAGTGCCTCCTGCACATTTAGATCTAACATAAGCAGTTATTGTGAAACGCTGCATTAAATGATATTTCTCTGTCTATCTTCACAGTTTACCAGCTGTCTAACCATCAGAGTCTTTGAAATGAAGCAGCCGAATTACACCAAACAGCTTCTGTTGCAGCTGAACCAGCAACGATCCAGAGGATACTTGTGTGACGTGATCATCGTGGTGGGAAACGCTCTCTTCAGGGCTCACAAGAACATCCTGGCAGCCTGCAGCAGCTACTTTAACCCCCTGCTGCTGCGAGACAATGTGATCGCCCTGGACACACAGATGGTAAAGGCCCCGGTGTTCAGACAGGTGAGAAACCCAACAAATACCCAATAAATCCATTATAAGCCATTTATAAGACTAACTGTGGGAAATTCTCCCCCAGCATCAAACGTTCTTTGTCCCATGTTCCTCACTTTCTAATAAATCATCAGGACTGCAGTTATAAATGTTAGTGAGTCATTAGAAATGAGTGAGTCGTCAGCAAAACTGTGTCAGTTACCTGCTTTTTATAAATGTTAATAAATCACGAATGAACAGTTCTTGTGATAATCCATCAAGCCTGCAGTTGTAAATGTTAATAATAAGTTGTTGATAAATGGATTCAGGTCCAGATGTCCTGCAGCTGTTTTCCAGAAGTGTCCATTGGAGGGTCTTGTAGGGGTGTGCTCAAATACAAATATGTTTTTTGGCAAAGCACAAATAGTGGGGTTTTTACGAATATTTGTTTCATACAAATATTTTAAAAATTATTTGTTTTCGGGGGGAAAAAAACAAATCAAATAGCAGCGTGCAGGTCGGTTACATCACTATCTCAGTGTCTCTCCTCTGCTCTGTTGGTACGTCTGTCAACAGGTCTCAACGAGGGGAGTCACATCCACCTGCTACATGATGCACATTTCCTTATTTGGACATCACTCCCGGTGTCGGGGGTGTTCCCCAGAGATAAAGCTGAACTACTGACACACGCTTCATGAACACTTATCGTAACACTTTAATTTTCTAAGATTAAAAGCCTAATAAAAACAAAAACAGGATTTTTAAGCCTCTTTACACTTTTATTCGAATACAAATACAGATGCAAATACAAATACCAGGCTCTCTGCACATTCCTAGGGTCTTCCTCATGAACTAAAGAGCTAAAAAGACAAAGAAAGTTGATGCTATAGAGGAGGATTTTCCACAACATGGCAACCCAAAAGTTATTCTTATTAGTGGCCATTAATGAAGCCATTTTCCATGCTCATAAATCCCTTTAAAAGTCGACTCATCAGACTTCTTTTCCACTTCTGTCAGGTGTTAGACTTCATCTACACAGGCCAGCTTCCCTCCTCTCACCATGTCAGTGATCAAGGTGTGTCTGCCCTCCTCAGAGCCGCTTCCTACCTACAGCTGTCAGGCTTGGCAACTCTCTGCCGCAGGAAACTTAAACCCCGCAGGCCGAGCAACCCGCCGTCCTCCACCACTTCTTCCTTAACTCCCAACAGCCAACCACAAGTCACCCACAGCTACCACTCAGGGTCCACAGAGGACAGAAAGAGTCATAAACAGATGCAGGTTGAGCTCCAGAGGAAGGATCTGTCAGAGGGGGAGCTTTTAACAACGAGATGTGCGTCTCCTGAGTTAGTTGAGATGAATGACAGTGTTGAAACGAGGCTGAGACTGGAGCTGATCAGAGGGAGTCCATCATCCAGCAGCCTGCAGCAGAGCCCCCCACCCTCCAGCAGCAACAGCACCTCATCTGATGATAACACTGAGCAGTGGTACCCAACGCTGACCACTGATTCCCAGCAAATGGCAGCATACAAGAGATCCAGCAGGTACGACTGTTTGGAAGGAAGCATTGGAGCAAAAAGACAGGAAGTGGAAGGTGGAGAGCTGGAGCTGGAGGACCACGCCGAGGTTAGAGAGGAAGATTTGGCCTTAAATAATGAGCTGGATGGAAACACGCAGGCGAGCTACATCTACCATCAACCACAGCCTGGGTTTGCTTTGCAGGGCAGCTTGTACATGTGCATCCCTTGCGGGGAAGGTTTCCCGAGCTCAGAGCAGCTTATCGCTCACGTAGAGTCGCACACCGCTGAACAGCTAGTGGAGGACGCAGAGGAGGGAATTCTCATTAAAGTGGATGTCCAGGATCCGGAGAGGTTTACGGACATGAGGCCGAGCTGTCACGTGTGCTCGGTCTGCAGTCAGAGCTACGTGGACGCCGCTTTGCTGAGGCAGCACGAGAGGAGCCACAGGTCGTTCTCCTGCGACCTCTGCGGGAAGATGTTCACCCAGCGCGGCACCATGACGCGTCACATGCGCAGCCATCTCGGGCTCAAGCCCTTCGCGTGCGACGAGTGTGGCATGCGCTTCACGCGGCAGTACCGCAAAATGGAGCACATGAGGATTCACACGAGAGAGAAACCGTACGAGTTTGGTGGAAAGTAACCAAGTATATTTACTTACTGTCCTATGCTACTTTATTCTTCCACTCCACTACATTTCAGAGGGAAATATTGTACTTTCTACTCCACTACATTTATTTGACAGTTTTAGTTACTTTTCAGATGAATATTTGACACAATGGATAATATAACAAGCTTTTAAAATATAACACATTGTTAAAGATGAAACCAGTGGTTTCCAACCTTTTTGGCTTTTGACGTCTTACAAAAAGCAGTGTGTAGTCGGGGTCACATTTCACATGTCTATGAGTTGTTAACAGCTCCACCAAATAGTGATTTTTCCCTCTAAACTTCTCACATGCTTTCATTTCAATAAATGTTCAAATGATCCAATATTTCAGCAAAAATCAAAGATTAGAGAAAAAGTCCAAAAAACTGAAAACAGATTTGTGTATCAGAACTTTGTTTTTTCTTCTTTCCTCTCCCATTAATCATCTCACCACCCCTCAGATTTATCTGCTGACCCTTTGGAGGGGCCCGACCCCTAGGCTGGGAACCACTGGACTAAACTAGCTAACTGTATATAAAGTAGTGTAAACTAGCTCCACCTCCAGCAGCTACAACAGTAACATGCTGCTCTAACACTGATGCTTCACTATTAATAATCTAATGATGTCATATATAATAATATATCAGTCAGAGGGACCAAACCACTACTTTTACTGCAATACTTTAACTACATCAAGCTCATAATACTTATGTACTTTTACTGTAGGAGGATTTTTCCTGCAGGACTTTTACTTGTAATGGAGTATTTTTATATTTGCTGTATTGATACTCTTACTTAAGTAAAGGATCTGAATACTTCTTCCACCGCTGTCTGCTACCTCATGTTTCAGATATAATATAAACCAAACTTTCATACTTAATAATAGTATAGTAGCTGCTGTATAATAGTTGTATAACTGTCATGCAAAACATGACGTGCATGCTTGTGCACATCATCATCTTTTTTCAAGTTAATTCAAAGAAAGCTGAATCTCCTCCTTCTGACTGTTTTCAATGTGTTAATAGAAACGTGTGACAGGAATTTAAATATATTTTTTAAATGTATTCTCATATTTGTAACTATTTATTTAATGTTATGAGATATTTTGGTTTTTATGTTACAGAATATCAGTAAATATATTTCAAATTTTCAAAGACTCTGAGTGTGAAGCTTCATTCTTGACCTCGGAAACAGTTTGACAAAGAAATCTTAACCGAAGCTGAACAGAAAACTGCTAAAGACAACGTTGAGGCTCTGAGAAAAGCTAGTAAGTGGACCTTGAGTTAAGATTTTCTTTGTCAAACTTTGGCCCACAAAAAATGAATTAATAAATAAATCAGTCAGACAACAAATATTATTTATATAACAGGGCTGAAGGACAAACCTATTTCTTAAGAGGGAATATTTAATTTAAAAAAAAACAGCATTTGGCAAAAAAAACAGCCAGTTTAACAGACAAATTAAACCATCTTTGAAGGGCAGAATAAGAGATTTATTATTGAAATGTTCTGTTAGTGATTATTCAGAAAAAATGTCCGTATAAATGTTTAAAATTTTAGAAAAATAGGGAGTATTTCTAATATGATATGGGATGTATATGCACAGAAAAGGACATGTAGTTAAACATAACTAAGAACCATCATTATTATTATTAAAATCAGGTTAATTTGTGGTAACTGGTTGTTCTGCAAAGTTTTGCTTTGATAAAAAACAGTACAAAGTGAAAGCAGGTTAGTGTGTTAGGAGGTACAAACTCTTCTTTTCCTCCCAGTCTGCCCAGTCAGGAGCTGCTTTAAACCTTTAGATGCTTTGTGAAAGCAGCTCAGCGAGGAGAAACAGGAGACACGGAGGGTTCGGTCTGCCAGCCGTTGGGGGTTTTCCTTTGTGCACTAGTCAGAGTTTCACTCCCACAACCGTCTTGGCCTTTTGTGTTCCCGGCATAAATTTTCAGTCTTTGTCGGTCGTCTTTCTTGGTTGAGAAAAGCAGCAGCGAGGGATTGTTTACTTCCTCCTATTGTCAAGTGTTTACAGATAATCTTATTTTTATCCTTCTTTATGTGTATGTTTGTTCGTATGTTTGTTCAGATTTTTACTAATAATCATAATCAGCGAAGCCTCCCATCACCCTAAACGTGACGGCCCCCTTTTGCTGTGAAGTGCTGCGAGGGCCCCGTCCATGCTGTGTCAGAGGTCAAAGTTCAACACACCGCATTCTTGTTTTTTCTCTGTCATCAAAAAGCTGCCAGACTGAGACAACATCAGTGGAAATTCCTGTTATAATTTGCACCTTTTTAGGTTTCAGCTGCTCAGGTTGCTCAGTAACTCTGTTGCTGATTTATTCTGAGGAAGCAAATAATCTCCTAAAAATGTCCAGCAAACAACTGCAGGTCATTGTTGTGTTGAAACAAAAGCATCAAAAGCAATGAATCTTTATCTGTTTCATTACTTTGGAAGGAACAGGAAAAAACTTTAATATGAGTAAATTATGAAACTAAAAGCTGCATAATTTTATCATATTTGAAGCAACTATATTTGGACAGTTACACATATTTTGTTCTTAAATTTGAAAGTGCAGAGTCTCAGCTTGAATTTGAGCAGGTTTCCATCGATATAGAAAGAACCGTGTGGGAGGTATCGCCCTTTCAACACATAGTGTCCAAAGTTTAGGGATTCAAAAGTAATAAGACACTTGGAGATTAAATATTTCTTGGGCAGCTGTGTGTCATTTCAACGTTTTTTCATAAACAAAAGAGCTCAGGCATGGCTCAGAGTCGATAGTTGCCATTTAAAGGCTGGAAAAGAGCAAAAATCTATCAGAGGTATCAAAGGTCGTTGTTACGCCTGGCTCGTTCAGGCCATAACAAAAGGAGGGGCGTCCACAGAGTAACAGATAATTAAGTAAGTAATTTATTAAAGATATAAAAACATAAAGTGTGAGGTCAGTGATCAGTGGTGTGGTGCAGGTACTGAATGCTATGAAACCTGTAGGCGCTAAAATTATATCTGACATTAACAAAGGCTAAACAAACAAACCAAGATGGGTGCCAGTAATAATAAAAATAACAATTAAAGCTGTAAGCAGCGTTGGTCGGAACCTCGCACTCTGGCCCGTCGGGATCAGATCATTTTGCTTTTTAAAAATGAGGGATATTTATTACGAGTGTGGTGTGCTTTTATTTTGAAAGTTTGATTGACATGTGTACTGTCAGGTGTGTAGAGACAATAAGTAACTGCAGCTGGACACAGAAAAATACTCATATGTTTGAATGGAGAGTGTGAGCGAACCCACATCTTTTTGAACATTTACTGTTTCCACATAGTTTTAGATACAAACTTCATTTGAACTTTAAATGAGTCACGAGACTTTGACCTACAAATCTTGAATTTACATGTTTTTTCTATCTTTTACTGTTTTTGAGATATTAGAGTGTGAGTTTTAAAGTCTTTTCTTGCTCCTCCTGTGATTTTATAATGAGTGTGTATTGCGGAATGTTTCACAGCACTGAGGGAGTGACATCACCAGGAGCAGTTGGAGAGGAGGATTTTAGAGTACGCTTCTTGTGAAATATCCTTATAAATCCCATAACTTTGGCCAAATCTTACATTGAAAAATCATATTTTTGTAGGATATTTTGTTGCGAATCCATTGATACAGGTTTGAAAGTGGTCAGAAACAAATAGGTGAAGCCAAGTCTTCAATTAGATGAGAGGAGCCAAACAACAGAACAGCCTGAAAGAGGGAAGAAGAGGCGGCCAAAACGAGCTCAGTCGTCGTCACATAGTCGATTCGCCAAGATCCACAGTTGGGTAGAATCTAAAAAAGCATTGATCACTGACTGCAACTGATCCTCCACAAAGTATTAAATATGATCTTGTTTGATTTCATGTACGATTACGTTTGAACCCCTAAACTTTGGGCGCTATGTCTTAAAAGTTCTTTCTATATTGATAGAAACCTACTCAAATTAACGCCAAGGTTTAGCATTTTAATGTAATATCCATTATTTTATTTTGAAGAACAAAAAACATGTAACTGCCCAAGTACTTCCTGTCTGGACTCTGTATGATAAAACTAAAAGCTTCACTTTAAAACTAAAATCTGTCATATTTGAAGCAACTATAATGTATAAGTAGAAGTAAAGGAAGGAAGTAAAATGTAAAATACATGAAAATGGCACTCATCACCATATTTCCTGCATAGAATCTAGAAGCAAAATAACAACCGAGACCCAAAAGACTTTTAATTTGGAATAACTGAGCAGTAAATTATTATTGTTACTTTAAAGTCTCATCTGACAAATGTTTTGAATCTTCTGCTTAAGTTATATTAGCAAAAACAGCCCAAAAGCCCATATTTGACAAAGTTATGATGAACTGTATAAGTAAAATTAATGGATGGTTTTTGTTGTAAAGGGAAAAAAATGAAAACAGTAGTCATGGCGAAGAAAGCTGGAAGCAAAATAAGAAGTGAGACCCAATAAAAAAACATTTTGAGCAGTAAATCAAACCACTGAAAAAGTTTCACCCGACATGTTTTGAATCCTCTGCTTCAGTTTTATCAGTTAAAAACAACCAAAGAAAGTAAAACATATCCGACACTGATGAAATGTACACATATAGCATTTTAATCTGGAAATAAGAAGTTTTAACACATTTTTCAGAATAAAAGACATGATCTTCATCATCTGAACTGGCAATGATGTTGCCACAAACTGAGCAAATACAAACAAACAAACAAAAACCAACACACACACACACACATTTATATATATATATTACATTTTAACCAACACTTCTGGTTCACAGATAACAGATGGACGTAAAGGGATGATCTACAGATTTAAAATAACCGTCAATTCAATAAAAATGTTAAAATGGCTTCGTCAAGAATTGATCACAGCGATACAAAGCCCCTTTGAGTCTCTTTCCATAAATCGTTAAACACTTCAGGTTCAACCCTTCAGTTATGTAACAACAGCTGCAACACAAGGATCAGGATGGAAGGAATTATACAGTAGCGACCCTCATCTGTTGAACACGACACACACACACACACAAATACAGTTATCAATATTCATGAATATATTGCATAAGGTTAACGGGGGGTTCTTTCATTGTCAAGTATTACTACAGTTGTGTTTCTACCAAGGGTAGGAGAAATGGCTTTTTTAAGGTAAACTCATCTGCATCGTTAAAGATCATCCAACAAAACCCAAACCCGAGAACTCAAACAGCACAAAGAGGAATGTTTCCAAACAGTTAGACGTATTGTAAAGGGTATGCACACATGAAGAACGCCCTCGATTCTGACGTATTTTATCAGGCGAGGGCCAAATATGTATCTCTATTTCTATTTGAAGCATGCAGGTTGTTGATGTAGAGCAGCTTTAATGAGCTCCTGCTGTATTTTTCCCACTACAGGAACTTAACAAACCTGTAATTTTAACGTGTTAGACATTGACACAAGTTCTATTTCTGCTTGTTTCTACTGTTTCCAGTTACCCTCAAACAGCTTGTTTGCAACACAGCAAGCGCAGCAGTTAAATCAAGTAAAATCCTGCAAGAAAGTGTGTTTCAACATACTGGTGATAATCTGATTCCCAGTATCAGATATGCCTGTTTTTGCTGCCTTGTGTAAACTAGATTGTTTTTTGGGAGCACGCTACTAGATTAAAAAACATTTTTCAAGTAATGTTCAGGTAGTGTTGGTATTTTCAAACACAGTAGTGAGATTTTTTTTTTCCACTAAGTTGAGGGTCAGTACATCGCTGTATTTTATATTTTATATTCTCTTAAAGATAAAATAGAGTTAACCTCAGTTCGTGCTTCTCATGTGTTACATGTATGTTTATATTCAGGTCATGGAGGTTAAACACATGATTTTATGAAAAATAAATACTCAGCACTGTCCTGAAGGTATTTACAAAGACTAAAATATTCCATCAGCTGCACGATAAAAAAAAAAAAAAAAGATGTTCGAACTGTTTCTCACGTTGCATCACTTATTTGTCCAAATCCAAATAAAGACGTAGCAGGAAAAAAACATGTTCTTGCTCAATTTTTACATGAAGTTAAAGTATTGATGTAGCAATTTCACACAAATAATGTGTTCATATTTTGCATGTGTGTTAAAAAAAAAAGCAAGATGTGTCATTTCCAGCTGCTTGAATAAGAAAGCCAATGTTAAAGTGCTATAAACCTGCATTCTCTCTACTGGCCAGCAGGGGGCGACTCCACTGGCTCCAAAAACAAGTCAGATCGTATAGAAGTCTACGAGAAAATGACCCTACTTCTCACTTGATTTATTACCTCAGTAAACTGTTCCCTAATGAGTTTATGGTCTCAATCTCTAGTTTAAAGTCTTCTTCAATACAGCATGATGTTTATTTAGTAAATTATGGTCCCATTTACAGTAAAATAGATGATAAAGCAGTGTATGCTTTAGGGGGTGTTAGTTGGACCCTGTGGAGCTCCTCACCAGCTCCCTGCTCTCGTCCAAATATGGTCACCTCTCATCACTTCTGGCTCCAAAAACACAAGATGGCGACGGTCAAAATGCTAAACTCGAGGATCAAAACATGAGTCCACAAACTAACGGGTGCCGTCACGACGGCTATGTCCATTAATCTCATAGCAGACTGAGTATTTTTTCATCCAGATGGTTAAAAGAGTCTTTGAGGATTCTGGAAATACCTTCAGAACTGTGTTATTTAACATTGTTGTTAAATGACCTTCTAAGTTTTTCTTCTAGGTATTACTACAGGTTTATTGTTCAGATGCTTCGCTCTGTGACTTGAGTGTCTTTGCACACCAAGTCTGTCTTTTTTTCATCCCAAATTGTCGCATGTTAAAAAATAAATACAACGTCACATTGTGTCAATCATGTTTACACACCGACTCCGAAAGTTTCGTCCGTCATTAAAGTTTTAGGAGCAGGTTTGATTTTCTGCGTTTTTTTTTTTTTGCATCCGTCAAAAGCCAAAAAGAGTTGTTTGACCAGTCAGAGCCACCGTACACGCAAAACAACACAGCCTTGAAAAAAACGGACTTGGTGTGCAAAGACCTTAACTGTAATACATGAGAGGCACAAACTGGGGCGATACTGGTGCTGCTTATTCCATACTTGTCGGTCCCACAATGACGACATTTAGTTGTCTTTTTAAAAAAAAAAAAAAAAAATCACATAAACAAAACAAACAATTCTAAAAACAAAGTGGAAACACGAGACGGAAACTTACAGATTCTTAAATGAAGCTCCAGATTACAAATTGTTAACATCCCATAGTGTAAAAAAACAAACAAACAAACAAACAAACAAACAAAAAAACGCCTCCATATAACTAATTTAAGCTAACAGCTGACATGAAGCGATGTGACGTAATGACCGGCTTTGAGAAGCATTAAAAGTAGCACAGTTAAAAGATTTTAAAACCGTCTGATAAATATGATTTTTTTTTTCGCGTTTAGCTCTACAAGTTCCACATAAATCACAGAAAGACCTGTGACGCTGATGTGATTCTACAGTACGACGACTTCTACAGCAAATACTACAGCATGATTACGATTGATTACCTTTTACGTTTCTAAACACTACTGTTAGGTTAGATTGATTCCTGCATTGATTTCTGATCAATCTGACTATGCTGGTTCTTGTTCTACTACAGTAAATCAAAAAAAAAATACTGAAATTTTTACCGATCGGTTGTTTTAATCTCTGATTTTCTGATATATAATCTCTGTTTAAGCTTGCGATCATAGGCAGGTGCAATGAAACACTGTGATCTATAAAGTGCATAAAAGTGAATAAACAGCATAGTAACAAAATGATAACAATGGTAGTAACAGCTGCCTCCACAAACACTGTAAATATGGCTCCCTTTATGGCCATCCTCCTTGAGGGTGACGGTGTTGTTTTAGTGTTTGCTGAGTAACAAATAACAGCATCAAGAAGAAAAATACCTAAAGGGTGATTCAAATACCTCTTCTGGTAAAAGTCACACATTATTATTGTTCTTTACTCTCAAATTAACTAAAGAATTGCTTCGAAACTTCTGATGCAACGTTACAAAATCTTATGCTGAATAAAATTGGAGATCAAAGTTAAAGATATTAAACTCATGGAAGGTGCTTTCCTCCACCTTATTAAAATCACCCAGAAGAAGAAGAGGAAGGTTTTGCATTGCTTGCGTAGAGACGTCTGCGTTTGCGGACGTACAGTAGAAGAAGCCCGGCAGGAGATCCTCAGTAAGGAATTTGGTTCTGGTAATACTGCAGCATGTCGTACGTTTTGCTCCTGTTGAAAACGAGAGATTAAAAATCTGTTTAGTGAGAAGGTTAAAATATGTGTTTCAGCAACATGGAAGCGCTTCGACTCTGTAATTTTGTCTGTTGACTTCCTGTCTGCACCAGAAGTAAGGAGATGTTGATACATTTAAACACCGACAGTGGCAGAATTACAGTATTAGTATTACTAGATCTCAGTGCTGACCACAACATATTAGTAGACAGACTGGAAAACTGGTTGGGACTTTCTGGCACAGTCCTAAACTGGTTTGAATCCTACTTAAAGGACAGGAACTACTTTGTGTCTATAGGTAATTACACATCTGAGCGGACAAAAATGACATGCGGAGTTCCCCAAGGCTCCATTCTGGGGCCTCTCCTGTTCAACACCTACATGCTCCCACTGGCTCAGATTATGAGAAACAACAAAATATGCTACCATAGTTATGCAGATGACACACAAATTTACATAACCGTATCACCGGGGGACTATGGTCCAATACAAGCACTAATTGTTTTTATATGTCTTTTTACTTGTGTTGCTTTTATATTCTCTTTTAATGCTCTATGTAAAGCACTTTGAATTGCCTTGTTGTTGAAATGTGCCATACAAATAAACTTGCCTTGCGTACATCAACATCAGCTGTTTGTGATTAGCTTGCGCCCACATTTTAACAAATATCTGACTAGTTTTATAAAATAATAACACAAGAGACTTTCTTCTACAGCAGTAGAAGACAAACACAGTTATGCTAACTGGTAGGAATGTGTTTTATTATGTGCTTATAACAATATAATATAATAACAGAAGTTGTGTAATCATCCAAAACACAAAGAGCAACCTCATTAGATTATTTACACTATTACACACAGTCCAGTTTCTTATGACGTGGGCTTATTATTGTGTAATAAGCTAATTATTCAAAATTATATAATCAATAAAATATACAATCACCAGGCACTTTATTAGGAACAGCTGTGTAATCTAATGTAATCCAATATAACATCTCTGCTGTAAATTCTACTTTTAAGAAGTTTATACATTTTCAGTTTTTGTTGACATTGTCAGAAAGGTTCTACTATAATTCTACTTTATGTTTATTATTGGGGTCATAGTTGGTGTTGGTCGTTTACTGGAGTTCATTATATTTAACAGTGTTCCTAATACAACAACATTGTTCTCATAGCTAATACCCCTGTATGGACACATCTGTATTTTTTATGCATGTATTCTTGTTTTTTTTACTCTCATCTTTTTTTTCTTCTTTACATTTGAACTTTTATATTCTAACCTAAAGCCTCCTGTGGACAGGTGTTGTAATTTAATGTTTCGCTAACTAAACACTGAACACAGTACATCTGGTGCCTGTGTGTAACTGTATGTTGCAGTTCTGATGCTATTGTGATGTTCATGTCAAATAAATAAACTAAACTAAACATTTTGTCAAACACATTAACATACATGACAGGAGGCAAAATATTAGGAGGGAACAGTGAAGAGAAATCGAATCTTTTCTTACCTGCTACTGAGGAAACAGCTCTGAATGACTTTGATGATAAACGCTGCTGCTTCTTTCTCGCTCATCTGAGGATTAAACCGTCCTCTGATTAAAGAGAAAAAAAGATACACATTAATGTTTATTTTTTTTGGCCACTCGGGGGCAGAAAAACACGATGTAAACACAACACTGACATGTTATTAGAGGCGACAGAACGTTAGCATTCATTTAGAGTCATGACTCTCCTTTCAGCTTTGTTTTGGTCTCCGACTAACTCCTGAATAAAACATCTGGTTCTTCAGCTGCTAGATGTTTGATTTTTTTTCCACCAGCTAGTCGTTAACGTTGTCTGCTGGCCAGTGAGACTGAACAAAACAGCAAAGTTGTGGCACATGAAACCAAAACAATAAGCTGAAAGACACTAAAACAGTAATACTGATTAGAACAACTTTAAAAACACTTATACAACAAGATTTTAGAGTATTGCCTCTCCTAAAAGACCCATACAATGGTTTGAATAGTTATTAAGAGCAATCAGAAAAGATTAACACCAAAGATGAGCATTAAAGTTAATTTTTTGATCTTGAAAACAGTAATTTGACCCAAAAAACTGAACTCAAGGTGCACTTACTCAGCTTTTTCCAGAGTTTTAAAGCTAGCGAGTGCAGCTTCTTTTAAGGATTTTGTCAAATTAACACCAAAGATTAAAATAAAATAAAAAAGAGGTCATTTTTTAAATTCAACACTAATATCTACAATAAGAAATGTTTATGACACAATTATAAGGTTTAATTGATAAGCAAATGTGCTTTTCAATTTATTTTATTTTTCCAGGTCAATAAAACTTAAAATACAGCAGAAATAATGAACAGCATAATAAAGACAAATCTGTATCTATGTCATCTCTTCAGGTAAATATTAAAAAGGATAATTTTAATAAAATATCCCGTATGTACGCTGGAAACACTTTCACAACACGTCTGGCTCTGTCCGCTACAGTCATATTCACTCTTTACTTGTTATATTTACAACATAATTCAGTATATAGGAAATCCTGCTGTTGAACTTACTTGAGGAGTTTAATGGTTTGTCCTCTGAAGCACGGTAGTCCAGTATCCAACATGAGGGTCACCAAAGAAACCACTGCATCCATGTAGGGTCTGTATGATGAGAGAAGACACAAACAACAAGAATTTGTTATAAGTTGCACAGAAAAAGATGCCAATTTTAGCCAAAACATAAAAATGATCTTTGTCTCACTCATTCTACTCAGAGAACCAGGGCGATTAAAGTAACCTGGAGCTACAAACCCTACGGAGAAACCATCTTGAAGCATCTCTCCAAGAACTACTACAGCCCTTTATTTTTGCTATTTCTTACCGTACGGCCAGATATCCTCTGACACACATCTCCATGAACCATTTGAAAGGCGTTGCTTCGATCTTGCCTCCCATGATCATGACCATCTCATCTGTCAGCTTGATGTCTGGCTCCCAGCCCAGGTTACCGCCGGGAGAGCTCTCAAACATGAAGCCAAAGTCTGGAGAAAAACAAACAATCATCATCACTGCTGCTCTGTACAAAAAAAACTGTTCTCAAACGTCCAGTATGAGGCGGACAAAGGTTTCCAGTGAATGAATATGAGGAATAATGAACTATGAGTCTAACACAATGACTGAGGCCATGTCGTCTACAGACTGTATCATACCTATGTGGATGAGGTGGCCCTTGCTGTCCAGCATGATGTTGCCGTTGTGTCGATCTTTGATCTGCAGCAGGAACAGCAGCAGGCTGTAGGCGGCCATACTGCGGATGAAGTTATACCGAGCCTGTGGAAGGAGAACGGGACGTTAACAACGCCTTGGTGATGGACTGAAACTCTACTTTGTTCAGATTATACAATCACACACATTTACAGCTCAGTCAGCTCGCTGATGCGTCTCTTCTATAATCTTTCCATCAGTAATCTTTGACAGTAAGAGATCAAACCTGTATTCATTGTTTCTTTTTTGGCCACTTGGTGGTGTGGTGGAAATCTACTGAACATGTACGAAACGCTGAATCACTGTAAGGTCACCATGTGAGGTCAACTGTACAACCTTTGTCACACTAAAAGAGATGCCTGAAGAACCACTTCTGAAGATTAGAAGAGACCCTGTTATACTCGTCTCTTGATATCTAAGACAACAGAGACTGAAGAGAGAGTTTTGTGTGTCAAACATGTTATCCAACTGTTGCCCAGCAGACACAGAGAAACATCAGCATTCATTTGGAGTCGTGTATCAGTCAATCTAACAACTTAAAGTCTAATATTCAGTCTCCTTGAGCTCTGCTTTGGTCTTGTTAAAGAGGGCTCTATAGCTTTATAGCGCCCCCTCGTCTTTGACCCCCAAGAAGAATGAACTCTAGTCCAGGACTTTATTAAAAGTCCTGACTAAATGTACTTTATGCCTGAGTTATTGGTTTTACATGTTTCATTACTATTATTCTCATTCCAGTTAAATAAAATGGGTTTTTTTCACACTTAAGTAAACTTTTAGTGTATTTTTAGTAAACTCTTATAACCTCTGTCGTATCCTCTGAGTGATTTTGTTGAACTTTATTAACCCTGAAGAGAAGAGGATGTGTTTAAACCAGTTACAGCCTGACCTGTGTGTGTATATGAGTTAACTTACAGGACTTTCTGGGACTTTCCAGATAGTTCATGTCCATATATCAGTTTTCATATCCTGTTATCACCGACCTCACAGCAGTATAAATCAGCTCGTGTTGCATGTGTGTATATATAAAGATATGAAGACAAATAGCTCGCTACAGTTCGGGGAAGGATGCTTGGACTTAGATCATTTTGTATTTGGTTTTGGACTTTGAATAGCACTTATAATACTCAAATACACTGTCCCAATCAATAAATCAAATCAACAGCTAACCATGCTAATGCTAAGGAAGCTGTGTATTTACTCCAGTTTGGGGGAAAATGTGCATATTTGGAACATATTAAACATACACGAGTGACACCGTTCACATTACACGCAGTAATCTGGCTCATTGTTGATATAAAAATATTGATTAGAGCGGCTTTAAAGCCTGACGGACAAAAGGTTAAACCTCCAAACCTTCTGGAAGGCGAGAGTGGATTCATCGCCGTACTGGTTACGGAAGTAGTCGTACATCCCAAAGTCCGTCTGCCTGCCGAGTTGGTCCCTGGACTTACAGTCTGGGATGCACTCGATCACGCCGCACTGAGGAAATAAAGACGAGTCAATTAACACCTGATTATGAAAATAACATTTAATGTTTAGAGCTTTCATTGCTTTCAGTTATTCAGTTCAGTTCAAGTTGAACTTTTTTGGAAATTGAAATAAATGTGAACCAAAGTACCCATTATGAACATCTGTTGTATTGCAGAGACTTCCTGGATCAGTTTTAACCTACTATACAGTCAGTTTTATAATGCAAGGATGTTTATGATGGAAAATCTGGGTATTTACACCCTTTACATCACTTCCAAAAATAAGTTTTACATGATGTTTAGACTGAGGTGCATCTGTGTGTAGCGTTGTTGTCATGTTCATATATCTCTGCTTTTCTGCTTTGATACCAATGAGCCTGACTTGGGCTTGAACTGTTTTACTTTTTCTAAATGAAATTAAGTTTATTAACAAGAAAGATGTGTATGTTTTGCAGACTGATTGCGTGTTTCTATCTCAATAGTCAAACTGGTGACTAAGATGTAATCATAACTAATAAGAAACGATGGCCAAAACTGCAAAAATAAGATCCAGACGGTGATGTAGATAAAGGAATACTGGATTTGGAGTTCGTAATGGGACGTTAAGTCTTACCCCTGGTGCAGTGGCCACCACTCTGTAGGGGAAGACAAACAGATCCAGACCCACCAGCTGGAAGATGTTCTTAAAAAGCCCGATGATCTGCAGAGCGAGCATATCCTGGAGAGGAGAGAAAGCGTGCGAGAGAATCGCAGGAAGAGAGATTTAGTTTCTTCCGCCGACGCATCCCAGTAACTGAGTTCAGTGAGTGAAAGGAAAGCGCACCTGTCTACAGTCGTCTCCCACTTTGAAGATGGCAGCCTGCCAGCAAACCCTGCGCGATCCGTCTGGATTCTCCTCTCCGTCCTCCATAGAGTCCGAGGGGCAGCGGAGACCCTCCCTCTCCAGCTCGCTCACCCCGCAGCGCTTCACCTTGAACTTGGCCAGATAGGGAGCCTTAGCAGCGCTGCGAAGACAGAGAACACACTCCCGTGAGATAAACGTAGAGAGGACAGACAGGTACGAGATCAACGCCTTTAGTAGCGATTCATCAGGTCGTCACCTCTGCATCGGTGTTCCAGACTTGTAGTCGATGTCCAGGACGATGGCTTCAGGGTTACTCGGTAGGTAACAGCCTAGAAAAGAAGAGACAGACCTCAGTTCAGCCTCTGTCTCAAACAGGCGGTTTTTAGCTCCAATCTCTTTAAGTCCCGCCCCCCACTCCGAAGATCCCACTCCAGTGCCGCCGCTCCGCATACGCAAAATTAAGGTTGATAAAAATGTCATGATAATTATTATTATTATTACATTTTAACACAAATTGAAAAAATATATAAATTAGTTATGGACAGGCCCACAGGCAAATTAGATGTTTTTATCTAATATATAAAAAGAGCAACCCCCCCCCCCTTCCTCGAAATGGTACAACCTTCCAAGCCCTCGTCTGTTCGCTTTGGAGTTTGCTTTGGTTCGCTTATAGCCGACTACCTGCCTCTCGCCTGAAGTTTGTCATATTAACCTGCTTCATCAAGCTGTTTTTGAATGAGGCCATAAGTGGAGCGACCGTGGGGGCAGAAGGCCCACGCTCAGTAGGGGGCCGCTGGGGACGTAGAGCACGACCCCGCGGGTGCAGCAGGAATGGGAGAACTTAACTCTCTCAGCTTCCTCTATTCATTCTCTATGGTAGCTCTTATCACTATGGGTGTAATACCCCCTCGTACCACAATGTGGGAGGGGGGCGCTGTCCGTATTTCTGCTTGTTAATTCTGCGTTAATTCAACGTTTATGACAAACTTTGCTGAAAACTTTATCTGAAATATGAGATATTCGCGTCTTTTTATGTTTATGGTGAATGAAACTTGCCAGACAAAGTTTCAGCCTTTATTTGACTTCACTCAAGTTTTGGAAATTTGACCGTGTTTAACGTAGACGTCCGGCATCATAACAGTATTAAAATAATTCTTAAAAAAAAAAAAAAAAAAATCACAAAAAGCATGATATGTCCCCTTTAAATCCATACTGACATGCTCATGTGGACGCCGACATTGATTTTGGTCGATGTGATTGATCCTCCTGTACATACTGGCGGATATAACCTGGAGGTGTACGTTACCTGGCTGGACTCTGATATCCGACAGAGCTTTCAGACACGCCCTCTTCCTCTCCTCTCCCTTTGGAACTGGCCTGGAAAATAAAAATTACATCAGTGTTTATATATCACACATCCTTTGTTTTCTTGCAGAGCCGGCATGTGACTGATTTACTTGATAATGGCGGAGACGTTGGTGATCTTGTTGAAGAAGTCGAACTCTCGCTGGTAGAAGTCTTTGGCCGGACCCGACAGAGATCCTGTGATCTCCTCGACCATCTGCTCCAAAAGCTCCCCGATGTCAGCTACACGGAAAGATTAATGAGCAACGAGTGTGATTACATCGACTTAATTAGATATAATTAGGCCTGATAAGGGTTTTCCCATCAGGCAGAACGATGTAATTACACATAAATAGGAAAAGATCACAGAAACCACTGCTGCTCTTGTTCACATTAGAAGCGTTAGAGTTTATTCTGATGTAGCGTCTCTACTCACGGTCTTTCTGGTGTCCCTCCTCGTCCAGGTAGATGTTGGTCTTCATGTTCCAGATGAACTGGTGGGCGAGAAGCTGAGACTTCTGGGCCGCCCACAGGATGTACTCTCTCACATAACCCATCTGAGCAGGACAGAGAGTCACAGTTCAATATCACTGCTGTTAAATGTCCATAAAACCAGTAGAAAGTTATTAAAGATGTGCTGGACTTGATTCACTGGCCTCAGGTTTACTCGTTAATGATTTAGTCTAAAAAATTTAGAAAATAGTGAAAACTGTCCCAGAGTCCCAGATGACGTCTTCAAATGTTAGAAACTCTTCACCTCCTACTGTTAAATGACGATTAATCAATTATCAAAATAATCAGAAAAAAGTCATTTTCTGTTTTGCCTCATCTGTTAATCCTTTACTACTGAGCATTATGGCGTTACGCAGTTATGTAACAAAAACGTAGTCGCAGATTGTGAAAGAGAAGATTTTACTCTCAAAGCAAACAATTCTGACTTCATTCATGACTTTTTTGTCAAAATATTACAACTTTATTGAAAAATTATAACTTTTTTATTGAAATATTAGGATTCTCCAAAAAAATATGACTTTTTTCTTAGAATATTAAGACTTTCTAAAAAAAAAAAAAAAAGGACTTTGACTTGTAAGTGTGACTTTTTTCTTGAAATATTGTAAATTAATTCTCAAAATAAAAATAAATACAGTCTAATGAACCTCTTGATAAGAAGGAGGGACAACAGGGACCAGTACTACTACTGGAACTATGCTATTAGTTTGGTTAATGGGTAAAACCTTCTTTTTAGAAACAGTATTATTATTGTTATTTCTTTTAACAATGATAATAATAATAATACCTTTTTACCTTCTAATTTTTTATACTGTCTTATATGTTTTTATATATTTATTTTATTTTATATATGTCATGTTAATGTAATATATTGGTTATGTTTGATCTTTACTTGTTTTTAAGCACATTGAGTTTACTCCTGCCGTATGAAATGTGTTATATAAATAAATTTGACTTTGTACTCAGTAAGTTGTAAAAACCAAAAGATCTCACAGCTTATCACAGATCACAGTGTGTGCTCTGTTCTTCATCTCTGCAGGTGGTATAAAGTCTCAGTGTTTACCTTATCGTAACGGAGAGCCTGCACAATCTGAGGAATGTAAAACAAGATGGCGTCCTGAGAAGAGAAAACAAAAAACAAACGTATTGATAAGAAAGTTGTTGCAGCGCAGAGGAAACACAGAGAGAAGCTCCGCCGGCGTGTGACTCACCGGAGGAAAGGAGCGTAGCACCTTCACCCCGTACTGAGCCGTCAGAGGATGAGGAGGATACATGCTGCTGAAGTAGGACAGACCGGTGGGCGGGTCCGCCGGAGCCCAACACAGGATATGACTCAACTCAGGAGAATCGGCGTCGATGGTGTGCCACGTCACCAGGAACTGAAAGAAAATATTAACATTCGTTCACACAAATAAAAAGACAAGATATCTAAAGTTCATTAGCTGAAGTGATCTCACCTTCACAGCTTCAGGTACATCACTGACCGCTCCGGGGTCCAGTCTGACCAGTCTGGTCACCTCGGCAACGATGGCGTCGTTCTTAAACCTGGCAACAAGGAATTAAAAACAAATCATCAGTAACAGTTTAGCCATGCCGTTTGAGTAATCTATTATTTTTGTGATCTCCTATTTTAATCATGTAGTTAAAACTTCTTTTAAGACTTTTCCGAGGACTCCTCTGATTGGTTTAGAGCTGTGTGTGTGTGTGTGTGTGTGTGTGTGTGTGTGTGTGTGTGTGTGTGTGTGTGTGTGTGTGTGTCCACTACGCTGCCTCAGCTGGATTCATCCTCCTGAGAAACAGTGAACTGAAGCTGTTTCACTGAACCGGTTCTCAACCGGCTGTTACCCTGGCGACCTGAGGATAACCATCATCACCGAGGACACAGGAGGAAAACCATCTACCATACTTCTGTCTCAGAGTTGATGCGAGAGCTATTAATAAAAATTGAATTCATTTGTTCTGTCGGCAATAACTAAATTTAATTTACCTGTTCATTCATGCATCCATCCATCCGTTCATTTTAGTGTTTATATATGTATATATGCTGAGTGTTTCCCATTCATCCCCTTTCCTGAGTAGATTAATAAATATTTTGATTTATAGCCAAGTTTCTTTATCAGAGATGGCTGATGTAAGAGGTTTACTGTCTGATCCTGTCATTAGAAAACTAAATAAACATAAAATAAATGAAAGAGTGAAGACCTGGTTGGTAACTGCATGGCCAGGTAAGGTGCGATACTCCAGGCCAGGTTGACGTTGTCCTTCCACTGCTTCTCGGTCAGACTGATGTATTTGGACCTCCAGTTGGCGATGCTGGTTTCCACCGACTGCTCTGTGGCGATGGCCAGTTCCTGAGTGGAGAGGGGGTTGTACCACGTCGTCAACCGTTCGATCTCGCTGGCCTTGGAGGGGAGGGGGGGACGAAGACAGAGGAGTAAAAAGAGAGGATGAAGAACTGCTGATAACAGGCTGGCAAAAGCAGAAACTGGAGATTCTTTTCTCAGTACTCACCAGTAAGGCCAGCAAGAGAGTCCTGCGTTTCATGTAGTATTTGTGAAGCTGCGTCCCTCTGTTACTCTTCTTGGATGTGCCTGCAGGTGGAGACAGTAAAACCACTGAGTCAGGAGAAGTCTCAGGTCTTCTGCTTGTGTTTTAGTGGAGTCTCAGTGTAAGAACAGTGCACAGAAAAGTCCAGATTTTATCATGGATGCTTTGGGAGCTGAGTATCCCAGCATGCAACAGTTATAATTTTCATTCTACAACTGTTATTGTGTCACCAAATAAAGTTTGGATTTTCTTTTTTGCAGGTAAGAAATGAACCATTTAGATTAAGAAAATGATGGCTATTTATCATGTTCAACGTTTTTGGAGATGTGAAGACGAGACGTTATTTAGCAGTGACACTGATGTATTCATAAGAGTTTTAAACATGAGATATAATCATCTTTGTAAGATAAACTTTGGTCTCAGAGTCAAAATCTAATATTTGTTGCTGCAAAATTGGTTCGTCTGAGAGTAGAGTTAAAGGACAGTTAATGTTGTACAATAGTGCTGCCTGTGTGTATGCACCAAAATTAATAAAAATATATAAATGAAAACGAACAGAGATAATATAGTGTATGATATTAAATTCTGTATACTGTGGATATACATTACAGTGAAGATAACTGACTGCATCTCATGTTCAACACTGTTGAAAGCTCAGAAAAATGTAATTAAATCTACATTAACAGATTTTTTGTGGCCACTTGAAGGCAACTGACATGAGCTGTAAACAAACCATTAACTTATCATCAAATTAAAAAATCAACACGAATCAGCTGTGAGTCTAGTTTACATTATTCATTTTTAATTGACATTGTGGGTGTATGTGATGTGCTGTTGTGTTGTATTTTGTATGGTGTGTTCTGTGTGTTTTGGTTTTTTGGGTTTTTTTTTTTGCTTTGTATTGTTTGTTGTTGTGCTGTTGTATGTTTTGATTGTGGGGGACTACGGATGCGTATTAGCTTCGAGCTAACTCCGGTGCAGTGTGTCTTTAATGTTTAAAACTGCACACTGTCCCAGTCAATAAATCTAATTAATTAATTAATTTTAAGTTGATATGTTGAGCTTGTTAGTTCCGTATTTCCACTTCCTGCAGTTACGGAGCAACGTCATCATTCATTTGGGGGGGTTTATACTCACTCTGCTCACTCAGGCTCTTTAGCTGTTAAACGCTTCAATGTGTGCACCAGTTATTCTCTAACTTTGTCTATCTGTCGTTTGGCGCTAGGGGAGAAAAGGTACAGTGGGTTATCAGAGCTTTATCACTGCAAACAGCTGCCTGCTGCTGCTGCTGGAAGCAACGCAGATGAGAGCTGTGAGAGTGAAGCAAAACAGTAAAGTTGCAAGAAAACCAGAAAACCAAAGAAATGAGCTTAAAGATACTAAAAAGATCTGCGGAGCCTCTTTTTCTCTGGATGTTAGCGCTACCTGATTTCTTGGATGCGGTGGACATGCCACTGGACAGCGGGTAGGTGTTGATCCATCCCTGGCTGCTCTGCTGGGAGCGGGAGCTGGAGTCCATGTTGCTCCTGAGGTCGGCGGCGTTCATCACCGACAGACTGTTCAAGGACGGGTCCTGATTATCTGTTATACACACACGAATAGAGTCAGTACGACCGAGACACGAGCGCAGATAAACCGCAGCATCTCTCCCTCTGATGGCCTGTAACTTTGTGCCAAAATAAAAAGGTGTTTTCATGTGGTGGATTCTAACAAGCTAGAAACAAAGACGTCCTTAACGGTCGTTCTTACAACCTCTAAACAGTGAAAAACATCAATAATGTGATCGATGATGAGGGAGTTTCTGAAAAGCGAGATGAGCTGTATCAGTTAGTCCTCTGCTGTCGTGATGATCATGCATTTTGAAAGCAGGGAAATCCAGTTGGATTTACATGTAGGTAGATGTTGCCTTGAACCACTGATACTGGGTCAGATATTATTTTTGCGCAGGGGGGAGGGGTGGGGGGGGTCTGGAGGTAGATGAATCTGATCCAGGATCTGCGGTTAGAGGTCTACCTGAAGTGGTTCGATGTGTATGACAGTGAGTCTTTTCTCTGGGTCGTCGGGAATGAGGAGGAGAGGATTTTCTGGGGTGGAAGAAAGAACATTTTTCACTTTGTAGTTTCTTCTTCTGATACCAAATCGATCAATCGAGGAGAGAGGGGGCTGACGGGTGGGCTGACATGATGAATTATCATGCATCTTAACGCGGCTGACAAATTTTTCAGCTTTTTTTTCCTCACAGCTGCTTAACATAAAGAGTAAGAACAGATTTTTATAGGAATAGGAGTAATATAATGAGAAGAAAGCAGAGTAGGAAATGCAGAGTGTACAACTGAGAGAGTTAACAGGACCAAGAGAAGAAAATTGAGGAAAAAAAGCTATAAAACATAAAAAAAAATCTAGATAAATTTCATTGATAGATACCAGGATCTATCAGCAGCATATGAGGATAAAAAAAAGCGTCAAATTTGACAGGCGTAAAAGCATGCCCCTGCTGCGGTGAAGTCCGAGCTCCACCGCTTTAGGCTTACTTAAGATAGATATCGGAGAAGTGCTGGACACGATAAGCGATCCAAATATCCCGGCAGAGAGCGTGCTCGGGGCCGGGGTAGTACCAAGCTCACCGGGTGGGACCAAGTGGCACGCTGCCAGGTACTTCTTGTCGGACAGGATGCTGGCGTAGAAACGGATGATGATGCTGATGTCCTCCCGCAGTCGCTTGTCACCTTGGGTGGGAAACTTTGGAGACACGCTGGAGACGGAAGCAGAAAATCAAAAAAAGCGGAGAGTGTTCTTAATGTTTTTATAAACTCTTTGTGATATTCAGTTATCCTTTTTAAGCCAATAAATGTTTGAATGGGAAAAACGTATATATATATGTGTGTTTATATAGAAGGGATTTGACTAGTTCATTCAAGTATTTCAATTACAGATTTATATTTTATCATCAACATTTCTTTGTTCAATCTTCAGTTTTTTATTTTATTTATTTATTTCACAAATAACTAGACACAAAAAAAAAACATGTATTAAAGAAATCTACTGTAAAATCTAAAATTGAAAAATGTTATGAATGAAAAATGAACAAAGAATCTTAAATGTGAGGATTTGCTGTTCTTCTCTGTCTCTTTCTATCACTGTGCATTTAGTCTCTTCTTTAATCTCTGGGTTTTGAACAAAGAAATACATTTGAGCAATGTGACCTTGAGCTCTGGTGGGCAGCAAGTTTTAGTGGATTTCGCAGTATTTTCTGACATTTTATAAACATTTTATAAACTAAAATATTACTAGATGAATTGGAAAAAACAGCAGACGGATTAAATCGATTGATCGAGTGAAAATAAGTGTTTGTTGCAGCCCTTGAACGTGTGCACGGTAGCGTGTGTGTGTAGCTACCTGAAGTAATCGAAGGCTGTAGAATAGATCTTCTCTCTGAGCACGTTTCTTACAGTTGAGTTGGTGACGACATCAGAGTGGAGCAGAGCCAGACCGAGAGTCAGCAGCCTAAAGCACAGAGAAATATGATTACTATAAAGACATCTGTCTCTCAAACTTCAACACATGGTGATACATATGCTACTATATGATATCAGCTGATGCACAAAGATAAGTACCATAAAACACACCATACATTTTCTTTAGGCTTTGTGTGAGTGTTTATGTACCTGAAGCGAGGTCCGATGGCAGCGACGTGGCGGTTGAGGCTACTCTTTGCCCCGCCGACGTTGAGAGACAGCGAGCGTTGTAGCAAACTGCCAAAGATCTCCACTTGATCCGCGCTGGAATACTTAGCGATCTCAAACCTCTGGACTAGAAACTAGAGGAAGAGGGGGAAGAAAGAGGAGGAAATAAGACACGTTGAAGGAGAGACGACTGATTAGAAAATGTAGTGACGACCCGAGCGAAATGTCTTCTGTCTGACCTCGATCCATATGTGGTGAGGGGTAACATCTGGAGGGCAGGGGACGGGCTGACTCTCCTCTGATGCGGCCAGAGGATCCGCCTCCACCTGAGCGTCTGAGAACAAACCCATCTTCAGCTCCACGGTCATCTGCCACGCTCCCGCCATCTCTCGCATAAACTAGGCAGACACACACAGAGGAGGTTGATAAATTCACTGTCAGATGACAACACAAAAAAAAAAAAAACCTGAAAATGATAAAACACGTCTTTGTACCGGTACTTCCATCCCAGTACGTGCTGCCAGCAGCCACTCCCAGCAAGCGATGGCGGTTTCCATGCCGTGCTCGGTGAACATCTTGAGAGGAGACCAGCAGAGGTGGTGCAGGAGCTGAGGATCGCAGTCTAGAGGACGAGTCAAGAAAAAAAAGGATGTTAGCAGTGAGACAACGAACACAGAGCACACTGTACATTTGGCGTTGTCGAAGTAAACGTCAAACCTTTGGTGCTGATGAGCAGGGCGGCCAGTTTGAACATGGCCTCAGTGAAGGCCTCGGGCTGTGCAGAGTCCAGAGCGTCTCCCATCTGCTTGATCATCAGCCGGTTCAGATCGGACTGTCCGCGGACTGCCTGGGCGAAGTGGATCATACCCGATACCTAAAGACGAAAGAGAAGAGATATGAGCCGAAGGAGTGCAGCATAAAAAATGATCCACTAAGCAGCGTTCAAGTCCACTGGATCAGCCTGGATCGAGTTGTTTGCCAACATTTTTGTGTTTTACAAGCATATAGAATAAACGTTCGGAGCTCATTTAGATGTGGTAACAGATGCTTGTGGAGAAGCCTTTAACTTTCTCTGTGTTCACTCATTATAAATGACAATATAGCAGCTGTTGCCATTAATCTGGATTTAAATTTACTTTGTCAAACAATAACACAATCATAAAGTAATTATTTGGTCAGCACTGCAGCTTGGGTTAAAAGGTAATATTTATCAGCCACGATCAAATCCCTATTTCATAATCTCTCCGTTGTCTGACAACAGAAACAGAAAAATAAGTAAATGAGAACTAAATTGTGAATTCAGCTGTATCAAGACACAAGTGTAGGTGATGACAGAGAGCGACAGAACGGAAATGTGACTTAGGCCGTAATAATTGGTAAGATCAGGTGGTTTTACCTCTCCGGCGTATCTGTTTCTGAGGTTGAGGGAGGCCATGAAGTTAGAGTAGTCCTTCTTCACACAGGCTGGTCTCTCAGTCAGCTGAGTGGACTAAAGGTGAAAGTGAAGAGATAAAGTATTAAATAAAATATATGAATTGTATTTGATTATGTGGAAAGAATGTAAAATGTCTGAAACTTGGACTGAAAATTTTTTATTACTTCATTTACTTTATTACTTCTATACTTATTACTTTATTTTGTACATTGTTTTGTCCTGTATGTATATATTCTGTCTATTGGCACAGTGTACAATAAACCCTGTATAAACACTGTACACTTTAAACTGAGCAGACAATTTCTAGTTGCAATTTTAAGGACACTGGATTAAACCGTGCCACATGTGGAGTCCCACAAGGCTCCAGTCTTGAACCCTTGTTTTTTCTCATTATAATTAATTTTAGCCTGGTTCCAGACCTCTAAATCACTGCCCATGTCACAGATAATTTTAGCGATTCAAATACATTTAAATAAGTGAAACTCAAAGTGAATTCAGTCTGATTATCAGACTAAAATAATCTGTCTCTGTCACTCCAAACTATTAAATAACCATCAGTTTGTGACCCACCCCCAGTGTGGTGCTCTGTCTGTTGTAACCAGCGAAGTGCAGGATGCTTTCTGTGGCCATGGCCAGGCCTGTGTGCTGGGACAGACCCGACACCCAGTTCTGATGTTTGTTCAGATACTCCTGAAAAAGACCACATACAGTATAGTGGTTAAAACAACGTTCAAGACCACATTGTAAACTTTATCTATCATTATGTGTCCTCTATGTGTGGATATTTTGTATTTTACAGAATTTAATGTTCTAAGATGTTTTAAAAATAAAGAATATGTTACCTGCAGGTGGGATTTGGTCACAGATGGAGCCCATTTCATCGCCTCCTTAAGGATTTCCCCACAGCGAGCAGCAAAATCCTTCACTATGCTCTACAATCACAGACACAAAAAGTCCTGCATGTGTTTCATGTTTTAAAAGCAGACACTTCTCTCCAGTTTATTTCACACATTTTTATTATTATTTATTAATTATTATACATACAGTGGAGTAAAAACTGATTAAAACAACATTACCTCTCTGGCTTCATATGTGTCTGGAACAGTGATTCTGTACGGCGTGTCTGGGATGTCGTAATAAGGTTGATCTTTATGAATATCCTGCAATAAAGCATAAACATCACTATTAATGTCATGGTACACACAAGTGTAAAGACATCCTGAAAGAATAGACGCTCATCACTTACTGCGCTCAGCGAGAGCGAGAGCGTCTGCAGGATGTCTAACATCGTCTTCAGCACACGGCCGCTCCACAGCAAGTGAGGGAAACTGAGGAGGGAGAGAATAATGTTGACGCTGTCGGGTATGAACTTGCATTTTAAACAGCATATTAATGAGTCTGTGTGATATTCTGAGTAAATGAACATGTGTATCAATGCGCTCTCACGTTTCAGCCAAGCCAGACAGATATTTGTCAGCCACTCTGCGGATCCTCTTGTGGATGTGGTTGAAGTTGACCAACAGGAACTGAGCGTGGCGTTCCAGCTCCTCCTCGTGGGCTTTGGTTTTCGCCTGAAAATATTACATTTTATTAAAGGTTTATTGGTTATTGGGGTTTGTGACTAACAATTATTTTCATTATCGCTTCATTTGCGGATTATTTTCTGGATTAAACTATCGATCATTCAGTCTATGAAATATCAGAAAGTCATAAAATGTCTTGTTTTGTCCGACCAAAAGTCTGAAACCCAAACCTCAACGATAGATTATCAAATATGATCAAAATAGCTCCAGATTAATGTTCTGTTTGTTAATTGTTTCAACTGTAATTAAGACACATCAGAGGATATTTACTAAGCAAATTACCATCCGGAGGTCACATTTTTTTTAATTTAGCAGAGGTATTTAACTAAGACTACAGGTGTAAATGAGCCCTGGTTTGCTTAAAACATGTTTGAGCATTTCTGGAAAGCAATGGAGCACAAAAGACAGTTTTTTTTTCTGCTGCAACTTGGAATATTAAGAAGAAAAGACCCCTTTGAAAGGGTAAGCATGTACTATATTCATTTATTTAGCTATACTGTATGTGAAAAATAGTTTATTAGCCAATTTACTGGCTGTTTCAATAACATCTCATTGGACTGGAGCTGCTGTGAGTCATTAAAAGTTAATAAAAAATGCATGTAGGGAAACAGAAAGGTAAGAATGTGTGAAAAATATCAGACTGCTGCTTATACAATACACCTATTATACTATATTCCTTCATGCTGTCACTAAAAGGTTTCGATTGTCTGAACTGTTTCTCTCTCTCACTGGTTTGAGTCTCTCTCTGTGTTTGTCCAGTAAGAAAAAGGTGTGGCAGCTTTTACACTTTCCTATTTTGACTGTTTAGCACCTAAAAATAAGCTGCAAATTCTTCATAAATATCCCTACTGTGTAATTTAACACTAGGCGACGGTCAGAATAGACTGTAAACAGGATATGAATTCTTACTTTTTCAGCCATCATTTGCAGGAAGACCTCAAAAACCTTGTCGCTGACAGCAATCACACACTGCATCATGCCTGGAGAGAACAAATTAAATATGAATACGTATAATAAAACAGTAACTGAACATGTTTTTTGTCCCTTGCTTACCGGATTTATCCTTCTGTATTGCTCTGTCTTCAAAGTATCGAAACATGACCTGAAAACGATCCGAGTCCTGAGAACGCAGCATCCTAACAGATGTCGAGAAAACATAATAGAACAAAAGGTTACGCTTATGATCATTGATTATAGTCAAGCAGATATAAGTCAATATACTGTGCTCATACCTCATGTATTCTAATCTGTAAACAGACAGCAAGTATGTAGACATGGCGAAGTCCAGTTTGTTGATGAGAGCAGCCACTTCAGGAGGAGGATCCAGCAGGTTGATGATGGTGCTACGCAGATCATTCAGCTCCGCCTGAAATTCAACAGACGACCATAAACTAGTGTCGGAAGGTAAACTGTATGTGTGTGTGTGTGTGTGTGTGTATCTCATACCGCAGTGACGGTGTCATTCTTCAGCGCAGAGTTGTACTGCAGCTCTGAGCGTAACGGTTCTCCGCTGGGAAACGTGAGCAGCGGCGATTTGGTCGCGATCTCGCAAACTCCTTCGTGCCATTCTTCAGGCCACAGACCTGAAGGTTTCAGAACAGAAACAAATCATGATGTTTGACCTGTTTTCAAAAGGCATCGGTTCATTTAATATTCCTGTAGATTAATAATTCACAGAGTAAACTCTCTACCTGAGCCTTCCACAGCAAATCCCATGACAACAGAGTAGAGCCAGAAGTCCCTGAAGAGCTTCTGCAGACGTGGTTTTGCTTCTTTGATCGGTGGCAACCGCTTAGTCAGCTAGAAGAAGAAGAGAGAGAATAGATCTCTCTAGTTATTAAATGATCTAGTTGCAGACAGATGCTGAAGAAGAGAACCAGACAAAAAGTTAATTGACTACTAAAGAAGGTAAAGAAATCACTGTGATGAAATGTGATGTTGATGACATCACTTACCACTGCAATAACTGGAATGAGGACACCGAGGTTTCCAGCGCTGCTTGATGCCTGACGAGACAGTAGAGGAGAGTAGTTGTACTTTCTGATGATTCAGAACCTATCGGGGTAGAGGCTGCTACAACTGGTGTTCAGCTTCATCCACAGAATAAGGAAATATTGGGTGACTCTAGTATTAATAGTCAGATGTGTATTAGTGCGACTGAGCTGAGAGCAGGAGTGAATTACAGAGAGAGAGAGGGAGCGATGGTCGAAAGAATTAACAAATGGCCGATCGATGATGTGAGAACAAAGCAGTGAGAGAGAAATAAAACTAATTTGCTAATTGTTTCATCTCGGAACTTCCACTTCTGTTCATTAAACACAAATCAAACATTATAGTTGCTCAGCAGTAAATACAAAGAACAACAGGACGACTCTGTATCGTTTTCCTTTGTGTGTTTAACTGCTTCTTAAACACCATCGTTAAGTTATCAGTCATGGGTCTAATCCAGGGGTCAGCGACCTTCAGCGTACAAAGAACCATTTGAGCCCATTTCCCACCAAATAAAACCCACCCGGAGCCGCAAAATCTGACGATTACGCGACTTACAGTGAATATCTAATTAGAAATACATATTTCGCATAAACAAAAACATACAAATGTATTGTGTTTTCTCAATAAAACAATCAGTGGTTTAAGTTAAAATATTCATTCATTCAGCATGAACACCTTTTTTGATATTTTAAAAAGGAAAACATATTTTTGCTAATTAGTTTGTCAGCTACGTTATGGACGACCTGTACGCCGTTACAGACTGACTAAATGCTTTACTTTAGATAACACACATTTTTAGGAGTTCTAGTGTGTATTCTGCCATATCTACAATTGATTTTAATATTTTAATTTAATATTTTGCGGATATAATATTGATATGCTCAGCACTGTCATTGAGGTCAGGAGTATTTTTACTAAATCTGCCTCACAGGTCATTAAGATATGTTATGCAAAACTCCGACCTGTGTGGATGAACGATGTACCTCAAAGGATAACAGGTGAACCAATAAATAAATCTGTCCATGAAGCATTAAAAGTTCTATTTCCATCAGAAATCTTTCTTTTTTTGGATTTTTCCATCGTTAGCTTACCGAGGGTACACCGCTCAAAAAATGCACTTGCCTGTTGCCCGGCAACGGCCCGGCAGGTGACGTATATTTCGATCGACAAAATATTAAAATTATTTTTATATCACAACTATCACCTAACTCTCCAAAATAACAACTATTACATTGAGATAAACTAACTAAATTAAATAAAATAAATTAAAATGAAATAGCCATTATTTATTGATATTCTTCAGATGTGGTGAAACACAAACAGTGATGTAAAAAAAAAAAAGAGACTTTTGGTTTCTGTGTTTAGCTGCTTTGGGTCACGTTCCTGTAGAGTTTCTGATCTCTAGTAGCTCTATAGAGCTGTTTTATTTATGAGCGGGTTTTGTTTTTGTCTTGTGCTGAGTCCTGCCTATGATCTCACACTATTCCAATGATCTAAATGTGACTGTAACACACTAAGAAATGCAGCAACGTGCCAACAAAAGCAGAGAAGAAGAAGCGTGCAAGCTAGTGAACATGGATGTCAACAATGTGGATTTTAAAATACTTAAAAATACTTATGAGGAAGGAAACACATTCAACATGTTTGTTAGACTTCAAAGATACACACATTGTGTTTTGGTGAGTAACACTGAATAGAAACATAAGTGTTGTTTGTTAGCAACAAAACTCCACAGACCTTCAAACTCACATGAGTCATTTTAAAACTCTGGAAAATGATCATGGCAGTAACCATTCGCTGCTCCATCTCAAAGCTGCTGTATGAGACACTGTAACTGGAATAAGTGCTTGCATGTATTTGATTGGCCGGCCCAGTGGCCTCGTTGCTGCTGTATTTATTTATGCATGTGTGTCATACCTTCAGAGTCGGTCCTTTGTCCGAGGCTCTCTCGCTGGCTCTCTTCCCCTCTAAACCCAGCTGGACGAAAAGCTCGAGCAGGTTGACCAGCAGCTCGTCCACCATATGCTCAGCCTGAAGGTTCGCCGCTATATTGCCCAGAGCGTTTATCACAGCCAGGGAGCAGTGTCTACACAGAGAGGAGGGAACACTGGTTTAACTACATGCTCATGACAAACTGTAAATGACGCTCGGCTACTTTCACATGTACCCAACGACCCTAATAAAGTGTAATTGTGTCATTAAAGCTGGTGGTCACCTATATCCATGGTCCTTGTAGTCTTTGGTAGAGTAGACCATGGAGCTGGCCTTTACACTGATCTGCTGGAACAAATTCCACACTTCCTGGTAGATGTATTGCTGATGTGAAAGAGAAAGAAAATTATGAAGTTAGATTTGTTCCAGATCTTGCAAACTTACAGATAATAGAGATATAAAAGCTTACGTTTCCTGTGATGACCATGCAGCCGAGCTGATCTATGATGAGGACGTCCAGCTGGGAGGGAGGCTGGCAGAACTTCTGCTGTAGGATCTGCAGGATGGGCTCCATGACTCTGGGAGTGTCCCGTAAGGCCACGGCGATGTTACCCAAAGCCCTGATGGTGTGATCCGGGATCAAGTGGGCGTCCCTGAGGAAGAGAAAGGAGCACATGTAAGTACTCTTTTACTTTTTTTTTTTTTTTAAATTTAGAGTGTTTAATTTAAGCGCTCGACTTACTTATCGTTTTCCTGATAGATGTAGAGACGGTTAGACAGGCTGGCGAGAAAAGCCTCTACGATGACGTTATCCATGGTCAGTCCTGCTTTCAGACACCTGAGGACAAGAAGGAGGAGAGTAAAGCTCGTGTTGACGTTAGCGTGTGTGTGAATATGCTGCACAAGTGCGTATGCGGATGAACTCACCTGCAGATGTTATCGATGGAGATGTCCCGCAGCTGTTCGTACATGGACGGCTGTGACTTCTTGCTCTGAGTGCTGAGGGTCGACTGGGAATGTTCGTTGGTCACGTGGATCTTTATCTCGCCGCCGCCTTGGAGAACGAGAGAGGAGCTTCAGGATTTGATAGCAAAACGTTGAAGTGGATGTTGTGTGATGGTGTCGTGCTTTTTACCTGATGTGTACTGGCTGTGGTATTTGTACAGCTTCACCAAGACAGGAGAGGGAACCACCAGGAAGTCTCGGAGTGACATGGTGACGGAGTGAGCCACCACGGGGAAGCGCTCGCACAGACGACCTAAACCCTGAAGACACACACACACACACACACACACGTCTTCATTTATACAGCTGTGCTATGTAAGCTGCTGAGATGTTTAACATCCTTAAATGAGCTCAGAGTTAATAACCACGACAACAGATCACAGGAGAGGTTGGCTTTAAAGGTTCTTCATACAAACTCTGAACTGGGACAGACTGGTTTCCTTTACTACACACCTCACTACTGGAATGAACTCCAACACTGCCTGTCTTTAAGTTAGAGAAACTCATTGATGTGAATGAACCATCTTATTGTGATCCTGTAACTTGTTCTCAGGTCTCTCTTGCAAAGAGATCTTGATCTCACTGAGATCTCCTGAATAAATAAAGCTTAACACAAAAATAAAGTATAGATTTGTGTGCATGCAGTGACTATTATGGCCATTCACGCTTTATAAAAACATCTTATCCCCACTGAATCAGGCAGAATTAAAATAGCAGCTTTTCTTTGGTTTTACACAATTATAACACAGTCTACATGTACAAAACGATAAATAACACATTTTAAAATGTAAAACGGTAGAAGTAGACCTTCACATTAAATATTAAGAGAAAATGTGAAAATTGGACAATGCTTAATGAGCTCACAAACTTTATGTAGTTTGTGACTGAACCTACATTAATAAGGTATAAGTACCTGCTGTAATTATCAACACATAAATGAACAGATGTGGCTTAAAACTATTTGCTGAACATATTTGCTGCAATAGTCACGTGTCCCATCTTGATCATAAAAAATATAAATGTAATACAACTTTTTTCATAAACAGCAGACCAATAACATTTAAAATGACTCAGTTCCACTGAAGTGTCCCAGTGATCCGCAGTGGTAAACACAACACCTGGTATCTGGAAGTGATATCTATCTAAATGGAAATCATTAAAGAGGATGAGAAGCAAAGTAAGAATAAGGTTGTTGTTTGTTTTTTTTTAACTGTTACCTGTAAGCAGCAGATGAGGAGGGGCATGTGAGCGATGATAACTTTACTGGATGTCTTGGACTGCAGCTTCTCTGACAGTTTAGTGCAAAGATTCTCTGCTCCTGGTGAGGAAATAAAGAGAGAAAAGTTGAGAAATTCTGACATAAAATTAGACAGGTGACATTTATTTTCATGATGTGGACAAAAACAGGGAGGACAGGAAATAGTGTGGGATGTGAGTGTCCTCCACTCACTGCAGCCCGGCAGCATCCCTCGTTCTCTGTGGTCTGTATTATTTCACCATACAGTTATAAAAAAAGAATATAATAAACAATATATTTCCTGAATGAGAGCTCAACCCCCTCCTCTCTCTCTCTCTCTCTCTCAAACTGGCTGCACGTAGGAGAGCATCGCGGTTTCATGAGTCAATCAGATTAAACTGTGCAAAGTGAATGTGTCTCGCCCACTTCCACAGAGAAACGGATGAATTAAAAATGTGTAAAACAATCATTGTGTTTAAGAAAATGTTCAAAAATAATGTAGAAGAAAAGGGTCTGAAGCTGTACTTTGTGTTTATGGACGTTACATTGTTTAGTGAAAGAGTTTTATCTTTTGTTTGAAGTTTTTTCTACTTATATATTGATTTATTTTTCATTAATGCTGACAGCCTAAACCTTTACAGTCTTATTTAAGAGGATTTGTTGACTGTTTTTGTTTAATGTGCTTTTTGGTGTATTCCAGTTTTTTTTCTTTATGTGTTGCAGACTGAAATAAAGCTTGATGATGAAAAGAAGATAGAGTGGGAGGAGAAAACTGTTCTGACAGCACAGTGAGACAGATAACCTCTTGTCTGAGTGAACTCACCCTGCTCCTCGGTAACGGCCCACACCATGAGGTCGACGCAGGCGGCGTTGGCCTGACAGCGCAGTTTGAGCGGGCTCAGCTCGCTCTGCAGATACTCCACGTCATGCAGGATCCTCTGCAGCTCCGACTGGCTGCTGCTGAACTGCTCCAACACAAAGTCATGAACCTCCTTCACAAAGTCCGTCTGAAGGTCTGGTGAGCACAGAAAACACAGATATTAGAGGCTTGATCACTGAATAAATTAAAGAAAGAAGGGAACGGAGGATTCCTTACCTTTCAAGTTGTACAGGGTGTCTCTTAGCATTTTAAATATGGCTACATACAGAGGATCACTGAAGGTTTTGTAGTAGAGATGAAGACCAGGATTCAACTGGGAAGAAAGCAACAGAAACATAACAATGAACCAGTGGTGTAAAAAGAAAAGAACAGACAAACATCTGTGTGTAACTGAGAGTCATACCTCTATAAGTTCTGCCAACGTTTCATCCAGCGATTTTAAAAACGATTCAGACACAAATTGTTCAACCTGTCGAAGAGAAACAAGCAAATTAATTTTCCATTTTCGCTACGTCACACGCCCATCACATGTATGTATCTGCTGTCGATGCCGACCATGTGGAGGAGCTGTCTGAGCATGTCGAGAGGGACGTGAAAATCTCCGGAGCTGCTTCCGGTGAAAAGAGGCGAGACGGAGAAGCTGGAGCTGATGGTGGAGAAGTAATAATCCGGGTCCACTGCGCTGCCGTCAGGGAGGTATGAACCTGATGAAGAGGAGGGGGAGGAAGAGGAGAGGCGGATTAGTTCAAAAAGTCACGACAGGCTCAACTGCTTCTGTTAAAGTGGATCTCCACCAATTTTACACATCAGTGAGTGTTTCCAGGTTTTGAGGGAGAAACAACTGTGTATGTGACAAAATAGTATAAAGCCTTGTGTGTCTCCAGAGAGAGATGTGTGAAATCTGATAGTGACAAGTGAGGTAGAAACGTTACATCAATGTTTTTTCTTTTTTTTCTACATGCTTTTATGTCCTTGTCATGTAATTTTTGTTGTAAAGCACTTTGAGCTGCATTTCTTGTATGGAAGGTGCGATACAAATAAAGTTATTATTATTATTATTGTAGGTTGGGGATTAAGATTATAAATCTCCAACCGAACTCTCAGCAAATGAGTTGCATTGTGGGTAATGTAGGCGCCAGATTTTGTCAAGGAAAAGGAATGTGTGGAATAAAACATACAGAATCTCTGGTTCTATTTTTTTTTTTTTTTTTAAAGTGTCCGTCATGAGTGCAACAATGTTATAGGAGTAAAATGCTGAATCGGTGGAATATTTACCTTCAAAGTACTGTGCAGAGGGATCAGCAGGTGAGCTGGGGGTCAGACCTGCTCTCTCTGGACTGGCCTACGAACACAGAAATGTGTGTGAAATTATACAGCTGCGCACTTTCTCATGTGTTAGGTTTAACTTTTCACTTCCTTTGCTTTTGTCAAACTATAAATACCTGTTGTGACACGCTGGACATGGAGGAGCCTTTACGTCTCAGAGTGTCCGACTGACACACCGTGAGCAAAGAGCTCGGCAGGATGGAACGGAAATCGTTGAAGGAGCGCCGGCGCACCGCGTCGCTGTCGTCGCCCGTGGACAGCAAGGGAGCGACCGGTCGAGGGAACAGCTTGGACAGTAACGGCTCGTCGGTGTTGCTGTATCGGCCGAACGCTCTGGCCACACCGAGCAGGGTCGGCACTGTGTATCTACACAGGTACTCTGTATTAAAAAAGGGAGAGAGAAGGTAGAGCAGATGAGAATATGAATATTAGGGAGTAACATGCAGAGGAAACAAGAGGTGTGTCATGTCGGTACCTTTATCATGATCCTCTGGATTCTTGCAGATATCTTGCAGGACCTGCATGATGTCCATGATCGCCTCCAGGATCTGACAAATATATGTTACATCATCACAACATTTTCAGCGGTAAGATGATATTTAAAAGGGGCCATATCATGCACATATATGTCTATATTCTGGGGCTCTACTGGAATATCTTTGCATGATTTACAGTTAAAAACTCCTTATTTATCTTATACTGGCTCTTTACTCAGACCCTCAGTTCAGCCTCTGTCTGAAACAGGCCGTTTTAGCTCCTGTCTCTTTAAGGCCCGCCTCCTGAACCTACTCTGTTCTGATTGGCCAGTTTCAGGAAGCTTCCTCCGCCTCCGGAGGCTACGTAAACAAACTATGGTAGCAGGATTTCACTTCTTTTTCTTGTTCTTTACTCAAAATATAAACTTCTAAAATACATCCACACATGTCGGAGCCTGAATCCGATACGAAATATGAGAGTTAACAACCTTAGCAACAAAGACTAAGGAACGGACGGCTGTTTGTGGGATGATGTCAGTTCGATGGGGAAGCAGAAGTAACTTGTTTAACATCCGACATCATAACAGTATAAAAATAACAGAAAATCACAAAACACATGATATGTCCCCTTCATAAAGATCACACATACTATAGCTACAAACACAAAGACACACACACACACACACACACACACACACACACACACACACACACACACACACACACACACACACACACAAAGACACACACACACCTGTCCTCGTAAAGTCTCATCGCTTTGGGCAACATCTGAGAGAAGTGTTACCAGACTAAAGCTGAAGTTCTCTGCAACAGGAAGAGCCTCTGCAAGACGGGAAGTTCACCAAACATTAACAAACAGTGGCATAAATGCAATGGCATTCATAATTGAAGCACACAGAACAGCAGACAAGTATAAGAGTGAACATTATATGATATATGTAACATTAATAAAAACATGATAATAGAACTGCGGATGTATCTTTACCTCGTCCTTTGCGCTCTGAGCTTTCTTCAATCCACTGAACTTTAGGAAGCCCTTTAAGCAATCCGAGAAGGTAGGGGACGATAGCATCTTTGTGCTGCGACAGAAATATTCCATAGCGTTTGTTATATAAAAGGAGGGTTATATAACTGTTATATCAACATCCTGTAAATTCACAGCCATAAAGCAGAGAGGTAAGTAGGTTCACCTGCAGGTTGGACTCTACTAGAAAGATGCCCAGTGCAATGACAGCATCTCTCCTCCTCTCATCCAGCTGGAAAACTCCTCTGAAGTCCACAGGGCACATGCATTGTAACTTCTGGACCTGCAGGAGAACAAAACATAGTTCATAGGTACTGCAGCTTTAATTAAAATGTGCTAAAGCCTCTCGACTTCAGTGAGCCATTTGGATCTTATTCATCTTTTTTTTTTTTAAGGTATATAATTAACCTGCCCGCAAGGCTAAAGAGACATTTTTAATGTCTGGTTCCATTAGCGTTAATGATTTTTGGTCCTAAATGTGTTTCAGGAACCGAGCCAAAATCCTGCCTCCAGCATTAATTAGCCTAATGCTAAAGGGGCAGATTAATGATCCCAGAGGGGTTAGCAACCATTTAAACACAGACGGCGAAACAACTAGTGTCTACATGTTAGTTTTAAACTGTTATCACATCCGCTACGTACAAAAAATCATTAACACTGGAGTTCAAAAAGCTAAAGATCATCTCAGAAACCCTGCTAATGGTAAAAAAAACATTTTAATAAAAAGGTTGGAATTGAACCAGGTGTCACATTCGGGTTTTTTAAGCCGATATAATACAATATAACAGCATGTTCTAAAGTACCGGAGGCTGTTCTGACCCACTGACAGAAGGTTATTGTGCAAACAGCGAGGCTTATGTGCTGAAGCAGGGCCCCCGGAGGTTTGAAGTTTCCCACTCAAGAGTTCAGAAATCCGGAGGTCAGTGCTTCTCAGATGCTTCTCGCTTCACTTCCTGTGCTGTTTTTCTTAAAAAAAAATCTTCCCCCGAACATTGAAAGTCCTCACACAGACAGAGAAAAGCAGTCAAACACACAAAATAACTAGATCTGTCTCTCCTGCAGTTTTTCATTATTTCTACCGCAGCTCTTCTCATGGTAACATATTTTCTGTCTCAGTCATGGTCACCGCTTCCTCGTTTTGAATCTCAGTGGGTGTATTTTCTAAATCAGTTCAAGCTCTGCCTGCTCTGTAGGGAGTTCAAACTTTTATTTCTCATTTATTATTGATTGCTCCTGCTGGGCTCAAAAGTAACAACTAGTTCAGTTATTTTCTCGTATAACCAATTAATCACTTGGTCTATTAAAGCTCTTACAATAGTGAAACATGCCAATCATAATGTCTCAGAGACAACAGTTCGAAATCCAAAGATATTCAATATATTATCATATATGACAGAGAAAAGCAGCAAATCCTTCAAATGGAGAAGCTTGAATCAGCAAATGTTTCAGCAATTCTTCTGAAATTACTTAAAAGATCAATCAATTAGAGAAATAAACCTGCTCTTGCTTTGGAAACAGGTGGCCACCATGATACAGTAACAGAAGGAGTGAAGAATTGTGACACTTCATGTGTAAAACATAACTACATTATGTGGGAATGTAGTGGTGGCTGGTTGACTGATCTATATTCATGTCTATAAGATTAAATAAGATATACTTTTCTACTTCTGTGGACAATAACTGTGTACTCTGTTCTAAAACTGAAAACAGTAATGCACCAGAACATCATGTCTAAATGTCAAATACTAATAATAGCAATGACAGGTTTGTTTAAGCCGAAGCTTATTACGCCTCCTGTTCTCAAAATGCTAAATAAACAAACAAGCTACATGAATCAAACAATAAGTAAAGAAGTAGCAATGCATAAACATGCATATAGACTGGACACATAATGATAATACTACTAATATATACTACTACTACTAATAATAATAGTAGTACAATAATACTAAACTTTATTTCTATGGCACAATTCATGTAGAAACGCAACACAAAGTGTTTCACATAAAAGCAAATAATCATAACATTTACATTTATCATTTGTGTGATAAAGTTGAATTTAAAAGACAGGATAATACAACATTTAGATAAACAAACTCTAGGAAAAAACAACATTGATGTGTCTCATATATTAACATATAAGAACTGTAACCGCTCCCTTATTTCCTTCCTCCTTCATTGTATCTGGGTTGTTATTAATGTTCTGTTTTTTCCTTTTTCTTTTCTTCTTGTCATTTCTATTATGTTCTGATTGAATGTCAAGTTCATACCTTCAGTGTACAAAAACATCCTTTGGCAACTATTTAGATAATTCAATAGCAAATTTCTGGCATTTTTGCATTAAAAAATGATAAAAATGGTTGTTTTCAACTTTGCAAATGTGATGATTTAATGCTTTTTTTTGTCATGCATGATAGTACACTGAATATATTTGGGTTTTTGGACTGTTAATCAGATAAAACAAGATATCTGAAGACGACACTCTCGGCAGTGCTCTCTGGAGGACTTTTTGCAGACATGTTTGTCACCATCAGTATATCTGTGCTGAGCTGTTATCAGCAGACGGATCACAGAAAAGCCTCAAATCATCACATCCGAGAAGCTGCAGCCAGTAAATGTTTAGTGTTTATTGATTAATAAACATCTAAAACAATTGACAACGTTTTCATGCTTGTAATTTCATTCACAAAAGCATTATTGGCTTAATCATACAACTTTTTTGTTGTATGAATACCGGTTAGTTGCATTTCCCCATATTTCTACACGCTAGATGTGGAAAGATAATTGGGCAACTATACAACGCCCTCTGACTAGCAGATCTTTGGCTTAGCTTTAAAAGACAAAGACTGGTAATTTCGATTCTGGTTTATTGATTCATAACTAGATTGCTTACTACAGAATAAATATTATGAAGAAAATCTCAGTTATCCAACTTCTGTTTCTGTGACAATGGATAGAAAACATTCATGAGCTTCCTGTGCCTTCATTTGACAGCCAAGCAGGTAACAAGTTATTGATAACCGCAAAAAAATGGTACAAATTTGGGATGTGGTGGCAGTTTTTTCTTACATTTGCATATCTGTTGATATAAACGTGAGGGAAGAGCAACTACAGGTTAATAACAGCTAACAGACGTTAGCCATTAGCCAGCTTTGAAGTCAGTTGGACGTCGTGTCACGTAACCTACACCTTTAAATCACAAATTTGACACAATAAATCACATACTGGCACACTTATAGACATTTTTACTGTTTTTTTAGATTCATAACACAGACCACACCATGAGGGAAGCGAAGTTAAGTCCGGGCCTGAGCTAAGTTAATGTCAAAGACTCTTTGACAGGTACTAGCTTGTCGGTAGCCGTGTAGCTATTATAACGTTACCTTGTCTATCGGTGCCTGCCGGTGAGCCGCCAGAGACCGGGCCAAAGATAACACGGTGTTGAAGTAAAATCCTCTGCTTCCTCCTCCATTGAGAGACATGTTTAAAGCAGACGCCTTAATACTGCTGCACAAACACAAACATCTTCTTCAAAAAAAGACCCGAAGTCCGCACTGACAACTACGGCAAGCGCAGCGTCCAAACAGCGCAGAGCAAGGTCACAGCAGACAAACCCTATAATCCCTTTTAAAGGGTAGGTTCACAATTCTTCAGGTGTGTCTTAAAATAACAGTCACGTGTCCATGTGAACAGTGAAAGAGGTTTTTACTCGCTGTAATCATTCTTCCTGTTCATACTGGATATTAAAGATCTTTCAAATGTGCTTTCAATGTAAGTGATGGAGGACAAAATCCACAGTGTGTCCACACAGTCATTTTGTGCAAAAATGCATTTGCAAAAGTTGATGTGAAGCTTATATGAGGCTTCAGCAGTCTGAGTTAGTCACATCAAGTGGACATCTGCCACATTTACAGTCTTTTTAGCATCAAATTCCCTCTTTGTGTTTCCTCTGACAGTGTTTCCCTGTTGAGCTGCGGTGGAAGTATAGTAACAAAAAGAGGGACTTCTGCACTAAAATATCTTCTTGATTTGACTCATTTGGACGGCTGAAGCTTCATATTATCTTCAGATAAACTTTTAAACACATATTTGCACATGAGGACTGTGGATTTTGTCCCCCATCACTTACATTGTACAGAAATATTGGTACTTTTCCACATTTTTTTTAAATAAACTAAATTTTCTCTATATTAAGTTGAAACTGAGAGAAGTATATGGTAGCCATCATTCTTTATTTCACATTGAATATAACTGAAATTAACAACTTAACATATTATTTAATACAGCAAAACAAATGAAAATTGCATGGCCAAAAATATCGGTACCCTTAACTTAATATTTTATAGCACAGCCTTTGGAGGCAATAACTGCAGTCAAGTGCTTTCTGTAACTCTGAATAGGGTTTCTACACTTCTCCACTGGTAGTTCGGTCAACTCTTCTGAAGCAAACTGCTCCAGTTCTCTCAGGTTTGATGGGTGCTGTTTCCCAACTGCAGGTTTCAGCTCTTTCCATAGATGTTGGATTCAGATCAGGACTCATAGCAGCCACTTCAAAACAGTCCAATGTTTTCTTCTCATCCACTCTTGGGTGCTTTTTGATGTATGTTTAGGGTCATTATCCTGCTGGAAGACTTGCAACTAAGACACAGCTTTCTGACACTGGGCTGTATGTTTCGCTCCTAAATGCCTTGATAGTCTTCTGATTTCATTGTGCTGCACAGATTCAAGGTGCCTGAGGCAGCAAAGCAACCCCAAAACATCACTGAGCCTCCTCCATGTTTCACAGTTGTCATAGTGTTCTTTTAAGGCTTCATTTTTTCCTCTGTAAATATAGGGTTGGTGTGATTTACCAAACAGCTCTAATTCTGTTTCATCTGTCCAAACCACTTTCTTCCAGAAGGACTGTAGCTTGTCAACATGCATTTTGGCAAAGTCCAGTCTGGCTTTATGTGTCTCCCTCTTAGAAGTTTTTTTTTTCCTGGGTCTTCTACCATGGAGCCCATTTTCATTCAGACAGCAACGGATGATGCAACTTGAAACTATTGTACCTTGAACTTGAAGATCAGCTTGGATCTGTATTGATGTTTTCTTTGGCTCTTTCTCAACCACTCAAGCAATCCCTCTTTTCAATCTCAGGCCAATTTTCCTCTTGCGACCACGTCCAGAGATGTTGGCTACAGTTCAATGAGTCTAAAACTTCTTAATAATATTGGCAACAGTGATCACAGGAACATCAAGTTCTTTGGAAATGGTCTTGTAACCTTTATGCTGACCATTACATTGTTTCTAATGTCTTCAGACTCTCTAGTTTTCCTTGTTTTCCATGTTCAATGTGATGCACACAGTGGCACAAAACAGCAGAGTAATTTTCTCCTTTTAAACTGGCTGCATGAGTGATTATAAGATTTAAAACACCCGTGATACTAATTAAAACATAATAGTCTGCTTAAAGTATCACTACAAATCAATTATTTCTTACAACTTCGAAAGGGTACCAATAATTTTGTCCAGGATATTTTGTAGAATAAGCAGGAATTCAGTTATTTTCACAACTTTTTTGTTTTGTTGCACTGTAAACCAAACATAGACATGCACTGATTGTAAAATGTCTTTTAATTTCAACACTGTTCATGGTGAACAGTGCATTATGTTAATAAAATACAGGGGTATCAATAATTTCAGCCATGTATGTAAGTGCATTATGAAGGGATCTTCTAATGGTCAGTATGAACAGGAGGAATAATTACAGCAAGAAAAACAGGTTTCAATGTTCATTTGGGCTCCTGACTGTTGTTTTTACATTTACTCAAGTACTGCACTTAAGTACAATTTTAAGGCACTTGACCTGAATGGTAAAAATGAGACCTGGATGATATTTGAAATGAATACGACAACGTTAACGGTCCGATCCAATGTTTATTTGTGAGCATACATATTAGAACTCGTTAGACTGAAGGCACAATACTGGATTTTAACTACTGGGGAAATTTCATCTGTTAAAGGAAAGCTTCACAATTTTCAAGTCTGTCTTAAAAACAATAGTCAGGAGGCCATATGAAGAGAGAAACCGTTTTTTCTTGCTGTAAGCATTCCTCCTGTTCATACTGATCATTGAAAAATCTGTTCCTAATGCGCTTACAATGTGAGAGATGACTAACATCCAAAGTCCTCGTTTTATGCAAAAAGATATTCAAAACTTTATCTTCGTTCCAGTTGTTTTAGTACAAAGATATCGACTTGATTTGACTAATTTGAGTGGCTGAAGTCTCAAACTACCTTCAGATAAAGTTTAGAATATCTTTTTGCACAAAACGAGGACTGTGGATTTTTTTGTCTGCCATCACTTACATTGTAAACGCATTTGAAGGGATCTTCTAAAGGTCAGTATGAACAGGAGGAATGATTACAGCAAGGTAAACCTGTTACAGTGTTCATTTGGGCTCCTGACTGTTGTTTTAATACTGACATGAAACATAATGAACCTCTATCCTTTAATATGAAAAATCCAAAAGATATTTAAATATCTGACATATGTCTACATGGATGCAAGGTCAGGTTGAAGCTCAAGCTGAAAAATGTAGTTTAAAAGTAAACATTGTGCGTCCAAAACATTGTGTAATGAGCAAAACAATTAACTGCATTGCATGTAAACGTGCCAGATTCACAAGCTACAAACTCCAGTCTTTAACATGGTATTATATCTCTGAGCAGCAGTTGGCACATTGGATTATCAGTTGATATAAAAGTAAAGGCAATTAATATCACATAGTTAAAAAATTAAAAACTGAATCTGCAATAAAATCTATCCTGAACCACTCGTCCTCAATGGAATGAGATGGAAGGCACTATTATATATGGCATTTCTCAAACAGGCATGTCTATGCAATGAAGGCAATTAAAATTTTAGAAGCAAAAAAATAAAATAAAATAAAAAAATGGAAATACTAGCAGTTACAATGAATTGAGAGGATATATACAATTCAGAAATATCTCAGATACCGCCTGGAATTAAACATCTGGCACCACTGCAATGTGTGCAACTGAGTACATATTTGTTAACGGATCTGTAGTGACTACGTACATACAACATTCAATCATTCTTAATCTCAAAAGATCTCAAAATGAATCATACATGACATAGGCACTTTTTATAGCATCAATCTAGTACGTTAATTGATTTAAAAACAGCTCTGCAAAGTAAAAGTGAACTATTGTGAAACTGTTTTGTGGAAATACGCATTTCAAAATAAAATGTGTACGTATGCAACATAATTTTTAAAAAAAACCTACACCTCCATGAATCCCACAATCTTGATTAATTTAACAATCTTGATTTAAGGCATTTAGTTCTTAATGTACCCTTTAGCTTTTGCAGCATGTCACATCTGAATTTAATGTTTCTGACATCAGGTAGAGAATGAGTCTTTAAAAAAAAAAAAGAAAAAAGAAAAAAAGACAAAAATTGAAATATTTGCATATAAAAAGGGCTTTAAAATGTATGATCTCTGGTATCATCTGTCATCTTCAAGTATAATTTCTTTGTCTATAGTGTCTAAATCACATTATGTTGGGTCGGGTATTGGTTCCTCGTTGATTAAGTACATACAGTATTTGTTTCACTGAACGCAAAGCACTGTACTGTAAGTGAGACACTTCTCTGTACCAGCAGTGTTCCCATTTCTCTAGTCAAGCAGGTCTAGTCCTAAATAAATGCCCCGTTCCTTTCCCTGAGCTCTTAAGGAACTTCCCCCCCCTCTGGAATTTAAAGTGTAAGCATTGATTCTGCAACCTGGTGCTTTTTTTTTCATGCAGATTCCACTTGCAATAGCTTTGTTATAAATAAAAAAATCAAGAACATACCAATCCCTTTCTTTCTTTCTTTCTGTGAATCACTTAGAGGTAGATATTAGAACCTAGAAGCAGGGTTTAAGGAGATTGGTGTGGGACTTGACCATTGTTAGGGTTAGATTGTGGATGGCCCGTCCTAACACTCCTGCTTGTGTAGCACCGGGGTGTCCATTTCAGTCCGTCTTCCAAACTACGTTGAGGAGCTTCACAACTTCCTCATAAATGATGAAGACTATGGCCACGTCCATACATACTCGACCCAGCCGAGGCACAGTACCTTTGTAGAACCTGAATGGCACAAAGAAAGACAGTGAAAATGTTATTTCAAGACAATATCAGGCACTAAAAGATGCAAAAAAAAGGTAACAAATACAAGTCACAGAGGTTATCTAGAAATGTATTATTCTAGGCATAACAACACTACAACTAATACTACTAATAACTTTATTATTACTATTTTAAAAACATCCTAAATGGTGGCCAAAAGTCATGGCAGACATAGTAAGTCCCAGATACAAAACTAAAATATGAACTTGCACATCAGTGTGTGTTTATATAACCAAGCAGAGGGAAAATAAAAGTGGTCCCAGGATGGTACCATGAGGTGTCCCACAGGATTATGATCCCAAGAACTGACCTCTTGTCGAGGTGGAGAAGCATGTTTAATGAATTTAACACTAAAAGGACAGTAAATCTTGGGTTGGCTGGGTACTGCCCAAGTTAAGAATTCTAAATATAAAATACTGTGACTAATTTTAGCTAACTAAATGTTAGCTAACTATTATAATCATAGCAGCTGCGTGTCAAGTAGCTTTTATCAGATAAAAAACTGTGTCTCAAAAAATAACTTTTCTATTGTTCTAAAAATGCAGCTAGTAAGAAAATTAAAATACACTGCCACTGATTGGAGGTAGAGCCTGATCGATACTGAATCCAGTAACAATATTAGAGCAGCAATGATTAGTCGATCACAAACTGTTTTGATAATTGTATCATTGTAGCCTTCTATGATCGTTAACTGAATATCTTTGGGTTGCGGACTGTTAGTTGGAACAAAACAAGACATCTGAGGTTGCATATTGGGCTATGGGAAACAGCGGTCAACATTTTTCACCATTTTCTGACACTTCATAAACCTAACGACTCATCTATTAATTGAGAAAATAATCAAAAGATTAATCGATAATGAAGATAATCGTTAGCTGCAGCCTTAAATAATATATTAGCTAATTGTCCCTGAACTGAGTGGGATATTTTACAGTTGAAAAATAAACCTATAAATGCTCTCTAGAGGACAAACTATGAAATGGAAACCCAAACAGTCCAAAACCCAAAGATATTCCATTCACTATCATGTATTCTCAAATCATCACATTTGACAAGCTGCAACCATCAAATGTTTGGTATCTTTGCTTAATCAATGCCTAAAATGACTATTTGATTATCAAAATAGTTACAAATTAAGTTTCTGTTGGCTGATTAATCAATTAATTGATGAATCGTTGCAGCTCAACTTAAAAGACTCCAATTGTCAATATTATGAGGGTACTTTCTGAGACATCTAGCGATTGTAAACTCTTTCTCTCGTCTGTCAGTTATTCTCCATTAATCACATCAACTCTTCATATGAACTTACGCCATCGGTCCCTCATGCTTCATGATCTTGACGGCACAGTCAAGTGTGCTTTTATACTTGTGAGCTTCAAGACCCTGTTGGGTAACACACATACATATATACATGTTAGTCACTATGCTCATGGTTAAATTATGACATTTTGAAGAAGTGAACACGTTATTCAAACAAACCTGCATTCTAGTTTTAATGACATCCAGCGGAGTGTTTCCGAACACACTGGCAGCACCAGCAACAGCTCCAAACATTCCAGTTATCAGAGGATTAATGGCTTTGTTGGGGTCATCACCTTGGTGTTAGAAAAAACACAAGACGATGAGTCTTTGGCTGCGTTGATGGTTGTATGAAGTGATTATAACATTTCATTCACTCACCTTTGTACCAGTTCCTCAGTGAAGTCATGACATAAAAGCGGATGGCCTGGTTGGAACCTTGTTTCAGCACCGTGGCCGTTAGGCCTTGATAAGTCCCCTTCAGGCCTGAAGATACATCAGCATTATCAGCTTTCTAGCTTCGTTTCTACGTCACCAACACTTATATTAATTAACTTTTAGGAGTAATGAAGCTAAAGATTAATATTATCCTCTGAATTATAGATGTGATGATTCAAATCCATGAGAAACATCCTAAAGAGTAATTTTCTATCGTGTGGTAGAGATGGAGCAGTAGGTGGCAGTAAAAAAAGCTACTGACCATGCACAAATAAAGAAACCCTCCTTACCTTCAGATCTAATTATCTCCCTCACTCCATGGAAAAATCCCTTGTACTTTGGGTTCGCTGATGTCTGATCATGGATGAATTTGACCTAAAGTGACATCATAACAATGATTAATAAATTAAACAAGGCAAATGTCAGAGAATCAAAACAGAAACGATTGCAGTAGCTGCAAAAATCCGACACATTAGGATTCTGCTGACAGCAACGCTATAATGTGCAAAACAGCATTAGTTTATTTGCGTGGAAGTACAATAGATCATTAACTCGTGAGGGGGAACTTTCCTTTCTGCTTTTGATGACAGATTTACAACAAAATCGACAAAGACAGGAAATGACATTTTGAGATTTCTTATTTAAACGCACAAAGAACATCTTCCGTCAGGCAGGAGACATTTTGATGTGTAATGGTGGTCAGTAGGATTCTGTTTAGTTCATAAATGACCAATTTAGACACAAGGGTATTAGAGAAGTAACTGAATTTAGAAGCATGTCCTGAACTGTATCCTGAGCATGTTCTTTCCATGACTTTAATGGCGCAAACTAAAGTCGAGTGGAAACCCTGTCTCCTGTACATAGACATGTTGTCTGCAGACTTTTTTAGTTACACAATGGTCAAAGGTCCATTTTGAAACATTTTTCCAGTTGAGAATAAAAATTACACAGTATGTAGCTGTGTGTCTTTGGTTGGCCAGTTGCTTCTTATAGGTCTACATTCAGAAGCAGAAGAAGTGAATAAAGTCTGAAAACTTTTCATGGTCCTTTAATGTTAAACCTGCAACACAAGATTAAAGCTGCACTAATCAATATTTTTATATTAACAAGGAAAAAAAGTACAATCCTAACAGGAAAGAACAAATTTGGTCACATTACACCTGTTCTCAGATCTCTCCATTGGCTACCGGTTAGTTTAAGAATTGACAACATTTTCCTCCTCGTCTATAAAGCTCTAAACGGCCCACAGTCCCTCTCAGACCTACTCATTCAAAATGAACCTATCAGACCTCATAGGTCTTCTGGCTCAGGCCTTGTAGTTGTTCCAAAAGTTAAAACTAAAGTTGGTGATGCAGCTTTTGTTTTTTTTGGTCCCAGCTGCTGGAAAACATCATCAGATTGTATTAGATGTGCTCCAACATTAACAGTGTTTAAAGTAGACTGAAAACCTTCCTGGTTTCCTGTGCATTTGATTAGTTTTATTGTCTTTAAAGTGCTGGATTTGTTCTACTTGGTTGTCTACATTCATGTGTATGTTTTTGCATATGTATACTGTCTGTATATATGCTGTACATACAGTACATGTTTATATTTTTTAATATGAGGCACACTTGTTTTTCTTTATTTGAAAATTTCTTTCTTTGCTTTTGATTAACCCACAGAGATTTATCCCAACTCTGCAGTCCCCCTCAGCTCTAGTAAGCATTTTAGCACCTTTCAGCTCATTGTTTTGGTTTCACCGCCTACAACTTTATTGATTTATTCACTTCGTACAGTGCTCATAAACCTTATCCGGACACAGGTAGTCGTTTTCAGCAAAAAAGCTCTGGTAAAGCCATGATACACTACCTGCTAAGCACCAAACAGCAGAAAGGCATAGTTAGCTACTACTGGCAAACATAATGTGGCATTTAGCAGCTTTTCTCAGGAGTTCGTGGAGCCCAAAACTGAGCAAAAATGAGGGTTAAAATTTGACTTAGCTCCAAATGATTGCTAATGATGTCCCACGTCTAGCTGGAACTGTCAGTTGTTCCAATTGTTTGCTGACACATTGGCCATATCAGTTATATAAGGTGATATTATAGCGTCGGTGTTGTGTTTATACTTTAACCCAGTTTTTTTTTTTACCTTTACTGTCTCCATAGGACAGACTACGACGACAGCCTCTGCAACTCCAGCACCAAGACCACATAAGAATCCTCGCTTGCTGTCCAGTTTACCACTTTCATCACGCATCTTATTACTAAGGAACTCAAACACTCCAAATCTGTAAGTTAATAGAGAATAAAAACAAGATTAATGACCATAATTAGAAAATAATATGTACCTTTTTCTAAGGTACCCTTTGTAAAGGGTTTATAATTTGTAGTGGCTTTACAGGGGGGATAAATACCTGCCAAATTACCTGCCAACCTAAACATCATTAATAAATATTTGTCAGTTTATAAGGGCTGCGCTTAACATTCATTTCACAAAGTTGTTCATCACAGTTTCGAAAGCTCTTGTTTTGTCCAACCAACAAGATTTTTTTGGTTGATAAATAACTTAAACAATTAATCAGTTATCTGAATTGTTGCAGGTTAACAAATCAATTAAACGATTCATTGTTTCAGTTCTACAACTTAAAAACACTTTATAAAGGATGCCTCATGCAGCTACATTGGAAATAAGGTGTCTGTGTTTCACATTTAAAGCAACAGTTTTGATAATTGATTAATTGTTTTAATAGTAACTTTTCACTATTTTCTGACATTTTAAAGACCAAACAATGAATTAATAAAGAACAGCCCTATTTCACATGTATGTTAGGTTGTGGTGTTACGGTGCAGTACCTGACAGCTGCTTTAGGTATAGAGCCATATAGCAGTGAGCTTAGACCTCTGTAAAGACCCCTCACCCCATGACTGTTCACCGTCTGCTTCACACAGTCAACTGTGGGAGAAAGAACAGGGAAGAGAGGGTGGGATAAATGAAAAAAGAAGAGATAAGTAATATGAAAACGAGGCAAGACACTGATTTATTGTACTTGTAGCAAAAGACTATTTCACCGCTGCCCAGAAAAGCTCACTCGATAAATCAGCAGCTGCATTGTTACAGAAATCCTGATATAAAAGGTTTTTCTAGGTTTTTATAAAAAATTTCTGGGTTCCACGTGTGTCTATTGCAGCTAAAACAACAGCCCTTCATACTGAGTTTCTGCAGACAAACATCCACTATGCCAAAGTTCACAAACTCTTATCAAACTTACTTACTACACAAACACACATCTGTTTGTTCATGTGTCCACTACATTCTGCAATAACACGACGTCAGAACTCACAATGGATTGTTAGTCAAACAAGATGTTTGTTGAAATCTAAAAGCATGTACAGCATCGATATTTTGGACTCTTTGGTCAATTGAGACGACTGCTAATTCATCAACATCAATCATGAATCAACAACCACTGTGAACAGCTGTAGACAACAATTACACTCAAAACAGTCACTTCCTAATGTTTTTGTCTCAGCGTTAACTGATTATATCTGAATGAAAACTACGGAAATTCAGAGCAAAGCTGAATGAAACTATTCAATAACGTTTGGGTAAGTGTATAAAAAAAAGTGTAAAGGAAATATGGTTGTATTATCATCACATGTGATCATAGCAATGAAATTAAAGTCACACTCAACAACTAAGTTGAATAGTTCAGGTATAAAAACAAGACATTGAACATAAACTCACCGATGCCTTTGTATTTGGGAGGATTCGCCTTCTCGTCGAGCTGCAGCTGTGTTTTAACGTACTCTGTAGGGAAGGTGATACAGATCTCGATGCCTCCAGCGATTCCACCTGAAATATCAGAAAAACACTCCATTAAGCACAGATTTTAAACAAGGGAGAGACAAAAACATGAACAAGTTTCTTCTGTCAACACTACACCAGTGCATTTTCAAGGAGAAAGAAGCTTTAATTTGACAAATTGCACCAACACACCAAACTCTCACAGACAAAAACATTCATAAAACCAATTATGATTGTAAAAATCAAGGTTTTCTTTACAATCTACTTTCAAAATACAATTTCTTGATTTAAATAGGGAAGGTTAATAATTAATCATACTGTCTTGTACTTTATAAGTATTCTTTCAGTATTTTTTCACATTTAATAGTAAAACTTTGTTTATATTGCACATTTCATACAAAAAGATGCAAGACAATGTGCTTCACAAATAATGAAAAATACACATAAAATACACAAAAAACACATAAAAAGATGCAAGAAATGGGAATAAATAGGAATATTAAAAACAAAGGCAGCAATTAAAAGAGATATTTAAAAATGAATAAACTTAGCGCTAAATAAATACGAAGTAATACTACAGAAATGAAGTAAAATACAGTAAAAATTTCTAAGTAAAAGATAAGTTGTAAGTTTTAAGCAAGGTGCACATTAGTTGCCATCAGAAGAAGTCTACATTGTAAAAGATTGCTGCATGCATGTTTGCTTTACGATATTTCACCAACGCACCAGCTCCACCTTAAAACTCTGGCGCTCACACATCTGCCGTTCAACAGCAAACACGCAGCCGGCTGCTGATTGGCTCGGCTGATCTCAGTGTGACTGAACTTAGAGATACTCCCCTTGGCCTCAGGCCAAAATCAAGGGGGTGTGTAGCCTTCAGAGCACATACTGTTCACTACATTACCGCTCATCAACACAGACCAGCAGTCAGTTAGTCGTCCACTCACTCTGATGCACTTAGAAGTTTGCATAAAGTGGAGGAAAGGAAATGAAAAGGTTTCTGACAAAAAAAAACAACAAAAAAGTTTGAAAAAATTGGACAAATAATCCAACTATGTCTGCCTGGATTCAGTCAGCTCAGCTTTATGTTTATTTAAGGCTTCACTTGCAAGTATTTGTTAAAAAATATCAGATTTTTTTGCAGCAGTGGTAAAAATTCAACAGAAAACTGATAAAAAAAAAAAAAGAAGCTTTCGTGTGAACAGCAGAAGTTTTTTTTAAGGCAACTTGGAGAAAACACTTATACAAGCATGATTTCATCTTCTTTACCCATTTATAAAAGGGCTCTTTGTTGATGCTTGAGGTTTAACATGCATTCTTTCTACCAAAATGCCATGCAGAGAAACCCAACACACAAATAGTTGTAGCCTACATTCAGACATGCAAGTCAGGCTGCTTGTGCATGTACAATCCTAAGATTATAATTCAACTAGTCTGTTTGTTTGTTTGTTTTTTCCACAAAGACACCAAACTACCAAACTGGAAATCTTTAAAAGTGTTGTTTATGACACACCCAGGCATTCCTTTGGTTAGATGCTGGCTTTACAACTATAGCTGTAACTACAAATTAAAGCGGATTCAAAAACAGTCCACATCATCATCACCATCATCATCATCTGCAAACAAAGCCTCCATGTTGTACCTGCATCTCGTCCCCGGTATTCAAGCAGCTGGAAAAAGATAAAGGAACCAGTTTATCAAGTCCAACACGTATGGACACTTTGACCGGTGTGAGGAGAGGTCTCACTAATGCAACAGTAACACAAAACTCAACAGAAGAAGCTGCAACGATCAGTCAATCGAAAGAAAATTAATCATCAACTACTTTGATATTCGATTAATTGTTTAAGGTTTTCTTCAAGCAAAAATTCTGATGATTTGATGGCTCTGTGTTCTTAGGATTTTGGGGGTTTTGGTCAGACAAAACAAGATGTTTAATGACGTCACCTTGTGCGCTTTTCACAGGCTCTTGATGTTTTGTAGAACAAATGATTAATCTGGAAAATAATGAATGCAGATTAATCAATAAAAAACAGCTGGTTGCAGCTCTAATTGAGACACCAAAATCCTCTGAGACACCTTTATCAAGACAGACATTTATTCTTTTTAAAGATTTTGGTATTTTTGTCTTTATTTGACAGTCTAAAGTGCACAGAGAGACAGGATAGGAAAGGTATGAGGCAGGAAATGACCTGCACATGCTGCAGTTATGTAATATGCGTCTTAACCCTGTAGGCTACTAGGACGCTGCAAGACAGACTTTTTGTTAATGGCTGCTTTGCAGGTGTCAGGGTCCTGGTATTGTGCATGCTGGTTCGCTTTCATGGCTAACAGGGCCACTTAAATGGAACAAAACCATCGATTATAAATTTGGTTTTCCCTGCTGGGACGAGTCAAAATGTCTGGTATAAAAAGTGCCTGTCATGTTATGTTTTTGACTCACCTGTATCATAATGTTTTCCACTTATATTTTTACAATCAAAACAGAAAGCTGTGAGTCAAATCCATTCAATGATATTTTGATGATTAAGGCCAGAATAATGTGTTATTACAGTAACTTAAGGATTTAGTTATGCTAGTAGGTGTCATTAATTTATGAAGTTTGCATTAATTATCACTCATAATTCTATTTTAACAACAATCTTGCTATCTAATGTTGAGATGTTAAGTTGTATTTTTACTATCACACTTTTATCACATTTATTTGCCCATTAAATGTGAAGCTACAGCCAGTACACAGCTGCTAGTTAGCTTAGCTTAGCATCGGGACTGGAAACTGGGGGAAACAGTTAGCCCGGGTCTGTCCAAAGGTTGAAAGAAATCCACTTTCTAGCACCTTTAAAGTTCACTAATTAACACACTACATTTTGTTTGTTTAAGCTGTAGGAACAAGTTGCGGTTTTACTGGCGTTATCTGGTAGATAATTGCTTCACAGTGACTTCCTGTGACAGAGACAGGCTAGAAGTTTCCAGTCTTTATGCTAAGCTAAGATAAACCATTTCTGGTTCTAGCATCTTATTAACCATACAGACATGAGAGTGGTATCCATCCTCTCTCCTCAAGAAAAAGTCAAATTATTCCTTTTAAGTGCTGTTTTAGCATTTTTTTTAGCTTTGGTTTTGAAGATAACCACAATAAAAGAAACATATCAATAAAGATTACTCCAGAGTTTACCCACAGAGTAATATCTACTCTGTCTGCTTCAATGGGGATCAGTGGTTTTTATAAAGCCTTGGCATGTGACTGAGTCATTTCTCTTCCAGCCAGAGAGTGGCCACTTGTGACTGTCTGATAGCTGCCACGTCATCCTATCAGCTCACACTACTATCAGGATTCATAGAGTGCAAACAAAGTGAGCCGTGTGTTTCGTTTGTTCATCTTAATTTTTGGGGTCGTCCTTACATGTCACACTTATGCAGGATTCACTTCAAACGTTAGCAACATCATCTGACAACTCAGGAGGGTTGTATGATAACTGAGTTGGCCTTGTGAGAGTTTAAAATACTGTGCGTTGACAAAAATCACATTTTACCCATTAAATTTTGATTTAATTACATTGAACGAGGGACTTCTGCTCACTTGAGGCATCCATGTTTTCTCATTTTTAAGGCACTTCCATATAAAAAGTGCCAATTCGAATACAGTACTGACTTTATTTACAGGTTAAAAACTTATAATTACGATAACTGACATGACTTGAACCCAGCATTACCATACTCTATATTAAAAGCATAACAATACTAAAAAACACCATCTATCTAGTAGTATTTTATGATCCATGCCACTGATAATTCATCTTGACCGCTCGTGCTTGTTTGCAAAAGGTCCTGACTTGTACTTGTGACAGGCGTGTTGTAACCCAGGTGAATGTGTGCTGGGGCTGACAGAGCAATGTGCTTTGTCATCGTGGCTCGCGGAGCTGAACATGAAGGCCCGGGCCTCACTGAGTCCTCTCAGCACACAGTACGAGGGCAGCAGGTCAACAGAAAAACGTCAACCGAACTGCTGAGAGTTAATGCATGTTAAAACTAGAGACAACCGAGCTTAGCTGTTGAACTTTTATATGACTCAAACACGATCAATAGCACCGCTGATTCAGCAGTCGTCAGCTCTTTCTTACTTCCTATTGATGTTGCAATAATTACTGATAATGATTGCCTTTAGTGCTCTGTGTGGAGTTTGAGCAGCTGTCAATGATTAACTGATATCAAAGTTCACGTCAATCAGATTTCTTTGAAAAGGGTCTTTGGCTAAAGTTTACACATCTCAGAGGACATACCAGACAGTCCAACATCAAGCTCCAAGCCAAGTTTTGCCACTGTAGTCTGAGAGGCTGAGATTATCTGTCATAGCAGGTCTGGTAAAACCAATAAGGTAGAAGAAAATTAATGAGATTAGCCATAAATCTGGTCTAAAATGAAAGCAATTTCCGTGGTGCAACAGGATTCTCGTACAGATTTCCACTTGCTTTCGTTGTTTTTGTTCCTACTATGAAGAGAAAAGCAAGTAGAGCTGCAACTATTATTTTCATTATCAATTAATCTGCTGTTTTATTTCTCAATTGATCATTTTTTCAATGAAACGCTTTAAAGTAGGAGAAAATTCACAATTTCCAAAACCTTAAGATATCCTATTTAGAGTTGCAACGATTAGTCGTTTAATCGGTTAGTTGATTGACAGGAAATTAATCTTTTGAGTCACTTTTTAAGCAAAAATGCCAAACAGCTGACAGTTTTAGGCTCTCAAATGTGAGATTTGCTGTGTTTTCTGTCTTACATCATGATGATAGGACAAAAAAAATGTTTTGATGACATCACTTTGGGCTCTTGGAAACTGTGATGGTTGTTTTTCACTGTTCTCTGGTGTTTTATAGACCAAACAAAGAATCTATTACTAGAGAAAATAATTGTCAGATTAATCAATAATGAAAATTATTGTTAGTTGCAGCCTTAATTCGATTTAATATTTCAATTTACAATTTAGACGGTTGATCAGTTATCAAAACAGTTGCATGTTGTTTCGAACAACTAAGCGATTAATCGGCTAATCGCTGCAGCTCTAAAAGCAAACGTGAACTACATCTGTCCCACTTTCTCCTGCCTGCAGTGCACAAAAATATGTAGAACTGCAATGATTAATCGATTAATTGACCGACAGAAAATTTTTCGATTCTATCAAAAATAGTTGATGATTAATCGTTTGTCATTTTTTCATCAAAAATGCCAAATATTTACTGGTTTCTGCTTCTCATATGTGATGATTTATTGCTTTTCTTTGTCATACATAAAGATAGTAAACTGATAATCTTACATTACCTTTGACTCTGGGAAGTTATAACAGGCATTTTTCACAATTCTCTGATATTTTATAGACATAACGATTATTCAAGAAAATGGATAATGAAAATAATCAATTGTGGCAGCCCTGTTCATATGCATTTAAATATCCCCATCATACATGTAACATAAAAAAATACTCTGGAACAATAATGTGTGTCCGATTTGGGGTTTTTTTCCCCACAGAAAAAGTGTAACTAGCATGGTAAAATATTCAATATGGCGTCCATTTCTTCTCCCTCATTACAAATTCTGAATCTATGAATATGAAAATATTCATAAATATTTCATTTTTAAAGTGTTCCTGCTGAACATAAGAAGCCTTTTTCCATTGGCACTTTTGGTCGCACCAAGCCAAACCATGCCGCATTGATTTGCGTTTCCATTACTAGTTTAAATGCGCTAAGGTGAGCCGAGTCACGCCCAAAATGGACCAGTCGGGTCAAAGTCTGCCCGAGCCGCCTTCAAGCGGGTTGCGGTGACGTCAGATGGGCTTCGTCATCATTCAGGAATGAGCTGGCTAACTTCTTGTTTAGCCCTCCGCTAACTTGAATGGGATAAAATGATTTAGATTCAAATTTGATCAGACCGAATGGATCAAATGCTGATATGATAGCAAAACGAGTCATTTTGCGGCGGTTGTGATGCTCATAAAAACCCTAAAGATGTCTAAAACATCACTGTAAAGTCCATTTTTAGTGTTTGTGCACTGGAGGCTTGTGTGAATTGAATATTAGACCATGAGAGGCTCCAAACCAGTTGTGATGTCACAAGTCATGCTTGTAGGCCCGCCCCTAAAAAATTACATTTTCAATTAGTTCAGAGAGACTTTCTACTTTTAGCAGTTGAATGTTTAAAAAAAAAAGCCCTTCAGTGTAAAACTCTGCACATACATCGTTCTGCACAGTGAAACTGAAACATTAAAGTCACAATAAACCAAACACATTTTTTTTTTTGTAGAGGGGGCACTTTAAGATCTGTGTAATTGCAGCCGAGGCCTTTGATCTCATCTGCAGATTGAGACTCAGTAATAAAACTTGTAAACAAGTTGAACAGCCTCTGTGTGTGTGTGTGTTTGTGTAAGTGTGAGTGTATGTGTGTGTTGTGTGCAGGAGCGCCTGCAGAAAAACTTGCTCCTGCACGGTCCGGTACAAACTTTTCTTACCTGCCAGGATAGCTTTGCCAGGGTGCGTAAACTTGGCTTTCCCCGCCGGAGCTGCAGCAGCCAGACACTGAGGTCTGTGAAACGGGCTCACGAATCTTGGTTGTCCGGACATGACTGCGATACCACCGGCCTAACTTTTCTGTTTTTTTTTTCTTTCTTTTTTGTGTCAACACGGACTAGCTCGATTGCAGCAAACCCCAATCAGCCTTCAAGCCTTCATGCAGTCTAGGTGCTTTGTGCAGGAGTCGCGATGCAACCATGCAGAGACCAGGAAGGCAGTGCTGATCATTGGACTTAGTACTGATCAGGAGTTGATAATGTCTGTGTACTTTTGACAGTGAAGTTCCCTCCGTGGTACACAGCGGCAGATAGCGTCGAGTCAGTGTTCAATCAGGGCGGGGCAGGCCACCACACTCACTCTCCCCAACCACCCCATCACGGAAAAACGCCATGATTGTCACAAACATTTAAGGTGGACTGGAGTGATCTTGCATGTGAAACAAGCCCACGTTCAATGCCACTTATCGCCTGTAGAGGGCGGTGTTTCCACCTCACTCTTGTATGGACAAATAATCATTTGTCCGTACAAGACGGGCTCACGGGCTCACAATTCTTCAAGTGTGTCTTAAAACAACAGTCAGGTGTCCGTATGAACAGTGAAATAAGTTTTCTTCGCTGTAATCATTCCTCCTGTTCATACTGGATATTAAAAGATCCTTCAAATGTGCTTTCAATGTAAGTGATGGAGGCCAAAATCCACAGTGTGTCCACACAGTCATTTAAAAGTTGATGTGAAGCTTCTATTCAGCTTCATCAGTCTGAGTTAGTCATATCAAGTGGATATCTGACACATTTACAGTCTGTTTAGCATCAAATTCCCTCTTTGTGTTTCCTCAGACAGTGTTTCCCTGTTGAGCTGCGGTGGAAGTATAGTAACAAAAAGAGGGACTTTGGCACTAAAAAGACTGTAACATTGAAAGATATCTACTTGATTTGACTCATTTGGACGCTGAAGCTTCATATTAGCTTCAGATAAACTTTTAAATCCATTTTTGCACAGAAGGAGGACTGTGGATTTTGTCCTCCATCACTTACATTGTAAGTGCATTATGAAGGAATCTTCTAATGGTCAGTATGAACAGGAGGAATGATTACAGCAAGAAAAACAGGTTTCACTGTTCATTTGGGCTCCTGGCTGTTGTTTTTACATTAACTCAAGTACTGCACTTAAGTACAATTGTAAGGTTCTTGTAGTTTACTTGGGTATTTCCATGTGATGCTACTTTATTCTTCCACTCCACTACATTTCAGAGGGAAATATTGTACTTTCTACTCCACTTCATTTATTTAACAGCTTTAGTTACTTTCAGATGAAGATTTGACACAATGGATAATATAACAAGCTTTTAAAATACAACACATTGTTAAAGATGAAACCAGTGGTTTCCAACCTTTTTGTCTTTTGACGTCTTACAAAAAGCAGTGTGTAGTCGGGGTCACATTTCACATGTCTATGAGTTGTTAACAGCTCCACCAAATAGTGATTTTTCCCTCTAAACTTCTCACATGCTTTCATTTCAATAAATGTTCAAATGATCCAATATTTCAGCAAAAATCAAAGATTAGAGAAAGATTTATCTGCTGACCCTTCGGAGGGGCCCTGACCCCTAGGTCGGGAACCAGTGGACTAAACTAGCTAACTGTATATAAAGTAGTGTAAACTAGCTCCACCTCCAGCAGCTACAACAGTAACATGCTGCTCTAACACTGATGCTTCACTATTAATAATCTAATGATGTCATATATAATAATATATCAGTCAGAGGGACCAAACCACTACTTTTACTGCAATACTTTAACTACATTTTGCTGTAAATACGTATGTACTTTTACTCAAGTAGTCTTTCATGCAGGACTTTTACTTGTAAAGGAGTGTTTTTACGTTGCTGTCTTGGTTCTTTTTAAAGTCCACTCTTTCACTCATTCTTGAATTTATAATAAGGGAGAAGGAGTAGATGCCATTTTAAGGATTTTAACGTGGTAATTATTCTTTTTTTGCGGAAAAAAACATATCAGACAGACGTTATTGTTCCAAGCAGAGTATTTTTTTTATGTATTAATACATGTGTGGAGGGGAACTTTCAGTAAAGGATCTGTATTATTCTTCCACCGGTGATTAAACATTTCTAACTTGTATAAAACCGAGTTCGTTTTTGATCGGGGGGATTTATTTCTTGCTCCTGCGACTCTTTGTTCGCGTTTTCCCACAGTCTGCGCATGCTCCATATGTCTCCTTCATTGTGCCCTGTCCCCCTTATAGACGGTGCTTAGCTAGGCTAGCTGTCAATCTACCCCGCAGCATCACGCCAGGGACACTCCAGGCTCTGCAGACGCCCCTTGCACGCATTTGCACTGGTAAGAAGCATTAATAACACCACTTACTTATAAATATAGCGCTGTACTTTATTATATTTGTTTTAATATCAGGCTACTAGCTGCTACTATGATAGCGCTACGTTTATCTCCAAGGTTAGCAAGATACCTAGCATGTATCTAGCTAACGGTGTCTCTGTTATGTAATGATGTCCAGCCTTGTAATGCACAGTTTAATCCTTGGATGATAGGTTTTTTCCCCTTGTGATGGTGCATCCAGGTTAGCAGCTTTATCAGCAGGGGTTGTGACTAGAGCTGGCTGTGAAGGGGTTTGTGCTTTAGTGGCTAACTTACTCTGATCATGACGTTAACTAATTAGTCAGTGTCTAACCCTCTTTCTCTGGCCCATCTGTTGTCCCTTTGTCCCGAATAAAATATGCAGCACACGACGCTGAAGTCAGCTCAGGCTTAAGGGAAACAAAAATAATATTTAGCAGCTGATTCTCTTTTTTTTTTCACCAATTACGCTTGTGAGTAAGTGTTAGACATCGTAACAAAAGCCTTAATGCTGTTTAAACCCACTTTCAGATATGTGAAACCTTTATTTTGCTTATTAAATCACAGAAAGGGCGATTTCACTGGGGGTTTTTTCCATTCAGACCACATTAAATCAGATCCAGATCAAAAACCACTACACTTAGACTTGTCAAATCTGGACTAGCTTAACAAGGAGACTCTAGAGACTCATTCATACACAGTGATTTTAAAGTCCAGATTTGATAAGTTGTGTTTTTTGATTTGGAGCTGGTCTAATGTGGTCTGGATGGGTAAAAAAGCAGTGAAATTATCCTTTTTTTTCTGTGTTCTTAAGCAAAATAAAGGTTTCACAGATCTTAAAGTGGGTTTAAACAGGCTTTTGTTAAGATATTTAACACTTTATCACAAGTGTAAATGGTGCAAAAACAGAGAATCAGCTGCTAAATATCATTATTTTTTCCCTTAACTTGTCCCTTAACCTTGAATCAGAAGCTGACTACTAATACCAGGACTCACGCTTTTTATTTCTCTGACGTTTTCACATTATAAACGACTAACAGCAGCATTAAAACACGAGTCTTGCAGGTAAAACATGCGACTCATGTAGCTGTTGCATCAGTCTAATGTGGGGCGTCTGCTCTGCAGGTGCCCTTGATTTGACTGTATATGCAGTAACCGGGCGGAGATAAACCTCCTGAATTTGCACTCAAAATGCTGTCAGAACATTCATTTACAATTTCCACCACAGACTCCATGATTATCAGCTGGGAAACGGCAGGAAAAAAGGTGCAAAGAAGCCCGAGGGAGAGTGCACAGTTAAAGCATTCAAATAATAATCACTCTGATAAAACACTCAATGCAAAGTGAAACAGATGAAAGAGCAGGAGGAGTTAACAGATAATTAGAATTAAAATAAGTTCTCTTCCAAAGCAAACATCCCAAGGTATGAGTGGAAAGTATTGTTCTGGCAACTGCATTTATAAGCTTTCTTTTTGACCCAAACGTAGCTTAGTCATGTCATGTGATGCTACTTAAGTGCACTGTAATAACAAATGTTACTGGGATCACCACAGAAAATTGCAGATGAATATTTAATAGACTCAACCACTGACTATCCCAGTAACACACCGGCCACAATTTCACACATTCACTACATATAGTCCAGAACACATTAGACCAGGTCCAGATCAAACATCACATATTTAGACTTGTCAAAAGCTTCACTTTCTAGGCTTTCAAATAACCTCTCGATTCAGTCGGATGTAGAGATCAGCTGAGCTCAGCTTCCCAGCTGCTGCTAAAGGAACAGCTTGTTCCTTTCTGCTGGAGCTCACTGGCAGACTTGGCCAGCGGTGGAGGAAGTACTCAGATCCTTTACTGGAGTAGAAGTAGCAGTACAGCAATGTACAAATACTCCTTTACAAGTAAAAATCATGCATTAAAAATCCTACTACAGTAAAAATAAATAAGTATTATGAGCTTGATGTAGTTAAAGTATTGCAGTAAAAGTAGTGGTTTGGTCCCTCTGACTGATATATTATTATATATGACATCATTAGATTATTAATAGTGAAGCATCAGTGTTAGAGCAGCATGTTACTGTTGTAGCTGCTGGAGGTGGAGCTAGTTTACACTACTTTATATACAGTTAGCTAGTTTAGTCCAGTTGTTCCCAACCTAGGGGTCGAGGCCCCTCCAAAGGGTCAGCAGATAAATCTGAGGGGTCGTGAGAAGATTAATGTGAGAGGAGGAGAGAGCTGGACTTGACTGTTGAATTATTCCACAGCTGTTTGCATTTTATACTCAGTTAGGTTTTAAGTCTGTGGTTTGAACAGAATGTTTTTTTTATTTAACTGATCACATTTCTGATTTTATCTCCTGCAGCACAATGGCTGTCCCTCCTTCATACTCAGACCTGGGCAAAGCCGCCAAGGATATATTCAGCAAGGGTTATGGTGAGTATTATTTCAGCTCAAAAAGAGTAAATGATTAACTGATAGAAATTCCTGAAAGACACAATCTGTACAAATCTGGTGTTTCAGTGTGACTGGCTGTAAGACTCCAGTCCAGTCTGCAGATAATATTATAGATTAATGAAAATAATAGAGTTTGTTGGCAGCGGTACAATCTGCAACACATGCAACCCACCAAAGATGAAATTAAATATTGTAGCTTTAAAATAGGAATGTAATGTTTGAAATAGCATCCAGAAAGTGGGTAATTTGGATATAAGTATATTGAATTTTATAGCACAATATCTATATATATATTATGATAGAATAAATTTGACCTTATCCAGGTTAGACATAACGAACCTGTATATTAAACCAAACATGAGGTGAACATATTGTTGCAGATACTTTGAAGTAAAGGAATAGTTCAACATTTGACAAATATATATATATTTATAGACTGTCCAAGACTTTAATGAGAAGATGGATACAACTCTCATATCTGCATGTTCAGCATAAAGCTATAGCCAGCAGCTAGTTAGCTTAGCTTAGCTTAGCTTAGCTTAGCTTAGCTTAGTTTAGCTTAGCTTAGCTTAGCATATAGACTGGGAATAGCGAGCCTGCTTCTGTCCAAAGGCAAAAAAAATAAAATAAAACAGCTTATCAGCACCTCAGAACTAGATTAAGTTATATCTTGTTTGTTTGATGCATAAAAACACTGAAGAGTAAAAATGACAAGTTGCACCTTTAAGGGGGATGATGTGTCAGACTCATTCTATCAATCAATCAATCAATCAATCAATCAATCAATTAGTCAATCAAACTTAATTTGTATTGCGCCTTTTATACAATTTAGTGCAAATCAAAGTGCTTTACAGATGACTGATAATGAGAGTAGAAAAAGTAAAATAATTTCAAAGTAATGTACACAGGAATTAAAAATGATGAAAATGTAATTTAACTTGAAAGTGAATAAATATATTTCTCAAAATGTCAAACTAATCCTTTGAATTTTCTTGTATTCGATTCATCATTCACCCAATTACTGCTTACTAACACACAAGTCTTTTATTTTGAAATTCTCCAGGCTTTGGTGTTGTGAAGCTGGACCTAAAGACCAAATCACAGAGTGGAGTGGTGAGGTTTTTTTTTTTTTTACCTTTTATTTTTTTAATGCGTTCTACTCCGTCCACCCCCCTGGCTTGCCTTATCCTGACCCCCACAAAGCTCAAGTACACCCCCCAAAGAGAAAAATCACAAATCCCCCACCATGTGCACTATAAAGCACAGGTTCACTGTTTTTCAAGTGTGTCTTAAAACAACAGTCAGGAGCCTAAATGAACATTGAAACATGTTTCTCTTGCTGTAATCATTCCTCCTGTTCATACTGACCATTAGAAGATCCCTTCATAAAGTTTATCTGAAGCTAATATGAAGCTTCAGCGTCCAAATGAGTCAAATCAAGTAGATATCTTTCAACGTTACAGTCTTTTTAGTGCCAAAGTCCCTCTTTTTGTTACTATACTTCCACCTGCAGCTCAACAGGGAAACACTGTCCGAGGAAACACAAAGAGGGAATTTGATGCTAAAAAGACTGTAAATGTGTCAGATATCCACTTGATGTGACTAACTCAGACTGCTGAAGCCTCATATAAGCTTAACAGAGACTTTTAACATCCAGTATGAACAGGAGGAACGATTACAGCAGAGGAAAAACCTCTTTCACTGTTCATACGGACACCTGACCAGCCTCAGACCAGTCCTATAACCTGCTGTGTTAAATGCAGTGAAGTCGATTAAACTCCTGTTTATACAGACGCATACCAGCGTCTCTGCGTCTCCTCTACCGACTCACTAGGAGAGACACTCTGCGGTTCGTTTGGATTTTATAACTGAACTAAACACTTAATTTTATCTGATGTTTTTCACATCACAAACGATGAACAGCAGCACTAAAACACGAGTCTCGCAGGTAAAACATGCGACTCGTGTAGCTGTTGTAGTTTAGTTTAGCAGGTGCGCTTGATTTGACTGTAATTGTAGTAAACCGGGCGGAGATAAGCCTCCTGAATCTGCAACCAAAACGCTGTGAAAACTTTCATTTATAATTTCCACCGCAGCCTCCGTGATCATCGACCAGGAAAAGGGCAGAAAATGAAGGAGAGCTGCACAAATAACCATCAATCTGACAAAAAACGACAGACATGGAGGAGTTAACAGATAATTAGATTAGTTAGAATTAAAATAAGCTCTTGCAACTGCATTTATAACCTTTTTTTCATGTCATGTGATGCTCCTTCAGTTCACTTAAACAACAAATATTACTGAGATCAATACAGAAAAATGCAGATTAACATTTAATATCCAGGAATTCACATTACAGACACTATCACTGACTCTCCCTTTAACAAATTGGCCACAATTTCTCACACATATTGGAGCCGTACACCAGGTTTTTTATCTACTCTTGTTTTAAGACCTGGTGGAAAACTTGTGAACTCGTCCTTTAAGTTTCTGACGTCCTGCTGTAACCCCCCGACCGAGCTGGAAGGTTTCCAGGTCGCCCGGCGCTGCTCGGCTTTAACCTTTTTGCTGTGTTCTAGAGAAACATGACAGGTTTTGCGGCCTGTCTGTCTCTCTACCTGCCTCTCTGCCTCCTCCTAACCCCTGCTCTGTCTCCACGCTGCTGCTCCGGACCGCGCTCACTCTGCTCTAATGTAGATGGTAAGATCGGCGTCGGAGGCCGGCTGCTCCGACCGTCTGTGTCACCGTTTAAAGAGTTCATTCATTCATTCATCGGTTTCTGTCCTGTTCTGTTTCATCCTCATCATGTTCACTTATACGTCTTTTTTTTTTATTGTTATCATTGTTCTGATGTTGTTTTTTTTTTTTTTTTTGTGATAATCATTCATATCGCATGAAAATGTATTTTATAACAATTACTTACTTTTTTGTCATAAGTCTCAATCAGTTCTAACCCTCTATAACTGTCTAGATGCTGTATAGACGTATGTTCAACACGCATGCAGCCACATCCTGCTTCTTTCTCTGTTATATAGCTTTAAAACAGGTTTTTTCCTGCTGTGATCGTTCCTCCTGTTCATACAGTAAACTGTATATAAAGATGGACGTGGCGAGCTGCGACGTTTCATTGGTTTGAAGCCCGGCGTTCGTTGCAGGATCTTTCGAATAAGGAACAATTTAGCTAAATTGTGCTAACAGGGCAGGTGTCAGAATCAAGTCATATTAAACTTAGTGAAATATTGCGACAATAGTCCGACTCAGTGTGAGTCCCTGAGAGCAGCAGGTGAGTCAATCACAGCTGTCAATCAACACCCACACGGCAGACATTAAAGCTACTATAAGTCTTCAAATCTTATTAATGGAGCAATAATTTCCAAAATGACCACCAGCACATTTATTATAAGGTCTGAATTTAGAGATTGAGACCAGAATGACTCGTTAAAAAAAAAAAAAGATTGACTCAGTGTTTCTAGAGAGAAGATGATGATTCTTTTTGAATGAGAGTCATTTGGAGCATCTAGCAGCTGTCAGTGACACCACATTGTCTTCAACCTCTAGACGTGGTAGTTTCAGCTTCATACTGACCAAAAATAACACCATGAATAGTTTTTATTGCTCTGTTAACTTCATACAAAGTTCAGTTAACAGCAGAAACTTAAAGTAAATCAGTATTTGTCTTTAAACCATCAGCAGTTCTCAGTGTTTCAGGTACTCGGCGGGTCGGTTGTTCTTTGGAGAAGTTGTCACAGTTCTGTTGATTTCGGCACCTGTGGGTTTTGGCTGCATGTTTGGAGTCGTCATCATGCTGCAGAATAAGTTTGGGTCCAGTCAGACGTCTCCCTGATGGGTTTACGGATAAAATCGGAACATCTAAAGTGCCTAAAACTCTAGAGCTTCACATTAGCTTCATATAAACGTATGAATACATGTTTGCACAGAGCGAGGGTTCGTCCCACCTCACTTACATTACATTTTTCGGAACATTTAGCTTCAGGAAGTGATAAGTTATTGATCAGTATGAACAGGAGGAATGATTTCAGCTAGCAGAACCTGTTTCTGTGTTTATAAGGGAACGTGAGTATTGCTTTAAGACAAATTTGAACTTTTATTTTATTTCTTTACAGTTTACAGGCAGTTTAGTTTTTGGCTCAGTTGAATTTTATATTTTTCTGTGTCTGTGGGACTCTAACGCTTCGTCCTCTGTGTCGTCCTGCCAGGAGTTCAACACATCTGGATCCAGTAACACAGACACAGGGAAGGCCGCAGGGAGCCTGGAGACCAAATACAAGATGAAGGAGCTGGGTCTGAGCTTCAACCAGAAGTGGAACACAGATAACACGCTGGCTACTGAAGTCACCGTGGAGGACCAGGTACAGTACATGTGTGTGTGTTTTAACTGAAAACGTCCAGACTAACTGATAAAATTGTACAAATCTTTCACCTGTATGTGGTTTTAAAAAAAGTGTTGAAACAAAGTGTTGCTTTATCCACAGCTGGCTCAAGGACTGAAGGTTGCCTTGGATACGTCTTTTGTACCAAACACAGGGTGAGACTTTATTGAGACATTATTGATACCACGTCTTGTTGGGATTGCATGAAACATTATGTAAGAAGTATAAACTGTGGGTCAAACCTGACACTGAAAACTAAACCACAGTGGAGAAAACTCTCTCTGTTAATAATTAGCTGCTATTTTTCACATTTTTCTGAACAGTCTGATGAGTTACACAACTAGATTTCTACTTCCTCCTCCTTCTTTTTGATTCACTTCATTGGAAATTAGACTAATTTATTTTTAACCTTCCTTCCACACTTGTATTTTTTATTTTTCCTGAACTGATCTGACCTTATTTTTCACCGGTCGTTTAAGGAGAAGTCTGGTGATTCTACATTTTTCTTATTTTCCTCATGAAAAGACCAAATCAACAATGTATTTGTCCATCTTTAAATACACATCTTTCCTTCTCCCATTGGTCCTTACTGAAGATATAATCATTTAATGTAGCTATAAATGATATTAATGTGTTGGTCGTGGCTCGTAGTGATGAACCTACAGAGAATTATCAGTGACTCTGCAGCTCCTCTCGTCTTTACGGAGCTTTATAGTGAGTTTCAGCTCATTGTTTATCTGTCAGGCTGCTAGTCTACAGTTAGCTGTAGACTAGCTGGTGAACATAGTGGAGCATTTAGCAGCTTAAGAGCCAGATATTTCCCTCAGGAGTTGGAAAACAGAGCTAAAAGAGAGTGAATATTGGACTTACATTCACCAGGTGGACAGAAACACACTTGACTTGTTTCTGCTGCCCCCAAGTGGACAAAAATCAGTTACTGCAGGCTTAGAGGTCAACAGCACAGAGGAATAAGATCCATCAGGCTTTGGATACAAACACAATACTTGTTAGTAGATTGTTGGTTTTGGTCTTTTCATTGGATTTGTTGATAACAAGAGAAATAAACTGCTCATCCTTTTAATATGAGAGATAAACTAACATTGAACCTCATGCGTCTGTGTCCCAGTAAGAAGAGCGGCAAGCTGAAGACGGGCTACAAACGCGACTATGTGAACCTGGGCTGCGACGTGGACTTCGAGGGTCCCATCATCCACGCTACCGCCGTGTTGGGCTACGAGGGCTGGCTGGCCGGTTACCAGATGGCCTTCGACACGGCCAAGTCCAAACTGGCCCAGAACAACTTCGCCCTCGGATACAGGGCCGGAGACTTCCAGCTGCACACCAATGTGTGAGTAACTCCAGTGAAAAGGGGGGGAAGCATCACTGGTTTTACTCCTTACTGGTTTGTCTCCTGTGGATCTGGAGTTCTCCTCTGTAGCTTTGAGGCTACACATTTTGAAATATGTGTTTAAAAAGTTTGAAAGACTTGGACGTCAATCAGGCAGGGAGGGTCTGGAATGAAGAGAGGCCATAAAATTGCATCATGGAAATTGTAGGATTCAGCATTTTTGGAGCTTGTCTCACGCTGAAGTCAGGATATATCTTGTCCTCTTCTGCGTAAATGAGTTTTTAATCTGTCTCTTGTTAGTCCTCAAACTTTATGGTGCTGATGTAACACCAAATCCTGCAAAGTGTTCTTGTTTTAAATAAGATCAGATGTCCTGCTGTAGTTTACCAGCCGTTTCCCAAATGGTTTAAAACAAAGCAAATGTCAACTTCTGACTCATTGTCACTGTTATTGTTACTGTATGTCCACTAGTTGTGACACGTGAAATAAATATTATTTCTTCCCCCTTTTTTTTTATTTAGTTTTAAAAGACTTGAAACTCTCTAAAGAAATTTAGGAAATAATTTTTGTGTAGCAGAAATGTTTTTCCTGCTTTCTTGTGCCCTTAACAGCCTTTCAGTTCCTTCTAACGCTGCCATGTTTGTATTTTTAGATTATGTGTGAAAATAAATTGTGTGCTTCTGTTTGCAAACTCGCTTCCCCTAAATTTTGAGAGACTAATATAAAAATAAAGTGACTTGAGAAACTGTCTTTGCTCAGTAAACATCTCTGAAGCTGTTTACAGACGTGATTAATTGTTCTGTTCTCCAAATATTTCAAAAGATCCAGTTAATCTAATGTTGAGGAGGCTTTAAAAACATGATGGATCTGCAGGATTTGTTGCTACATCCCTGTATAAATGTTTCTGAATCTGCGTCTCTCTCTCTTTCTCTCTCAGTAACGACGGGACCGAGTTCGGCGGCTCCATCTACCAGAAGGTGAACGACGAGCTGGAGACAGCGGTGACTCTGGCCTGGACCGCCGGCAGTAACAACACTCGCTTCGGCATCGCCGCCAAATACAAGCTGGATAAAGACACCTCTCTGTCTGTAAGTGCTCTTTTCTCAAGAAAACTCTCCACTAAGATTACTGCAGGTTTTTTTTTTTTTAACTTCATGTCTTGTCTTGTTTTCAACCCTGCAGGCCAAAGTGAACAACGCCAGTCTGATCGGAGTAGGCTACACCCAGAGCCTTCGGCCAGGTAGGCCCCGATCCAGCTGCCCTTATTCACCCAAACATGTCATGTAGAGTCTTAACGCTGCATCGGCCACATGTTGGCAGCCACAAATAATCTTCAACTTCATCTTGTATAGCACAGCTCGAACAAAAACTGTCTCACAAAAGATGAAAAATTGCTTCTTTTTGAGGAGAGCTGTCGAAGCCTGGAGCCAGTAAAGTCTGACAGCTGAAGATAAATCAAATTCAAAAGTATTTTGCGTGTCACTTTTCTTCAGAAGACGTTGCATCGAGGTGGTTATGAAGGCAAGTCTGTGGTGAGACTTTGACGATGATGATGATGATGATGCTTGTGCAATAGACGATCTTAAGAAAGCCGCCAGATGTGACATCATGGGGTCAGGAAGTAGATCTAAGAGACGATACTCTTCTGAGCTAATCAGCATCATCTCACATTAAAGCAGAAGAGGATGCTGGTTCAGGGAGGGACTCGACCACGTGACGGTTCATGTGTTTTGTTTATATCTCATCTTTGTAAAAAGACATTTTCACATCTCAAAACAAGGCTGTCGCGCTGCACGCTCTGAAACTCCTCGTGATGCTTTTACTAAACCGCACGACCTTCATCTCTTCTGATTCTTGCGAGCGGTGACATCTCTACGTTTCAAGAGCTCAAACCTGTTTTGTTGAATTTGGCTGCATCCTCAAAGATTACAACAGTTTGTATCAAAGTTCAAAAAAATTCCACTTTTTGTTGCAAGTCTCGCTCCACTCTGCACACCGCTGACGCCAGCACGGAGCTGTTGCAACACACAGTGTTGATAACAATGAGGTCGTTTCTCTGTGATAAATGCCAAATGAGAAGAGGTCAGGATTTATAAACCAGTTAGAATCCAGTAAGCTGTCAAATGTTAAATAAAACATTTTGAGGATTTAATGTACTGCACCAAAAGGAAAACAGTTCCTGACACATCCTCTTGTCCTTTTTGCGTCCCCCCCCCCCCTCCCCGCAGGTGTGAAGGTCACCCTCTCGGCCCTGATCGACGGGAAGAACTTCAGCGCCGGCGGACACAAAGTGGGCATGGGCTTCGAGCTGGAGGCGTAAACTGGGATCCCACCACCAACAAAGAAGAAGAAGAAGAAAAAAAAGCCCAGAAACACATGACCACACACTCCTCCTCTGCCCCCCCCCCAATACCCCAACTCACATTACTGCTCACCACCATCATGTAGCTCCCCCTCCCTCCCTCCTCCTCTTTCACACATATATAACGAGCATTTTTGACAGTAATAGTCGAGTCTCAGCATCGTGAATCATCCCCCCGAGAGGAGCTGCGAGGTTGAAACTGACGGCACGTAACTGTGGATTATTACCAGTTTTTCTGGTTATTGAAGTGAAACTTATTTATTTCCTGTGTAGGCCGTGGATGAAGTAGTCGTCGCTGTAAATGTGTAGCTTGTTCCTAATAGCATGTTAGAACGTCAGTACAGAGCTGAAAGCCTAGTAGCTTGGTTAAAAAAACAAAAAAAAAAGGTGTTGAATGTCTGTTTTCTCTCTTTTTTTGTTGTTTTTATTGGTTTGATGATGAAAAACTTTTGGTTGTGTTGTTGCAATCTGTGGACCATTAAATCTATATCATCTTTTTTTTTGATACAACACATTTCATGAAGATATGAGTGTTGGGTCTGATTGAAGTCTTATTGAAGTGGTTAAAGTTGAAGGATAATTTTAAATAAAACTGTTGACATGCATCACTTTTTACAGTGCAGATTCTCCCAAATGATCTTTTAAATCCTTTGTGACTTCTCTTTTATTTTGGTAGGTGAAACCAATGTAGTGGAATCTTCTGGTAGATAATGTAGTTAGTTGTTTTTTTGCATTTCTACAATATTGTTTTCATCTGTCTTGTCTTAACTGCAGCGGTCACAAAGAAAGAGGACGTCATTTGAGGATGTGTGAGTTTTTTTTTTGCATAGTAGCGTCTCGTAAGGTATCTTTAGCGGTTCAGAGGCTCCAGGCGTCTTAACTTTGACAGTCAGCTGTTTCCTCATGTTGCTTCGGGACCGCGCTCATTACTGTCATCACTGCCCCTCCCACCCCTCCACCCCCCCCCCTTCAGATCTGTACATAAAATACAGTCGATTGTCCTCCCAATTATCCCAGTCGAAAGGCTGGATAGAATAATGTAAGAGGATGTTGAGTCCCACACTCCTCCATTTCTCTCTCTCTCTCTCCATTTTTTTTTTTTTTTTTTTTGGTAATCATACATTAAAATGTGCATTTCCATCTAATTATGTTGTCATGATTTAAAAAAAAAAAGGCGCATTTCTTTGTCATTTAGACGCAGTACCTCATTTTTTTTCCAATGTCAACTAAGGGAATTCTAATAATAAAGAAAAAATGTTTGAAAGTTTTTGTCTTTTTTTTTTTACACCGTTTCCGTGACCTTTAACCACATCTCATGATCTTCTTCAGCAGATGGCATTCGCTCCGTTGTCACGACAACAAACAAAATATTTGCCGGTTGAAAATCAGATAAAGGTGAGAAGCCAGCAAGTGCACCTTGGGTTAAAGCCACAGTTTGATATTTTAGAGAATGTTTTTATTCACTTTTTTTGTCAAGAGAGTTAGACAGGAGGGTTGACACCGTTCATGTCGAGAGAGAGATGTTCATCCTCTCATCTAACGCCCAGCGAGAGCAGAAATTAGCTTTTTTTCTCAAGCATTTTTTTTTTTTTTTTTTTGTCAAAAAAGTGTCAGAGACTTTTCAGCCTGTTGCATGAAGAAGAATCTCACATCACTGCTTAAATGGCGTCTTTAATTTCAAGGCATTTTACACATTAATATCAGTGATGATACCTGAACACATTAACATATTGATGACTCGTAAAATCTCTTCCGGTCAATAACAAATGACTCTCGATGCTAATGCAAGTCTGACTTTAAAATCATGTCTTTGGATGTGAACATATAGTGTATATATATATATATGCAAATACATTTATATTTAATAAATAAACTATGGACTATGTATTCTCAATCAAAGAGAGGAGGTAAGTTGTATAGCAGGTCCTTGGCAGATTAAAGTTCTTATTCTGTATATTATAGAAGTAAATCCACAGGTTTATACATTATAGATTCTGCAGAAAATATCAACAGAATCTGCTGACTTGCATCAGCATTAACGAAAGTCATACTGCGTCACATTTCTGTCAAAGAAACAAGCTCTGAATGTCCAAAGACGAGTGTTAGTTACAGACACGTTTTACATTCATGAACTTCCTCTTTTTTAAAAAGAAGGAATTGTGTTCTTGCTGTGTGTCTTCATCAAGTTCTTCTTTTATTTTTCTATTTGATACCACAAAATGACCAGTAATACGTGTCCTTCACCCACTTTCCTTTTTTAATAAAATCAGCATCCATTATCTGGTTGAGCTGCCGAAAACATCGATGGTGAAATATGCGTCGCTTCAGAAGATTTAAAGGGTCAGTTCACCTAAAACACAGGACAACATGTTGTTCTAATTTACCTCTCGTTAATCTAACTAGGCAGATAGTTTCGGTTTTATTTCTTCTTCTTCTTCTTCTTCTTTTGCGGGGTTTGAATTGAAGAAAAAATCCTTATGAAAACTGTTTACAGTGTTTGTCTGTGAATTATCCAGAACAACAAGGACACTGGTTAAAAACGTAGATTCAAATCCCAAAATTTCATTCACGTCAGCTTCGTGTAGTAGCAGAGATGACAGTGAGATGTGTTTGAAAGCCCAAGAAAAAGCCAGTAAGAGGATATTGACTTAAATCTTGATTTTGACAAAAAAAAAAAATAATAATTCCACAACAACTGATCAAACTACATCTGCTGAGGAAAACTCTGAGAGGTGGTTGAAAGTTCTGGAGAACACTGGCTTTAAACAATCTTTATTTTGAAAAGCATTGATCCAAAAAAAAAAAAACAAATTCACTCAATGACAACTGATCTAAAACTCCATCTGCTGAGGAAAACTGTGAGAGGAGTTTGAAAGTTCTGCAAGTTCTGCTAGTAAGTGGACATTGAATTTGTCAAGTTTTTTTTTTTTTTTTTTTTGTAATTATGGTGAACCGACCCTTTAAAGACTGTTTGGGCATTTTCAAACCTCTTCACAGGATGCACACTACTTCTCACAACAGAGCCGGACGTCCTCATCGTCCTTTATCTGTCTTAGCAAACTCCTTTATTTTTATTTTTTTTTTAAACTCTTGCTAAACTTTGGCTCCGTGTTGCATCATTCAAGTTTCATAACCGTCCAACTTCACTCGCTTCTCTCACACACAAACACACAAACACACAGTTTCTTCATGGTTGAAAGAATGTGAAGCATCCAAACATTTCCTGCAGACGATCTCACAGCAGGTTGACTTTAGCCACCACTTGCTTGCAGCCTGTGAGAGAATACTGGTGGCCCCCGACGGCGGGATGATATTCGATCTCCCCCGCCAGGCGCTCTATGCTGGTATGATCCGGGTAGAACCCCTCTCGAGTCATTTCATCCAGGAAACACTCCATCACGTGACCTTTCTCCAACAGGCCCAGAGGTAGGATGTCCGCCTCTGTCCACAGCTGGTGAAGCTTCTCCAGAGTGTTGCGTAATACTGGAGTCAGCTCTTTTACTAGGTTGCTATGGCGAATGGTCGCTGACATTGACATAGAGATACTCGAGGAGTTGTGTAGCATATGTTTGGTGATGTGCGCGTGACCCAGATTGCTGAGGAACAGGTAGATAGCATTCAGGTATTCGTTGGACTGTTTGGAGGCCACGAGCTCCCACAGCTCGTCCAGGATCTCGTTGTGCATGTGCTCGGCCTCGTCGAAGATGAAGAGCGGGATCTTCTCCTCCTCCTCAGCTCGTTCAACCATCTCTGAGATGAGGGTGGACAGGTTGCGGGCGCACTGGGGGGCGTCGGACTCCTGGGGACAGTGGTGGAGGACGTAGTACTGCAGCACCAGCGTGTCCCCCACTACGGAGCGGAAGTGTCCGGCCAGGAGGCGTCCCAGGTGGCTCTTGCCCACTCCGCTGGGGCCATGCAGGGACACTACGAGGGGCTTGTTGTGGACGTAGGTGGACAGGTAGTCCTTCAGATGGGACAGCAGACCCTCCACCGCTCCCTGCTGCCCAAACACCTCCCTCCTCAGCGTCTTCTCAAGGCCCTCCAGGTCATATCTGAGAACGTGGTCATCTAGGTTCTCTATGGCGTTGTACACCTGGAAACAAACAAGTGACAGATATTAAAAATGTGGCTCAGACAATAACAGGAAGTGTCTCATGTGACCAAAATGTTTGATCTGCTGCTTTCTTTAAGGATCCACTCCAGACATGAAATTATCTCGTCAGAAATTCTCCTACTTTTCCCTCATTGAAAAATCCAGAATCTATGAATATGTAAATATGTTTGTCAATGAAGCAGGAGACATCTTGTTTTCATATTTGTAGTTTCTGGATTTTTTAATGAGATTAGATGTCATTTTAAGGATTTTAATGAGGTAAATGAACCTTTTTTGGTAGAATATTAGACACTAATTATTATTCAAACTAGAGTATTTGTACAAGTCAATACTAGAGTTTTGTGCTTTAATGGTTTATATTCCCAAATGAATCTGCACTGATCATATTACCAGAAACTGGAACACAGTGAACCTTTTCAGGCGTTTGGGGCTCTTTGCCTGCAGTTGGCTTCAGCCTTCTCTTATTGTCATCCAACCGTGACCACAAAAACAATCTGACAAAAGACCTCCAGTGTGACTTGAAAAACAGATTATATTTTTCAACTGAATGAGCACTGACATGACTGAGCATGCAGACCAACTCTTCAGTCTACAGTCTTCATGCAGGAGTCGATGATGATACAAACTCTGAACCCTCATGTGTAACTCAAGACAGAAGCAGGTTGTAAGAGAAGAGCAGAAAACGATCAGACATAAACAAGGAATGATTGTGTCTGAATAGGACTGTTACTCAACTTAAATATTTCACCAGGATAATCTGTGTAAAGTCCTCGTTACATTAAAAAGACAGCCTCGTTAGCAGCTCTGTGAGGCTGTACTGTCTTCGAGCTTAAAGCTAACATCAACATGCTAACTTGCTCACAATGACAATGATAACATGCTGGTGTTTGGGAGATAATGTTTACCATGTTCAACATCTTAGCTTAGCATGCTAACATTTACTAATTAGCACTAAACACAAAGTGCAGCTGATGGCTGATGGGAATGTCATTAGTTTTGCAGGTATTAACCAAAGTGCTGCTGCTGCTGCTGCTGATGATGATGATGATGATGAAGCAAGATGAAAAGTTTAGGGATTAACAAAGTTTTTACAATCCATCCTGAGAGGGACATGGGTGTTTGTACCAAATCTCATGCAATCCATCCAGTTGTTGATATTTAAAAACTAAAATCTCAACCTCATGATGGCGCTACATGAAAAGTCAGCACATCAACATCAGGATTCATCCTCTGGGGAACAAGAACGTCTGTGACAACATTTTGCGACAATCCATCCAAGAGTTGGATGTAATTTTACCTTGAAAATAGTAGTTTCACAAAATAATCTAACTCAAGGTTGTAATACAATAGATGTTTATCCAACCATCCAATGGATGTCAAGATATTTGTGATTGATTTATGTTCCACTGACAAATCAAGCAACACTCCCCCTGCTGCTATAACGTCACTAAAAATGGAGATTAAACCTTTGATGGGTTAAAATGTAAATGTAACTTAGATTTCCCTTAGGACCAATGACTAATCAATTGTTTGTACTGTATATCAAGAAACTGTTAACCAACCTCAGATGAAGTCAAGATAGCAGGAAACATTTGTTGAGTAAAGCATGATGTATTGGAGAAGAATTGTGCAAACTGTTTAAAGTATGACTTAACATCCTCTAAATATCTTGTTTTTGCTCAAATCCAGTGACTTAACTTCTCTTCTTGCTGCAGTGATGCAGAAGTGTACTCCATGGTGTGTCAGTACACCATGACATCACTAAAGGGGTGTGGTCACAGGTGCAACAGAGACCACACCCAGCAGAGGTGGAACCGACATGAAACTTTCAACCAGAGAGGGCAGTGAGGCATTGCTTTACAGCCTGGTGTTAAAGTAATCTCTATAAATAGATCTCTGCTTATGAATGCAGAATCTGTAGGCAATCGGATAAGATTTCGGTAGCGGAAACATTCTAGTTTCTGTTTGTAGTCCGAGTAGTATTGACCAATCACATTTGAGCGGGCTTCGGTTGCATGCAGGTAAACAGTCTCTATGGAGAGCAAAAGAGGCCAAAATGTAATCTTGGAACCCATCCGCTATCATCTGACAGTGATTTAGCTTCTTAATAGCTTCTTCATATGTACATATTTGTTTATAGAGATTAATTAATGTCGTCTGGACTGTCTCAAGTTGCAAATCATGGATGACCCTGATGAAGGCCACAAGCCGAAACGCGTCGGTCAACTAATAAAGTTGTTCTTCATACTACAAGTGTTGCCGGAGTTCTCATCTCTCTAGACTTCTTTCCCTTCTCCGTGCACCTTGGAGGTAGGTGACATTGTGCCAGAGACCCTTACTCTGCATGAAGTTGCCAATCAGACTGTAAACAACAACATAGAAGAGGAAGTCTTGGCCTGGATATCCACTGGCTACACCAGAACTCCTGAAATATTGGCCGTTACCCCCAAAGGCTAAATCATTGTCAGACAGACAGTCAATGGGTTCCAAAATTGGTGTTAAAGGCACTGTTAGGTAACTGGACTGGACACTCAAAGCACTTTTACACTACGAGCCACATTAACCCATTCACGCACACATTCGTACACTAAATGGGTACAGGGGCTACCATGCAAGGTCCCAACCTGCCCATCAGAGGGCAATTTGGGGTTCAGTATCTTGCCGCAAGGACACTTCGACATGCGGACTGGAGGAGCCAGGAATCTAACTGCCAATCTTCTGATTAGTGGATGACCTGCTCTACCTCCTGAGCCAAAACCGCCCCAACAGGTAGGTAACGTTATGTGTATCCTTAAGGGTCTAACGAACGTGCTGAGACGAACAAAACAGGGACCCACAGCGCTACTACAGCTCAGAAACACAGGGTACCTTTAAGTTACTCTTTAATTTTGATGTCTAAATCTCGTTAAGTAAAAGTTCAAGTAGATTTGGGCCAATGTGACATCTGAACCCTTCCCATCTAATTCATCTCAAGGTGGCGATTAACCTTTCCTCGTTAAAAGCTTCCTCACAGGTTGCCGGTTGATTGAAAGTAGAAAGTGGTAGAAACTAATTCAGCTGCAAGATGCTCCAAAATCTACCTGAGACAAAACAAAAGTAGTAATTTTATAAGGTAACAGTGTATGGAAAAGCTTCTAATGAGTTACTTTACCTGGATAAAAACGATGGCGAAGAGCAGGTAAAGACAGTATTTGGCTCGGCTGGGCGCCGGCTTCGGTGGCGCCCTGCATCCTCCCCTGTTAGGAAACAGCACCCGCTTCCTCCTTCTCTTCTTTTTCCTCTGAGGTACGGAGGACGTCAGGGTGGGGAAGGCGGACGGGGAGAGTGCGTCGAAGGTGAAGATTTTGGGGCTGGTGCGTGCTGGGGCTCCTGCGACAACCCCGGCTCCTGCCAGCCCCAGGACCATCTCCTGGCGCCGCATCTTCATCGCCTTGTACTTCTGTTTGATGCGTATGACGGCGCGCAGAGAGGAGGAGAAGCTGGACAGACTGGGGACCGGACTGTCCCTCTGTTTCTCATCTATTTCTCCATCCCCTTCCAACTCTCCATCCATCTCTCCATCCATCTCTCCATCCATCTCTCCATCCATCTCTCCGTCCATCTCTCCATCCATCTCTCCGTCCATCTCCTCCTCAAATTCCCCCTCTGTTTGGGAGGCCGAGGTGCTGTCTCGGTCACTCATCTGCAGAGGAAAAGAAGACTTTAAAGCTGCTATAATCAATATTTTTTATATTAACCCTTTCATACATAGTGGTCACTACAGTGGACAGCTATTCAAAAGCCGTTTTCTTATATATGCATGGGGTTTTAATGGTATAGTTGCACATCAGCCAACACTGTGGACTCTAGTGTGTCATCCCATACACTGCCATCCATTGGCCAGGCTTTGTAAGCGCAACACAAATTTCTCAAAACCAAGATGGCCGCCTGCCGGCCGGAAATGCTCAGCAGCTCAGGAACATCTTGCCAATCCTTCTATAGTAATAGACCCTTGCAGGTAAATAAAATTTTGTAACATCAAGTAACAACTTAGGAGTAATACGATTGTTAAAATTTCCAAGTATTGATTTTATGTTGGGAGAAAATGACAATTAATCATCTGTTCACTAAGTTGGACAAACTCCTTGAAAAATACATGTCTAAAAAAAATTAAGTTCAAATATTTTTTTTCATGCCTAAAGAGGAATAAAAACACTTAGGAAAAAAATCCCGACTGAGGTTATCATAATCCATGCATGAAAGGGTTAAAATGGCTCACATGACTACATATCTATAAAAAGGAGTCACTCATAGTGACAAACCTACAGAATAAAGAACCTGACTCCGCAGTTCCCCTCAGCATTTTAGCGCTGTCATAGTGTTATTTTGAGCCACAGCAGGCAGCTGTTTTCAGAGTAGAAGCTCTAAAAAGCCACTGTACACTACCTGTAGTGTCCAGTGGAGTTGGGAGTAGGAATTGTATGAGTTGAGAGCGTCCGCAATATGAACCTAAAGGGGACATATCATGCTTTTTGTGATTTTCTGTTATTTATATTGTTATGTTGTCAGATGTTAAACATGGTCAAATGTCCAAAACTTAAGGTGAATGTATATAAAACTGTTGCCTGTAAGACAAAGCCCAGGTTTCAGCTGCCCTGATATTAAGTTTGCAAAGTTTTTTTTAACTTTCCTGACGTGACGATGTCAGCTTGTCGCACATGCCCTCATGACCTTCGTTTGCTGAGGTTGTTTGCGTTTTCCACTCACATATTTCAGATTTGGATTTGGATGTATTTGAGAAGTTGCCAATTTGAGTAAAGAAGGAGAGGGAGAAGTGAAATCCTGTTACTATTGTTTGTTTACGTAGCCTCCAAAGCAGGAGGAAGCTTTCTGAAGCTGACCAATCAGAACAGAGTGGGCTCATCAGGAGGCGGGGCCTTAAAGAGACAGGAGCTAAAACGGCCTGTTTCAGACAGAGGCTGAACTGAGGAGCTGCATAAAGGACCAGTAGAAGATAAATAAGGAGTTTTTAACTGTAAATCATGCAAAGATATTCCAGTATAGCCCCTGAATATAAATATAGAGCTGGAAATATGCATGATATGTCCCCTTTAAAAGGTCAGTGTTGTGTTTCTGCTGCCCTCTGGGGGCCAAAAAATTCAGGGTAAAGTAGTCATCACTATGAGAGACATTTGATCCACTGTTTGTTTAAAATATTGATTCTTGTAGCTTTAATGATGTGTTACCAATATTTATGGCATTTCATTGAAGGGGCAAACACGTCAAAGTCAATTTACTGGTCAAAACAACAACTAACGCCTGGTGTGACTCTGGAAGGAGCCTTTGTTTAGTCTGAGAAACTGGTGTATCTCAGCTTGGGTTTATGGGAAATGTAGGAATTAACTATTTTAATTCGTCCTGCAACTTTATAACACAACAAGTCAAGTCAATTTTTATTTATATAGCAACAAATTACAACAGAACTTATCAGGGTGCTTTTCACACAGAGCAGGTCTAGACTCATTAATGTATAGAGACCCAACATTCCTCCATGAGCAAGCACAGCGGCAAGAAGAAACTCCCCTTAAGGAAACCTCTAGGTGGGCGGCCATCTGCCTTCACAGGTTGGGTCGAGAGAGAAAAAAAAACAAAATTGTTGGAGCACTGCTTTAATTTATATCCTAAATATTGTTACTGTATCTTTAATATGAAAGTTAATTCCAAGAAAAGAATTCTCATAAGCCAAATAGAAAAGGGTTTAACCACTAACCAACCTTCCTTTTCATTATCTAACCACTAACATCAGTGATGTCTACAGAGGCAGGAAATAACCGCAGAAAACTGCTTAGTCATGTCATCAGTGACAAACCTTTAACAGTGAATTGGGAAGTATATTGTGAGTAATTACTGAAATTAATTTACAAATGCATGAGGAAACCATTGCAGAGAAAGGGTAGCGTGTCTCTTGAAATGCGCAAGAGAGGAAGAGTGTGTGAAATAGTTGTAGGTGCAATAAGACCCTGAGCTATTTCCTCTTATCTGACGGTAAAAAGTGCAGCTAGTTGAAGAGTAAAATAAGAGCAAGGTGTCAAAACCGAGGCGGGGAAGTACTCACACACACATAGTGATGATTATATTTATGATGATGCAGATTGAAGCCTTTATCTTATCAGTTATTTGCTACTTCATTGTCTTCCACTGTGGCATGACAAATCACCTGCTTCCAAGGAATAGAGCAGCTGTTTCCCTTCAAACACGATATGCAAATCAAGAAGAAAAATACTTAGGAAACCTTCCTGCAGGAAAAAAAAAAAGGAAGTGCAATCTCTCTTCAGGAACATTTTCCCGTCTGTCCCGTGGGGTTATAACGCTTCCAGTGAAATATGCACACAATGGAGCATTGTGGCAGCTTTTACATGTAACATGCACTTGCTACAAGTTTTGCAAACCTTAGTGCAATGGTTTTTAAATCAAGTTATGGTTGCACACATGCAGTTTTTGACTGTTTTTGATAATAAAGGCTCATTAATACTTAATTCACATTTTCCAGGTTAGTTTGTAGAATCAGTCTGCAGAGTGAAGTGAGATCATACAAGTCGTATACTTATCTTTGTGTTACAGCTCATAGTGTGAGTGTCTTTCTATTCTTTTGCCTGACAGAAAAGGAGTAACACCCATCCCTCTATTACAGGTCAACAAAATAATCTCCCACATACTAATGAACACAATCGATTTCTGCGGCTTCTAGGAAATGTTAGTTTATTTTCCCGTCCCCTTGAAAGCATGAGCACGGCGTATTGCATTGTGTGAGTTAACGAGGTCGAATATTAATCTTGGCACCGAGACATTTCTTATGAAGTTATATCTCAAAGCCTCTTTACTTTATTTAGCACAAAAGAGTCCAGTAAAGCAAACAGAGACGGCGAGAGAGAGAGAGAGCGAGAGAGAGAGAGAAAAGGCCAGTATCAGTTCTTTATCTGCTTCTCTGTTCTCTTTTCACATGCAGGGACCTGACAGGGCCAGCTGCATACCAAACATTTTAGAGCTCTTCAACACTTGGATGAAGTTTGGATGAAAACTCTCTGCTGTCTCACTCACTGAGTATTTTTGTATCTTGTCTAATTTATATTTTTTGGATCTTAGTGTTGTATTTATGTGCCCTGTGTTTTATAAATGAATGTGTCCCACTGCTGCACAACTAATTGCCCCACTGAGGACAAATAAAGTGACAGATTGATTGATTTTCTGTGTAAAAATCCCCTTTTTTTTCCTAAATGTAAATGCTGGCTGCAAAAACATGCATATAGCTACTGTAAAGCTAAAAAAAAAAAAAAAACCCACACAGACACAAGTAGTAACTGTCTAAAAATGTGTCTTTTTTTTTTGTAGGGAGTTTTACAAATTGTTTAAACTAAGCAGAGACAGGTACTGATATCCCCCCCCCAACACACACACACACACACACACACAGACTTCAGCCTAGCAAGCTGTGCATGCAAAGCAAGCAGAGTGGAAACATAATAGAGAGAAAAACAAGCAGGAAGCAAACAGGAAGACAGTTTGCTTACCTCTAATTCTTTCTGGTGTCTGTATCTTGTGTACATTTTAGTCCATAGTTTTGGGAGTAAAGGAAGCAGAGAAAAGCTCCACACAGCAGAGCGACTCAAGAAGAGCTCTCGTTCAGTATCAGTCTATTTTACCTCCAAATCCTCTTGTCAGCCATCTGCTGGCTCCTCCTCTTTCTTCCTCTTCTATTCTCTCATTCTTTTTTTTCTAGTTTCTGCTCTGTGTGTGTGTGTGTGTGTGTGTGTGTGTGTATGTGTGTATGTGTGAGGGGTTTTGACACATTTAAGAAGAGTCAGATTTCTCTTTAAAAATAGGTCAAATCTTTTCAGTCATATTTAAAGGTGGAAATCAAATTCTGACATTAAACCCTCGCTGCTTTATTTATTGTTTAGACAAAGAGAAACATGTTTTTATTACTTAGAGTGATCCACAACCTTTTCTGAAATCTGCTTTCAAGGAATTTTATTCATATTTTGTTGATTAAAATGTTTAAATAAAATGTTCCGTGCAAATACTTCGACGTGTTGGTCTGATTGTAGGTTTTCAGCTGAAATTTCGGTTGTTTTGTGGTCGTGGCTCTCTTATCTTTGAGTTATACAGGAAACGTATAATTATAACTTCTCTCTATAACTATCTCTGAAAAAACCAATAACATGTTTGCAGATGTAACCGCAGACGTATGACCTTGTTCTTCTCACTGGTGTAAAGTAGTAAAGTACATTCAGTTCGAACAGAAATATTGTACTTTTTACTCCAATATATTATTCGACAGCTGTAGTAGTAAAAAATTTTGAACTTTTACACACAAGACTTTGATTGTTTTTTAGATTTTGTAGATTTTACACACAAAATAAATGATCAGTTTATAAAACATGATGTATTGGTGCAGATTAAATTGCCCAACAATATGTAAAGTAGTTAAATTAGCTTTGCACATGTTAATACAGTAAAAATTTAACTTTTTACTTTTAATAGTTTTACTTTTGATACTTTCAGTACATTCTGCTGAAGATATTTCTGTACTTTTCCTTGAGTAAGATTGTGAATGCATGACTGACTCATAAAGGGAGTATCTTCACATTCTTGTACGGCTACTTTAACATAAATAAAGACTGAATACTCATTTCACTGCTGTATTGATGCATAAGTAATATTGAAATGGTGCCATTTACAAATTAAAACACGTTTAGAAGATAATTAAGAGGAAAACTTGCATATTTTGCGCCTGTTTGAAAACACCAAAACCTCAAAAACATAATAATTTGCTAAATACAGAACTGAAACCCTGCGGTGAGTCGTTTAGTGCCCAAAGGTGCCAATTTCAGTTTTGCAATGACACTTTTTTTTTCTCTCTCTCTCTTCACTCTTTCACTCTTTTTTAATTTTACATTCATTTATTTTTAGTTCATTTGCTTCCTTCTTTCTTTCAGTTATAGACACACTCATACATAAACACACACGTATCCTACACGACCTCATAGTCTCATCAACAGCAAGCTGCTTGCATGTATCATCATTAAAATGATAATTTTTACATTTTTACATTTTTTATTGATTGTTATTTTTATGTTATTTAGGTTTTGTTTCGTCTAGTTTTCACCATGTTTTCTCCATTTGAATGTAAACATTATAACATTTTCTTGATCTATTTGTGTGTTTTATGTTTTGAGAGCTGAAACAATCAGTTCATTAATCGATAAGTTGACTGACCTAAAACTAATCAGCACATAATTTGATAATCGATTTATCATTTTAGCCATTTTTCAATCAAAAATGCCAAACATTGTCTGCTTCCAGCTTCTAAAATGTGAAGATTTGCTGCTTTTGTTTGGTCTTATATGAGTTTAAACTGAACATCTTTGAGTTTTAAGCTGTTGGTTGAACAAAACAAGCAATCAGATGATTGTGATCTGCATTTTTCACCATCTTCTGCCATTATATAGACTATTAATAGATGATTAATTAAGGAAATAAACTTCAAACTAATCCATTATGAAAAATCCCATGCATGAAAAGTTGCAGCTCTAGTTGCAAAGCTGTTTAGACTTTGAAGGTTGGATGTGGGATATAAATAGGAAACCAACAGGTGTGGCGAATGTTTGCATGCTGTATCATTTGACTAAATATGTAAAAATAAAACATTCTGTATCATACATACATGAATAAACAGGTACGTCAGACTAAACAGAACCTGCTGGTAGGAGACTGTCACATTCATAAAACAACATCTGACCACAGTTTGTAGTATTAGATAGTAGATAGTAATTTATAGAAAGGTTGAAAAGACTCAATGAAGACTCAGACACGAGGAAGTCTGAACTTTAATCATCGTTCAGAGCGGCTACGTCCAACCTCTGTACACAGTTTACTTTGAATAAGCTGCTGTGAGTAAACTGTTAATGTTGCAGCAGGAAGAGAGAGAAAGAGAGATCAGTCAGACATGACAACATCCTCGGGGGCAGATGTTTGCTACTGCAGCCCGTCAGTCAGGCCTTTATACACAGTCAGCTGCAACAACACAACAGCAACAATGGCGAAAGCTGCATTTCTGACATTTTTGATTCTGCAGATAAATCGGTTTATTTTTAACGCCATGCACAACGTGTTAGAGCAGTTTGTCTCATGGCGCTTCGATCTGATAAGTGTCCGTTTCACTTTTACACTATCACTTCACACAATCTGAACAACTTCAGAAAAAGCAATTTATCAAACGTTGGGAGTGGACCAGTGAAAACTGAAAATGAGATTCGATGACTTTCAGAGGAAGTTGTTCTTCAGCATGTGGACACATGCTTTACTATTAATTGCAGCTGGTAAAACAGTACGTTAGCTCTCATTCTGTAATTAAATTGACAGTTGCTCTCTGGCGTGTCAGAAACAAATTTGAGCTCTGTTGCTGCCAACTTTCCTACGCTCCACTTCAATTAAAGTGTTTGACATTTTGGGAAACACGCATATTTGTTTTTTTTTGCTGGGAGTGAGATGAGAAGATTGATATGAGTTTGTGTTAATTTCTCAGTAAAAAAGTGACCGAATGTATTTCTCAAAATGTCAAATTATTCCTTTAAAGGGTTCTCAGATAGGATGGTTTGATCATTAAAAAACACAAACAGCTAAACCAGCTTTTCAATGAGGTTTTTCAGACCCAGCTGAAGCTTTAACATGAACATTTTTCTAAGATTTAAATGTTTCACTGAGCTACTTTAACTACTTTAAAGGAGGGAATGAAGCCGTTTCATCATGTGACTCGTTGCTTCATCTTCACTCTTTGACACGTTTTTCAGTTTCTTTCAACCGCCGGGGTCGTAAATATATAAGGTCATAAAACACTCCAGTGTTTTCAAAATACGTTCTATGGTCGCTGCTTTGTATACAAGAGCTCACACCTTAAACAAGAACACGACCTACATCGGTGGGTCGCAACCTTTCAGTGTTCAGATCCTTTACATAAGTGAAAGTAGCAATATTACAGCGTATAAATACTCCATTACGAGTATTAGCAGCAAAATGTACTTTAAGCTTGAAGTTGTTGTGAAGACAGAAAGGCATCTAATCGTTCAGTCCACAAAATGTCAGAAAATCTAGAAAAATTACAAAAAAAATGAGTCCAAACTGTCTTCAAATTCCTTGTGTTTTCTGACTCATCAGTCCAAAATCCAACAATATTATATTATTATCTTATATGAAGAAGAAAAGCAGCACATTTAGATGTTATATTATTGGATTATTATTACAATGTATTAACATGAAAGGAGCATTTTAATGATGCAGCTGGTCAATGTGAAGCTGGTTGTATCAATTTATATTATAATCAAGTATAATAATAATAATAATAATAATAATAATAATAGTATAAGATGATAATATGTTTTGTATGTTTAGTAGTTTTGTTGAAAACTATTTTGTAATTTTTCAAGCAAATATGTGAAACATTTGCTGATTCAAAGCTCTCAAATGTGAGAATTTGTTGTTTTTCTTGGTTTTACATTACTGTAAATTTAATTTTTGGGGCTTTTTGGACAAACACAACGTTTGAGGACGTCACCTTGGACTCCAGGATTTCCATTTCCTGATGTTTTATTGACTGAACAAATAATGGATTAATTGATAATAGAATAATCGTTAGTTGCAGCCCTTGTTTTGTGTGTAAAATATTAATTTGCAAATTGACGAAGTAACTACAGAGCAAAGAGTAAAACATTTCTCTCTGAAATGTAGAGAAGAAGAAGTATAACGTAGCAAAAAATGTAAATTATGAGCAACTCAAAATGATACTTAAGTACAGAAATTGAGTTAAAGCCATATTCTTGTCATATGGGATGGATGTTGTCATAGTAACAAGTCAGGAGCATTATACACTGTGTAGTTTCAGATAATCTAACAGGTGGGATTTTTATGAGCTTTCACTCCTAATAATGTAAACAAAATGATTCAGACTTCTGCCTGTTTGTGAACAGATTTAAACACTTTCTAACCTATTTTCAGTCTATTTTGATGGTTTTGTAGCCATTTTTTTTTTGTTGTTGATATTTCTGGAAGTGTTTCTGACAGGTGGGAGACATCGCCGCCGTCACAGGTTCCTGGTATCTCTGACTCAGTTTGGCGTAAGCGGTTTTTCCCCCAGTCAACTGCTCGTAATTATAGTTTTACTTTCTACAACCGTTTACTAAATAATTTACTCAGCAAACCTTCATTTCATTCATGTGCCGTCATTTTTTCACGGTGGGAAGAAGCACGTCCTGCTCAGTCGGCCTATCACAGCTGCTGGTTTATTGCTTATTGTGACCATAAATATACTAAAGATCAGCCTCACACCAATTTGCAATCCAAATTGTGTTTATTTTCCTGCTTGGAACACAAACGTGTGGAGCTGCTCTGTGTGACCTTTCAACAGACGCTCCCCTCCCTCCTCCGGGCTACACGTACCCCTGACCTAAAGTAGGTGGTCCGTGTACTTCCTGCTCCTCCAAAATAAAATAAAAAACAACCTTCCTATCAGCGTGTCTGTCCTTCAACCTTCCAATAAACTGATATGAAAGGACACGACATGTAAAGCCTTATTTATCTTTGTCATCCTGAGTCATTTTCAGTCTTAAAATAATGATCCCAAAAAAAAACAACATGTCAGCACTTTACTTAAGAACAGACAAAAAGCCTAAAAGGTGACAAAAACTTCATTTTCTTTTACACAAATCAAACATTCATCTCTCAGCCTCTTCGTCCTGCTCTCATGTGTACAAGAAAAACAAAAAATAACATCTTTAAATTTAAAAAAAAAAAAAAAATCTAAGGATGTCAAACAGACTTTAAGATTGTAAGATTACATTAGTATTAAACTGGGCACAATAGAAGAATATTAACAAGGCAAAAATGAACATAATTTTGATCAAATAAATATCATTTATGACCAAAATAGATGCTCTTTTAGATTTGGAAAACAGCAGAATATATTTACATCACACAGATGTTAAATATATTTGGAAACCATAAAAGGTTATCGTGTCTTTAACGTCGTACATCAGTTCATCACTTTTCCTTCTCGCTGAAGCTACATTAAGTTAAGGTGTGCAGGTAAATATCATCTCTATTTACTCTTTCTTCAAGGAGTCAAGCGTCTACTATCGAGTCTTTGTTCCTCTTCTCTCTTTTTGTGCTTTCTGGGGGATGGGGGACCACAATGATTGAGACACATGTTTAACAAATGGACAGAGCTCAGTCGTAGACACGCGACTGAGAGAGCAGCAGCAGCAGCACTTTCCAGGTCACTTTTTTTTTTTTTAAAAAACCATCGCCGCCTACTTCCTCTTTCTGCCCCGGCCTCTCCTGCCTCTGCCGGAGGAGGGGCCGGCTCCCGCTGAGTCCGACGGGCTGGCGGCGATGTTGATCTGTCCCTCTTGGATTTCGCTGCGAGCCTCTGGAGGCAGGTGTTCGATCTGCTGCTGAGTCTCCAGATAAAACATCACGTCTCTCAGCTGCTCCTGCAGTTCTGCGATCGTCTCGTCCTTACGATCTCCTGAAGAACACAACAGACGACAGAGAGATGATTTACTATGATTATCATCATAGTACAGTGGTATTGTAAGGATGAGTCACCCAGTTACAGATGAATATACAGCTTGTCAAACATGTAAACTGAAGAAAAATAACACATACCCTTCGCTTGGCGTCATTTTAAACTCAAATGTTAAACGTGTGTAGGGTGTATTCAGCCCTCGGGGTCAAAGCCCCCACACAGCTGTGTGAGCTTCCTGTCTGTACGAGAGACTGTAATAAACATTTAGACCTACATATGACCGACAATATGAACAATTTATCCCACAGATTAACTTTCAAACCCCCCCCACCTCCCTCACTCTGTTGACTTTAAGGCAGCAGTGGACCTTTACATCCAGGCTGTAAAAACAGAGAAATGTGCATGATGTCGTACTGACATCCTGTGCTGCTGCTTTGATAACAGAAACGCCCAAAAGATGACATAACCTTCCAGATGTTAAGAGAGAAATTAATAACCCTGCTGCTGCTATGTTAGAGTCCACTGAGTGAATATGAGTGAAATATTAACATTATACCTGCTAATACAAGTGTGTCTATCGACTCTATCATTTAATTGTTTTTTTCAGACAAACTGTGACACCAGACGAGTAAATCAGTTGCATCTTCAAAGACTTAGAGGAAGAGTTTTCTGCTCAGCTGTGGGATAAACAGCAGCTCTGACAATCTTTAAAATCTTTAAATTTAGGCTTCGAGCTTATTAGGTGGAGCCAAACTACTTGTTTTCCTCATGTTTATCAGTTGTATAATATGCTACACGTTGTTATTAGCGGTTCACACACGTTTACTTTATTGTTGTAGCACGTAATTGATTATTCCAAAAAATAAATTCTGAATGTTTGTACCAATGTGTTTTTATTCTTCCTTTACTCATTTAATGCATTATTGTTTTGTGTGCTGCTCAACATTAGCATGTTAGCATTTAGCTCAAAGCAACAGCCTCAGTAAAGCCTCACAGTGTGACTGTAGAGTCTTGAGTCCTGTTTATCCTGGTCACCATCCTTCGCTAGAAAGATGAGAACTGCAGCAACACTCGTAGTATGAGGAACAACTTATAAAACACATTACAAACACCATTTAAATAAAGTGAGTTAGGTATGAAAAAAGGTAAAAAAAATAAATAAATAAAAATCACATATCAGCCAATGAGACATCTACAAAGATGGGTTGGATATATGGTCATGTGGCTTCAGGCCAATCGTTGTCCAAGAAGGGATACGGGTGACGCCATATTTGGTCCATTAACTAGAAAGATGCAACTAGGGGTTGGTACTTGTTAGATGTGCCTATTAGATATGGCATACAGGCCTTATAAAGTGACTTCTTTCCCTTCTCCGTGCACCTTACTCTGTTTATTCACATTAAAAAAAAAAAAAGATATCACATGTTGAACTCTCTAAAGATAGATTTCATTCATTATTAGTCTAAACAATCCATTAGTCAGACTCTAGTCAACAGGTTAAAGCACTTCAGTCTAGAGAAGTTCACTCAGTTAACTCAATTAGTTGCCACGTTGTTATGAAAAAAAGTAAAGAAAAAAGGGGAATTTCAGAGTTCCACACGTGTGTCGCCGCCCAGAACAAGAAATTGTGCTCAGCTCTCGAGAATAATGTGTTTGAGTGACTTCTAGTGTCAACAAAGCAAAAGAAACAGCAGATTTATTTACATTAGTGCTGATTAAGCTTGAGCTGGCAAACATCAGACATATGAGTGTAACTAAAACATCACTCGACTAAACTCTGACTAAAGCCGCTCATTTGCACCAGAAACTTGTGGTATTTACAAAGTTGCTTAAATTGACTTCAACATGTGAGTAACGTTTGTGCAAAAGAGCTGTGGACTAAACTTCCGAATGTCTCTCATCAAAACAAATGAAAGAGCACAAAGTCTGTGTGTCTTCCACGTAAAAACAGGTCACGTGCAGCAGCGGCGGGGGGTAGTGGGGGGGGACGTTTGTTTAAACAATCCTCATCCTCAGAGACACACGGCGAAGGAAAAATACAGGTATGTCTAAAGTGTAGACCTCAAAATTCCACCCAGACCTTCAAACCCTCAGGCGGAGCAGTAATGAACATCTTCCTGAGCTGAAATACGCAGGACGAAGCTGCTCTTATCATGTTACCATGTTTACAAAAAGACACTCTGAGAAGAAAAGGAGGGTTTAACTCAGTAAAATATCTTTTACTGTAGATTTGACTCATCTGACAAAGATAAAGCTGGACTGAAGCTGGTTAAAAGGAAAGTTCAAAGCTTTTATTTCACAGGTCTGTTAATATTATACTGATTTCCTTGTAATTTTCTAGGTAATTTGCAGATATTTAATGATTCATTTTTAGGACATTTTACAGAAATGATGATGCAATTTGGTGCAAATTATAAGAACAAAATTGAAAAAAAAGTGTTGAGTTGGTTAAGTTGGTCATTAATATATTCATACGTTGTTGTTAATTTGCAAAAATTCTTAATAGATTTCACTCTTGACAGTTCTTCTTTAGTAGTTTTTTTTCAATAATTTTCTAAAAGTAGCAGCTATGTAACTTAATTCTTTGATTGGTTTTGTAATTTGGTGGAACAGTATCTGGGAAACGTGCTATGTTATATTAGTGTTTATAAGAAACAGCCTCGTATGTTAATATGTAGCTGACATATAAAACTACACACTGAAAACTACGTATTTTCTGTCAATTTTAAGAATTGTTAAGAGTCTAAGTTATTGTGAATTTTGTGAAATTTGCAAATTAACAACTACATATGAACCCAAATATAATGAATCAACACTTACCAACTTAACACTTTTTTCTGTTTTTTTTCTTGTAATTTGCAATTTTTTCACCGTAACATCCCATTAACACCCTTTTTGTAAAATGACACAATTTATCCCACAGATTAACTTTTAAACCCCCCCCCCCCCCCCCCCCCACACTCTGTTGACTTTAAGGCAGCAGTGGACCTTTACATCCAGGCTGTAAAAACAGAGAAATGTGCATGATGTCGTACTGACATCCTGCGCTGCTGCTTTGATAACAGAAACACCCAAAAGGTAAACTTCCAGATGTTAGAGAGAAATTAATAACTCTGCTGCTGCCATGTTAGAGTCCACTGAGTGAATATGAGTGAAATTAAGATTATACCTGCTAATACAAGTGTGTCTATTGCCTCTATCATTTAATTGTTTTTTTTCAGACAAATTCAGTGATCCAGACAAACTGTGACACCAGACGAGTAAATCAGTTGCATCTTCAAAGATTTAGTTTTGCAAATTAGAGAATTGCAAATTACAAGAAAAAAAACAGAAAAAAGTGTTAAGTTTTTAAGTGTTGATTCATTATATTTGGGTTCATATATAGTTCATTTGCAAATTTCACAAAATTCACAGTAAATTAGACTCTTAACAATTCTTAAAATTGACAGAAAATACGTAGTTTTCACTGTGTAGTTTTATATGTCGGCTACATATTAACATACGAGGCTGTTTCTTATAAACACTAATATAACGTAGCCCGTTTCCCAGATACTGTTCCACCAAATTACAAAACCTATCAAAGAATTAAGTTACATAGCTGCTACTTTTAGAAAATTATTGAAAAAAAACTACTTAAGAACTGTCAAGAGTATATTTATTAAGAAGTTTTGCAAATTAAAACCCTTTTTGTAAAATGTCTGAAAAATACGTGTAAATTACTTAATTTACCAAATATTTTTTTTATACTTAAATTTGTATAAAATGAAAGGACCTGTACAATAAAGCTTTACCAAAGACAAAGTCCTGTATGTGATCAGCCGTCTGTCTGATAATGTGGCGACACTTCAGCTGAAGGTTCGGCTTTCTGCGTAGCTGCAATTTGTTTGTGATTTGCAAGTATTGCTTAATAAAAGAGGAAGTGCTCTATGACTGCAGGCTGCAGAACAAATATCACCCGTCTCGCTTCTAGCTTCATCCAATATTTTCTCTTCAGCATTCTACATGTTGGTGTTACCTGTTCTAACACAGGATGGTCCTGTTGTTCTGGATTCTCTAGTCTGACATGTGGACCACGTTGTGTGGAGCGTCTAGCAGCACATGTCCATCTTGTTCATCTTTAAATGCATGTCTTTCCTTCTCTGTCTGTGGCACTCAGCTCCAAGCCAATTGGTCCTTACTGAGGATATAATCATTTAATGTAGCTATAATTGATATTAATAATAACATATGATCTGTGAGTGTGTTGATTGTGTTCATAGTGATGAACCTGCTCTCATAGCGTCATTTTCAGAGAAAAAGCTGTAAAAAGCCGCTGTACACTACCTGCTCACAGTTAGCTGTAGACTAGCTGGTGAACATAGTGAAGCATTTAGCAGCTAAAGAGCCAGATATTTCCCTCAGGAGTTGGTAGAGAGTAAAAACAGAGCTAAAAGAGAGTGAATATTGGACTTACATTCACCAGGTGGACAGAAACACGACTCCACATGAATGATAATGTTGCTCTGTAACTGCTGGATGTGGAAATAAGCAACTGTTTGCTAACAAGTTCAACATAGAATTAAAATGTGATGACTGGTCAGTTTTGTTTTCACAACTTGTCACTTTGTAATCGGGAAAACTTCCTGCAGCATTGTGACGTTTCACTGCTTTTATTTTTCTTTTGCTTGTTGTGTGTGTTGCAAACTTTGGCTTGATGTCAAAAAGACTTTTTAAGACACACTCTAAAAGTTTTCTGTTTTGGTTTTCAGCAGCCTTTGGATAAAAATCTCTTTGATCGGGGAGCGAGATTTGTTTTTCAAGCTATATTGTCAAAGACGTTGTTATCGCCACGTTCCGCCATGATAAACGTGTATACGCCAGCATGTTACAGTGATTCATTTGTCTTCGCTCACCGATTTCTTTTCCTTTGCGTTCCTCCTCGGCCAGCTGGGACTGCAGCAGCGCCTGATTGGCTCTCAGACAGTGGTTCATCTCCTGCTCCTCCTTCAGCTCCTGACTCAGCTTCACCACTCGACTGTTCAGCTGAGTGTACCTGAAGACGCAAACACATGTTGACAAGTTCACCTTCAGACTCTCTAGTGTAAAGTCCAAAACTAAAAAGAGAAAATTACAGTTTATTACAACTTGGGTTTCATGTTTCACTCATGTTATTAATGTACATCTGTGCTTCTCCTGTTTAGATGCACATCCTGCGTATGTAATCAAGTTAAATACTAGGATTGAGATCCTGGTGTCTCCTTTAAATTCTTGGCAAAACAGACCAAAAACTTCCAGGAACTACGAGACAAGAGTAGCTAATCTCAGGAGCTAAATTTGGAGCTGAAAGTCCCTTTAGAAGAATATGGTGGATTATGCAAATTGGACACATGACGAATTAAAAAACAACGACAGCCACATTTGAATCATATCAACACATCAGGAAACAGCAGCATCCAGTCGTCCTGCTGTGATGTTTCAGTTAATGAATGAATGAAAAAGGAGACTGACAAATGTCATCCTAATATCAACACTTTAACACTTCCTCGTTTTATGTAAATGAAGCAGCCGTGGTGTCTGTGTTTGACCCATCAGAGACATTCAGCCTTGTAAACTCCGCCCCTAAAGTCCCGGTATCACTAACGCCTGGACCTGGGACTTTCCTACAGGAACTTCATTTAATCCCTGAGTTCCTCAGAAGGTTCTGGAAAAGCTACACTGTTGGAAACTCCCTACATGTTAGAATTTCCTGCAAAAATAACCAGCAGGATCAAGGGAAGTTCAGCGTGTGTGTGCTTGTGTGTTTGTGTGTTTGAATTCTGAAGAATATGATACATGCTCTGACAACTGTTGCAGCTACAGTACAGTTCGAGCTGACTATGCACTTATTATAATAACCAGGTCAACTTTTTACCTTTGCTTCCAATTACTTTTAATGCTAAACTGACAGCTTACAGTTCAGCTGGGTGACAAAACCTGAACTAAATTATGCAGACGGTCCAACAAATGGCTTAATTAGACCTTCGTCACCAAATAAAAGCAGCAGTGCTGATTGCAGGTGCATAAAATCGCTCTAACGTCACAACTAAATGATCCAAACAAAAAACGGCTGCATGTGACGGATATTACTTCCCTGCCACTGCTGTAATAACCTCGGGTCAGCTCTGTAAGATGATCATAAACTCCCATCAAACCACTCACACATAAACTGGTAAGAAGATGCTAAAAAACAGAAATGATTGCATGCATGGTGCAAAGAAAGAAAGAAAGAAAGTGTACTTTTAAGAGGAATTGTTGTCCTACTAAATATATACATCACATAATAGGGCTGGGCGATATGACCAAAATCTCATATCCCAATATAGGTCATTTCATATCGTGATAAAGATACTTATCACGATATAGCACATTTTAATTCAATGAATAAATAGTTGGTTTGCTGTCATTTATGGTCTCTGTGTGTGCAGCGCAGCGGTGGAGAGTTGACAACAACTAAACTCGTTATGTTACTGTTAGCGCAATAAAAGCTTCGCGAGTAAAAAGCCAAGACAAGTAATTTATCAATGTAAACCACGCAAAAGATGGACAGACTCCAAATGATGAAAAATATTGAGTGTGATTTGCATCACAATGATACAAACAATAGAGCAAAATATGAAATGATAGACGTCTTTCACACAGCCCTATCACATAATCTAACAAATATTAAAGAATAAAAAAATTTGATGATGAATTATCAGCAGTTGTGTTGTTAAAATCAAACATCATTTAGGGTGGAAATACTGGGAAAAAAAGCGATATATTCCTGTGAATATTAAAGTAACAGAGAGACACACAGAGCCGAAGCCACTTTAGTGAAAACAGACACAACTCAGAAGGTCATAAAACTACTATAATGGGGCTTAATGAGTCCCAAAATGAACACAATCAAACCTGTAAGATACAACCAGAGGGACCTACTTTTTCTCTATGCTCTGCTTATCTTTGCTTATTTCTCCAAACCGCTGCTCCAGGTTGTCACAGCGCTCCAGAGTCTCCTTAAATTTAGCCTTCATGTTGTTTATCTGAAGGATGTAAATAAAAACAGGAGTTAAAGGACACACATGCTCCCAGAATAACCAGTAAAGACTTGAATCAGATAGTAATTAAACCAGCTGACAGCCTGGTATCGTACCTCCTCAGCCGTCTCCTTCTCCAGGTGAACGATCTTATTCTCCCAGTAGATCCTCTGAGATTCCAGTTGACTGGTCAGCAGGTACGAGTACTGCAGACCAGGACGGTTCGTTAGAATGTTTCGGTGTTGATTATTAGTAGAAAGAGCGACAAAAGCGAATGTTTACCTCTAACTGAAGCGCATCAATCTTCTCAGCATGGCAGGTGTCTCCCTCACATTCATACTGAACCATCTTCCCATCAGTCTTACTGGCCACCAGTCGATGCACGTAGTTGTCTGTAATGGTGAAGATGGACATGAGCTGGTCAGTTCATCAATATAAACACTATGCATGATAAACAATCCCTTCTTCAAGATTTATACAACAATTATAAGAGAAATATTGATCATAAATCCAAAATCATATTTTCACGATATTCTCCTTCAATAAAAGTTAATTCAGCCTCATCTTTCAAAACACAGATCTCACATAATGTAAATAATGTACATATACTATAAATAGTCCAAACATTAATTCCAAAGTAACAAAAAAATCACAAACATAATTTTAGAAGAAAACTATTGATTGATTAACAGATTGACAGAGGATTAATCTGCTACATATTTTGATAATCAAATCATTGTTTTAATAATTTATTAAGCAAAAATATCAAACATTTTCTGGTCGCAGCTCCTAAAATGTGACGATTTAGAGCTTTTCTCTGTTTTATATGTTTGTAAACTGAAGTTGTCGTCCAACATTGGATCAAATCATTTCCTCCATATTTGAAGTTTTGCTCTAAATGTGTTGCTGTTTTTTATATTTGGCAGATTTAAAACTACATTAATCAATATTGTTTACATCACTGAATGGGAGTTGCTCACAGTGACAAAGCCAGAAATAATTATCAACAAACTATGAAGACTTATTGCCTCTTTTAGCTCAATATTTTGATTTTACAATATATTTACATGTTCGTTTCCAGCAGGAAAACTTCCATAAACCCTTTGTAAACTATCTGCTCAGATCCAAACTGCACAGATACATTTGTCAGGAGTTGCTATAAAGCTATAAAAGGTGAGTGTAAACTGGATTTACAGACACTGAAGTGGCCAGAAACACAAAACAAACTCAAACTGTCTTTCCTTTAAGCCAACTGGACAAAACTCCAGTTGCTGATCAATATTGTCTGATTTGATAGAAAGCTACAGAACTGCTACTAAATCGACCTTTTTTTGTGGTAACATTGTTTTTCCATCAAGTCCAAATTTTAAATAATTTAATAATTAACAGAACTTTCTCTCAGCTTGGTTTAATGATCTTCTGTCCTCTAGTGGACAAAATTGATTAATGCAGCTTTAATAATCAAGTATTTTTTGCTCCTGCGATTTAATATCACTGTCCTCCACCAGCAACATGTGACTAATGCAAACTAACACACACACACACACACACACACATACATACATACACACACACACACACACTAATCCAGTACCTCCTGCGTAGTCCCAGACACGGTGGTTGGTGAGCTGCATAGCGTAAGTATGCTGTGTTTCCTCAAAGTGCTTGTAAGCATGCCGGCTAACGTAGCGACCACAACCGATGTGCCCGCAGATCAAACAAATCCACAGGTTCTACGGACAAAACAACAACAACAACAACAACAACGTGAGATAAGAAAAGCTTCAATTAGAAATAAAAGTGAATTAAAAGAAGATCCGATATCGTTTACCTCCTGAACTCCGCACTCAAAACACTTGTTCTCTTCCACCGGTTCTGGTGTTTGACAGTAGCGACACACAGGACACCTGGAAACAGAGCACATAATTCAACTGTTGTCATACACATGTGTGTGTATGTGTGTGTGTGTGTGTGCGTCGCACCCTTTGTCACACAGAAGAATATGTGTAAAGAGGAGGCCAGAAACAAACAACACATGACATGAAGCCTGGAGAAATAACCAGTGGAGAGAGAGCATGTGACTCAGTCCTTAGTAAAAAAAAAAAGGCTTTATTTATTTACATGGCTGTAGATCTGAACCAGATATAAGCTGAATGATAAAGGTAAACTCAAAGGTTAGCTGACGATCATATCTCTTCTTGAAAGGAGGTCAGATATAAGCTCTGAGGTAGGTTAAAACATAAAATTAAACTATTTCAGCCAATAAAACTAGTACTAGAAGTGTCTGGGAGCGAGACAGCTGAGGGGTTTTTAACTGTGACAGGCAGCAGCAGCAGCAGCAGCGTTTACCTGCACATTATATGGTTAACACTCACATGACAGCACAGAGAAAAAGTCCAGGAATGTTTTCTTTGTGTGTGTGTTTGTGAAACTCACGAGGCGTCTTCCCACCGCTGGAGACACTGGCTGTGGAAGCTGTGGTTGCAGAGGGTCGTCAGGATGCCGTTGACGGACTCGTCCATTCTCTCCAAACACACGGTGCATTTTGGCAGCTCGGTCAACTCCATCACCGGCAGACTGGCTCCCTGAAGAGAGCGACGCGACACAACACTGACACGTTATCACCTTTTAAGCCGATACGTTGAACATGTTAGCAAACAGTTGCTTATTTCCACATCCAGCAGTTACGTTCACTCTCTTTTAGCTCTGTTTTTACTCTCTACCGACTCCTGAGGGAAATATCTGGCTCTTTAGCTGCTAAATGCTCCACTATGTTCACCAGCTAGTCTACAGCTAACTGTGTCTGTTTGCCGTTTGGTTCAGTGGCTTTTTTACAGCTTTTTCTCTGTAAACAGCTGCCTGCTACGGCTGAAAACAACGCTATGAGAGACGCTGAGCGTGAACCAAGACAGTAAAGTTGCAGCCGGACAGATAAACAACGAGCTGAAACTCACTATAAAGCTCCGTAAAGCCAAGAGAAGCTGCAGAGTCTCTGACCAACACATCACACACTGACAGCTCTAATTATTAATAATCAACCAGGGAATCAGTTTCTACAGACTGAACAGTGACGTGATGGGAGAATAACCTCAGACTGGGTATACTGGGTATATTTACCTCTTCAGACTTGATAACTTCTGCTCGTTCCACATACACCAGTTGGCAAACTGCTTCCTCTATAGAGTTGAACTGGCGGCCGTTACACGCCGTGTAAAAACTGTCTGCATCTGCCTAAAACAAAGACAAGAGATCAGGTGGGTTAAGTCAATTAGTGACTGAAGACAGAAATACACACAGATACGTTCACCTTTAACTACGAGGCACAAACCTGCATGCACACTAGAAACTGAGGAAACAGCTCATATTAGTAACTAACTGAGAGGTCTTAAATGTCTGAACTTCCCTCCAGCACATAAACAAACAGCTGTTGCTGTTGACACTGTAAACCCGGGTTTTAAAGGTCTGACAAAGACTAAATTGTATCTAATCTACAGTCAATCCCCCAAATGAAAACTGTAGTTTTTTGTCTGTATATCCACTGGTTTTAAACACAGGGCAAAAATATATAAATATATAAATATATATATATATATATATATATATATATATATATATATTATGAATGGATAGAGGAGGAATATAAGACTCATTAATAATGTCAAACAGATGAAAAAAGGTGAAAAAAGTTATTATATATCATATATTTTTTTCTATTCTTTGTCTAATTTTGATTTGGGTGATAATCAAGCTCTTGGTTTTGGAACTATAGTTCCCATAATGCTTTGGGGAATGTAAACAGGAAGTATATGTTTCTATGGATTGAGAGCATGGATGTATAAAGAGAAGTGGATACAGGAAGAGCGACAGGCTTTGAAGCAAATTGGACATAGCGGCCAAACCGTGTACTTACAACATCACGTGATGCACACTGGACCAAAAAGACTTTTTCTCATAGACTTATATTGTGAAAGAGACGTCTGTAAATCAGCGGATACATTTTTCTGAGCGTCACAACCACCGTGAAATGACTTGTCTCACTATCAGAATTGAATCCATTCGGTCCGATCACATTTCAAAAGCCTAGAAGAGCCGCATGATTGAATTGTTTTATCCTCATTCATGTTAACCGGAGGGCTAAACCGGAAGTAGCCGACTCAGCCAGTGAAAGTCACGAGTGCTCTATGGGCTGCACAATGCAGAAGATCCGGGTACTTTCATGCCGGGAAGTCGATTTTTTTTGGCTCCATGCTCCACTGAGCAACTTTCATAGGACTGAACGGGGCCCCGCCTCCGACGCTGTATCCAGTTCTCTTTATACATCTATGATTGATAGAGTTAGCTGTGGGCTACAACTTAAACCCAGTGGTTTTTTGCATATATTTGTTTATATTTTGGTAAACTAGCACCATTAAAAGTCTGCTGAATCAGCTGTTAGCAGGTCCTGTTTACAGTGTAGCCCTGGATGTACAGACAACTATCACTGGATTACTGTGATACTGAAGAAAACTAAAAAAATGTGATGATTCTCAAGCAAGTTCTGCATCTTTTCTGTGATTTCTTAGCAGATTTATGGATGTATCATCAGAGATAATCATAACCTCTGGAAGTGCAAGTTACACTAAATCAAAAAATCTTGCTGCAACAAGTCTGTGACTTCAGATTTGACTCAAAGAAACTGTAAAAGTTTCCTCCATGCCCCTCTGAGGAGACCCGTCTCACAGTAAAATACCACTACTAAAACTACTAATCTTGGAGAAGGACTATCTATCCACTGAATTGTTTCACAAACAACCAAACAAGCCGACAGGTGGTATGAAAACATAACCTTAAACCTCCTCTGATGATGCTGAGACCTCACCTGTGTACAGAACTTTATCAGGACCATGTACTGGTTTGGAGTGGAGTCCCGTATGATCTTCATATGCTCCATGACCTCATTAAACGGCGCCAAGAGTTTCATGAGGTCATGACTGGTCATAGTGGCGGGGACAGTGAGGATGCAGACCATGGCGCTACGTCTGACGTCTTCAGTCAGAGACGTCATTTTGCTGCGACGAGAAGAGTAAAATAAACATCAGCTGATAAACTCTGGAACATTTAATAACACGGTAAACGTCGGGCGTTACTCACTTGGTCTTGTAGAGGTGCATGATACCGTGGATGATCTCCACCGAGGGGTTCCCGCTGAAGAAGGAGATCTGGTCCGGCAGCTGCTTGGAGGGGGAGTCTGGAGTGGTTCCTGTAGCTGCGCTGCCGTCCTGTGAACCTTCAGTAGCTGATTTACTGTCTGCTTCAGCCTGAGCTTCACCGTTCTGCTCCGCTGAGCCGCCGGAGTCTTCACCTCCGCCTTTATCTGCAGGGAATAATCAGCTGTTTCAAATCTGAGAACATTATTACGGGATGAGAGCGGCGATATTCTATATTTCTGTTGTCACACATCCCATCAAGAGACCAAAACCAGCAACGTGTTAGTGAGTCTCTCAAGACTTTCTGACTTTAATAACCCGTCTGTGGCTTTTTGTCAACAAAGACCTTTGTGTTAAATTATCCATCTGCGTCTTTGTTTAGGAAATTTAAAAATTTAGTCAATTTATTCTGTAAATACTCTTCTAACATGTGTGTTTATGTTCAAATTCATACATCACAGACAAAACCTTCCAGATACATTTTACAATTTTTTCCTTTTAATCGTCAGACGTTCACTCTTATTCAACGAGGAGATCAAAGGATTTATTGTCACACTTCTAATCATCAATTTTTCATTGGTCCTGATCTCTGGAATTCACTAACTTTGAAGTCGTCGTCTTCTTTAATAACATTTAAAACACATTTAAAAAATATCTTTTATTTAAATATTTTGTGTGACTGGGTATATATGACCCCTCTCGTACATTTAAAGTGTTCAAATTTCTGTTTTACTTATTTTTTCTTTGCTATAAACGTTTCTTTTTCTGTTTGATGTTATATTGTTGAAACGAAGAGGAGGACTTTGACTTCCTCTCCTGCACAGTTTAATATCATTTTTACTGTGATTTATTTTTATTGTCACCTTTGTGCAAATAAAAAAAATACAAAAAATACGAATATACAGAATCCTTCCATTTTTGAAAAAGGCTGAGTCGTTTCCTCAAACAGTTGTAAATGTTGCATCTGTTGACAAATATCTATCAGCAGCAGAGTAATTCACATGGTGCTCTGGTGTGTATTTCTAGTAGCAGGATGGTGTACGTATGTGAGTAGAGCTGCAACAGTCAATCCATTAATCAACTGTCAGAAATTTAATCTGCAACTATTTTGATATTTCGATTAATTGTTTCAGTGAAGATTTACTGTTTTTCCTTTTCATGTATCTGAACGTTTTGGGCTGTTAGTCGTCATCGAGGCCTCTGAGAAACTGTTTTCTTCACTGTGTTTTAATATTTCATAACAAGGTTGCTGCGCTCCTTCTGAAATCAAATTTAATGCTTTTTAAGACCTCGACAGAGAGAATTTAACACCTTTTGAACAGCAAAACAAATACACATTAAGGCTGAGCTTCATGTTGGAAATCATTTTGTATCTCTATATAAAAATCATATGTAAAATATTATAAAGTAATCAAATTAATGACAAATTCAATTAACTGTGTCCCACTGCTACGCTTTAATTTAGATCAAACTCTCTGAGTTAAAAAAAAAAACAGTTTCATTTAAAATTTTCATTTCAATTACAAATTGCTTGGAACTGTTAATTTTGACAACATTGTGTTGTTCTGGTCGTTCTCGTGCCTACAGAGTCAGCTGTCGTTAATTCTCCCCGTTAAGACACAAACACATTCAGCGTTTCCCCAGTAACAGTACAGGCCAACGAGAACCCTCACCAGGCCAAAAAACCCCCTTTTTAACGCCAAAAATAACAAATATCTCTTAATTCAGAAATCAATAGTGTTTGGGAGCCTCTGTGCAGCGTTGCTCATGAAACATGAGTTAACACCTGTGTTGTTGCCTTGGAAACTCTTGGTAGCGTTGAGACTTTTAAAGGTTTAAAGGTGAGTGAGTGGTTAAGAAAGAGAGCGAGCGGAGCAGAGGAAAAGGTTAACAGTAAGTCGTCAGTCTGGCGGTAAATGTACAGCACAGACTCCAGTGAGTCAGTTAATAAACGCTGCAGCTTCTCAAGACCAAGAAAAGTCTCGTCTGTTGTTTCCCAAACTGCTGGGAACACATGACAGTATATCTACCTTTCATCCACTTTAACAGTCCATTAAATCTGTAAACTGCAGCTAAGCGGTCATCAAATTACAAGTCCTCTGCTCTCTCCTACATCCGCACCACAAAAACCTCTTTTATCCAGATTGTAGCAGCTATCAGAGATAACAGAAAGCTTTGTGTCTTCTCTCTCTCCTTGGTTAACTGTTTTTAGCTGAGTATCATCTGTACTGTTTTGTGTTCTTCTTTAATCCTGTTACCTACATGAAAGCAGGTGGGTCTGCAGAGAACCAATCAAAACATAAGCAGAAAAAGAAAAGAAAGAGATGGACTGGAGTGAGTAGCGACCCGTGACCAAAACATATTTAAAACCAACCCTAACATTAATAACTTAAGTTAAGGGGACTTGCTTTTTATCAACATAAAGGAGGCGTTGTAAACTGATTTACATCCGTACAACATGAGGAATACCTGGTACACAAACACACTGCTTGTTAAAAGGATCAATTCATTGTTGGTTTTGGTCTTTTTTATGGGATTTCTTCACAATAACAAACATGCAGAATATCACCAGACAAAAACTAATTAAAGCCTGACTCTGTTCTGGTAATGTACTACACCTGAGGCCATGAAGAAAACTTCACAAACAATATGGTCATTGTTCTTTTCCAGCTTGTTGGTTTTATATCATCCTGCAACATTAGTACATGTATGTGCTTACCTGGGCTGGGCTCAAAGGTCTCTATAACCATGTCTCCCATCGCTCTGCTGCCGATGTGTTGGTGCAGGACTGCTGCTCTTTCCAGCTCCGTCTTTCCGCCCAGAGTGAGTTTGGCTAAACCCAAAGCTTTCTCCTGCAGTTCCTCATCTGACATGCCTTCAACTGCAGAGGAGACAGAGAGGCAGACACAGGCCAGGTTTTATAGGCTCTAATGGACCGCTGAGTGCTTTAATATTATGGGAGTGGTGGAAGAGGTATTAAAACCCTTTACTGGAGTAAAAGTACCAGTATTATGAGCTTGATGTAGTTAAAGTATTGCAGTAAAAGTAGTGGTTTGGTCCCTCTGACTGATATATTATTATATATGACATCATTAGATTATTAATAGTGAAGCATCAGTGTTAGAGCAGCATGTTACTGTTGTAGCAGCTGGAGGTGGAGCTAGTTTCAACTATTTTATATACAGTTGGCTAGTTTAGTCCAGTGGTTCCCAACCTAGGGGTCGAGGCCCCTCCAAAGGGTCAGCAGATAAATCTGATGGGTCGTGAGATGATTAATGGGAGAGGAAAGAAGAAAAAACAAAGTTCTGATACACAAATCTGTTTTCAGTTTCTGGACTTTTTCTCTAATCTTTGATTTTTCTGGTGAAATATTGGATCATTTGAACATTTATCGAAAAGAAAGCATGTAAGAAGTTTAGAGGGAAAAATCACTATTTGGTGGAGCTGTTAACAACTCATAGACATGTGAAATGTGACCCCGACTACACACTGCTTTATGTAAGACGTCAAAAGCCAAAAAGGTTGGAAACCACTGGTTTCATCTTTAACAATGTGTTGTATTTTAAAAGCTTGTTATATTATCCATTGTGTCAAATCTTCATCTGTAAAGTAGTGGAGTAGAAAGTACAATATTTCCCTCTGAAATGTAGTGGAGTGGAAGTATAAAGTAGCATCACATGGAAATACTCAAGTAAAGTATAAGTACCTCAAAATTGTACTTAAGTGCAGTACTTGATTAAATGCACGTAGTTACTTTCCAGCACTGCATTATGAACACATGTAATTTGCTGTAATTAAGGTACTTAAAGCATATAATGTCTACTTTTGTAGATAATTAACTATCTAACAGCAGTTAGACGCTTAGCTTTGTTGTCACTGCTGGTTAGCTTCCTTGCTAACAACAACAGCAGTGACTAAAACACATATCACATCATTGTTTTTGAGAAAAAAAATAACTCACCAGCTGAGTACTGGAAACCCTGTGGACAAGGAGACTGGTCGGCTAATTCCAAACGGATAACGACCAGAGACACACTCATGTGTTTTAAAAGAAACGGCCACTTTTACAGAGAACAAAACAACCCGGTGACAGCTAGCTAGACCAGCTAGTTGTTAGCTATACCTACAGATAGCTAAATGACCAGCAACGTCAGAGGAACAGCGGTTTGTTTTTGTCTTATCCGGCCATAAACACACACATTACATTTGTGTTTTATAACTAAAACACTACAACTGTCCAATACTACCCTGTCTATGTGTTAACAACTAATAATAGCATGTTGCTCTTCTTCTTAATAAGAAATGAAACAGCAGTAATTTCCTTGAGGTGAGCTGCTGCCATCTGCAGGAAGAACTTCTTCTTCTTCTGCTCATATTTACTGCAGACTAGACGCAGTAAAGGTGAGCTGCTGCCCTCCAAAGGTCATTTGTAGAACTACATTAGAGTATTTTTACATTGCTGTATTAGTACTTTTACTTGGGTGAAGGATCTGAATACTTCTTCCACTTTAAAGCCTTGAAAAATTAATCTGTTGATTATTTTATTGATTAATCGGTTACTTGTTGGCTTTATAAAATGTCAGAAAAGGGTGAAAAATGTCAATCACTGTTTCCCAAAGCCCAAGATGGAACCTAAAATGTCTTGTTTTGTCCACTACCAAAGATATTCAGTTTACAGTCATAGAGGACTAAAAGAAACCAGAAAATATTCACATTTAAGAAAAGTGGAATCAGAGAATTTGGACATTTTCTTCTTAAAAGATGACTCAAAACAATTAATCGATTATCAAAATAGTTGATGATTATTTGAATAATTGGCAACTCATTGATTCATCAACTAATCAATGCAGCTCTGATAATATTTGATACTTTGTTGTGCATTGTTGATGTGATAATCATATGGAGGCCGAGAGTGGCCAGAAGGATTTGAATCCTATAACCAACTGAATACCTAAAATCTAAATAACACTGAATTCATACCACAAATATTTTTTGCTTTGAAAACTGTCTTTCTGAAGACAGTTATCATGACATTGTAGATGTTCAAATTTCCATTTTTCTACACAATTGAAGATTGATTTTCTAGAAATTGAGATTGAAAAGACCAATAGTCAAAACTATATTCAAGTTGCTCAAAATCAAGTGGTAACTTTTTAAGACAATTAAAATGAAGTAAAAAAATAAGAATAAAAAAAATAAGAATAAAAAAAATCTAGTGGCTAAAATTGGGATTGTTCAAATTCAGACACCAAAATTCAAGGTAAAAAATTCCAACTTGAACATCTGGACTATTGAGGATAATCAATCAACCTTCTCTCCTGGAAATCAGTTTACATTCAGTCAGTCATGTGATCCAAGAAAGAGAAGTTCAGAGGAGCGAATTAATACCCTCAATTTAAATTGTGATATTACAAAACTTAAAATTACCCTGTGCAAATTTAAGAGAAGAATTAAAACTAAAAATTCAGATCAATAGTTTTCTTAGTAAAATATTTCACCGTGGGACTTAAGGTTTTTCAACGTGAAGCTTTCACAAATTTTCAACAAAAATTCAAATTGTTGTGGCCTTTCTTGGCTTCCGTATCTTTGGAAATTTATCCACAGTTTAAGTCTTCTCTTTATTATAATCAGCTGTCAAAATGTGCTTTGATCCCCATGTTAAGAGAACTTTAAAAGTGCTGTGAAAATCAATAATCTAACTGCAACTAACAATTAATTTCAGTATTAATCAATTGTTTTGTCTGTAAAATGTCATAAAATTGTAAGCAAAATGCCCAAAACAACTTCTAAAAGTCCAAGATGACGTCTTTAAATTGTTTTGTTCAACCAACAGTTTCCAACCCAAAAAATGATCAGTTCATCATCATATATAACAAAAAAAACAGCAAATTCTCACATTTTGACGATAAAACGATGATTAATCAAGACACCGCAAAACAAAACTCTCACATTTACCTTTTTTTATTCTAAAAAAGCTTTGACATTCCAGTGTTTCTGTTTTCCATTTTTCTAACAAAAAGAGGGTGGTGAGATGACACTCCAGATTGTCAACCATTTTTCTGAACCTCGACGACAAGAAAGACACATGTAGTCGGATCACAAACAATCTTTAAAGCCACGGCTCTGATCGAACAGTTGGGCTCGAGTCATCCAAGGAGAAAAAAAAAAAAAAAAAAAAAAAAGGCATTTATTAGCAGATGTATATGTGATTGTGTGCATATACAAGACTAACAGGGATGGGATGGAGACGGAGGGGGAGGATTCACCGTTTTTACTCACATTTTTCACATTTGCTCTGCCAAATTCTTAATAAAATAGTAAAACAAAAACAACCAACTGCACACTACCTGCAGTGCTAGCAGTCATCCATCAGTGCTCCTTGCTGTGATATATTGTAAACTGCTTTTTTATATTCAGGGATAATCTCTCGTTTATTTGTAACAGCAGATGATGTTAAATTAAGTCTCACGAGATGCTACAGCTGATGTTTTTATTTTTTTTTGGTTCATGAGACTTTTTTTCTTGAGAACGAGGGAATGACAAAAACCATGAACACGGGACAAATCTTGGTATCTACTGCAGCTGCTTTTTTTTTTTCCTTTTTTTTTTTTTTTTCTTAAAAACACACACACTAATGTCCTTGCACACTGTATCTCAAAAGGCTCCATATTTATTTACAATTAGGTCCAATGTTTGTCTGTGAAACACACCTCTGCGTTTGAGCTGTTGATGACAGAAGGAGAGAGCCATCCCAGAACATCATATTCTTTTTTTTTTGTTAGTTTTTTTTAAAGATTTTTTTGGCATTTTGCCTTTATTTGAGAGTCAGTGTAGCGAGACACGAAACAGAGGAAGAGAAAAGGGCTGTGACATGCAACAAAGGGTCCCACCGGGTCGGGAATCGAAACCGTGGACGTTGCAGTTATACGTTATGCTTCTTAACCAAACCAGAGCGAACCCCAGAACATCATATTCTGGCGGAAAATAACCGTCTGTACAATCAGATCTGGGTCGCTCTGGTCTAGAAGACATAATATGCCAAAACATGCACGCTAGCATCTGGAAAATCTTACAAATTTTTGCTTTTGTATTTGTCATTTTGAAACACCTAAGCTCCACAGGGGTATATTTACTACGTGTATATAAATATAGATGAAAAAGTTCGGATCATGATTTGCTCTGCAACTTGAATTGACAGACAAAAAAATCTAATAGTTGCTAAAAACGATGCTGCAAAGGTCATTTAATTTCTGCAGCATCAGAAGAAGAAATATGCATGATCGGAGTAGAAAACACTGTTTTTTGGTTGAACATTAATATCAGATTCTGATTATTTGATCCATGCCTGGATTATTCAGTTAGTTTGTGCTACTTCCACATATGTTTACGAGCACTGCTTTTACTAGCATGACCACAAAAAAAAAAAAAAAAAGGAGAAAGAAAGAAAGCGGCAGACAATAATTCAGAATTTAAAAAAAAAAGTCCTGGTTATTTTACTCATCCCAACATTGCTCTTTATAATACTGCAACTACAGAGGTGGTTCAACTTTCAGTACCAAAGCGACACACACACACGATACACAAAAAGCAAAATTAAAAAGACAAAAAAAAAAAAAAAAAATCAATTCTTTGAAGGGGAAACTTCAGTCTGAAGGCCTTCTGCTGGTAGCCAGGTGTCTGTATTTCCACAGAAAGAGAGTCAGTTTAATGTGAAATTGTGCCTGCTTGCTCTCAAAAGCTGAGAAACAGCTGGAAAAAACAAAAAAACAAAAAATTTCCTCTTCAGAGTCCCAGTGTGTGTGTGTGTGTGTGTGTGTGTGTGTGTGTGCGTGTCACTGTGTGGTTTTTATACTTTGATTGTTCTCGGAGTCACCGGAAAAAACAAAGCAAGGAATAAAAGAGGAAACATAACTGACCAACAAACAGTAGTGGTTTATTGTGTCTTATATTCTTATTTAGTCAAGGAGTTGTTGTGGTAGTTGCTCTTTACTATGTACAATAATTTATTAGATTAGTTTCATCTAAAACTGCATTCTTCCTAATTTTTTCTCTATTTCTTTAAAGGAGCATGTATTTTCTCTTATTTTCTTTTTTTTGTATAATTGCTGTATAAATTCATGAGTTTACTTACAAGCTTATGTGCTATAAGAGTTGCAAATGTTCCAGAGGTGTTTGTTAAAGTGAGAGAGAAGAAAAAAAACAAAATAAAAAAAAAAAGAAGAAGAAGAAGAAAAAAATCCAGACTGAGAGCTCTCAAACCCAGAGTGAGAAATATGTAGGAGAGGAAGCAGGTTTGTTGGACCAGCGAGGATAGTGGGACTCGAGTGGGTTAGCTGGTGGGCTGACAGTAGACGTGGTGGTGTAGGGACAACGAGGGGGGGTTGGGTGGGGTGGAGGGTGGGGGGTTGAGGGGGTTGTGGGCTCATGGTGGGTGTACAGTCATCTTGATTCAGGGTGTGTGTGTGATGGTGTTCAGATCTTGAGGTTCTTTAGAGATTCTGCTCTCTTCTTGAGCAGATCTCCCACCTCCTGTAGCGAACGCAGGTAACTGCTCTGCACCTTGTCCATAGCAGCCTTCGTAAACGATGCTTCCTCCTGAATCAAACACACAGAGAATAAAAAGGAGAAAGTCAGCTGATTATACGCAATATAACCTTCATATGACAGGATATTCTGATGTAGCTGCTCCTTCCATACAAAGCCAGGACATCAGCTTCTGTAAGTTAGGCTGCATTCACACCAAATCAGGCGGTGTGGCGTTCAGCCGCAGAGACCAGCGGGGGTGTGGGGGAGGGGTGTGTGGGTGTGTTTATTTGTGCTCTACAATGTAACCCCTATGAAACAATCAGAAAACTATGTTTTATTGATCTGATTCACCAGCTTCCTCACTACCAGCGCCCCCTCTCTTCATTCACTCTCTAGCTCGCTCGACCACAGCTGCTCTCTCTCTCTCGTCTTTTTAAAAATGAGTCGAGACGCTGACAGCAAAGTCTAACTTAACTAACGTTATCAAGCGAAGAGAAATGTTCTCTCCTCGTCCTGGTAACATCTTTGTTCTCCTTCATGGCAGAGTTTACAACTCTTGTCAGTCTGATCTCCCGCTGTGATTGGCCGCCGCAGCCTTCAGCCGCAGTGACGTCAGGTTGCGTTTATCCAAAAGTTGACTCCGGCTCAACTTTCCGGCCGCAGTCCGGTGCGGCGCCGCAGCAGCCAAAACTGCTGCAGCTGAGCCGCACTACCCCCATTCAAATGAATGGGACGACTGGCGTTTTCACCGCACCGCCTGATTTGGTGTGAGCGCAGCCTTACTGTCAAAGCCCAAACACAAGCATTCAACATTTTAACATACAGTATTTCACATTCTTAAGATTTGTTCCTTATTCATTCGCCAACAAGGCTGTCGCACATTATTTGAAATTTAAACTACAGTTCTAATGTGAGAAAGGATTAAACATTCGATCTGAAGTTTTATTTTTTTTATTCATGGGGGAAAATGCACTTTAATTATTAATATTTTAACATTAACGTAAAAGCCAAATGGGTCAAACACTTCATCCATCAAAACAAGAGGAAAACAAACGTTTTAAACAAGCAACTTTTTGTCTTAACAATCTTAAACAACATAACTATTTGTTCAAATGTAAACTTCTCCAGTTGTTCCTTGTACTCAAATAGAATAAATAGAAAAACTGCAGATCGACTACAGACAGTACAGAAGTCAGCTGTCAGGCTTTTAACCAGAGTAAACAGGTCTGAACATGTTTTAGCCTCTTAACACTGGATTCCAGTGTGTTTTAAAATTGATTTCAAGGTTCTGTTTATTACTATTCTGTTAATTACTTTAAAGGCACTAAATGGTCAGACTTCTCTTTATATCTCAGACCTTTTATCCCTGTATGACTCTGCTTGATCCTCAGGCCTTCTATCTGTTGCAGACTGAAGACTGAAGGGGGACAGAGCTTTTAAAAATCAGAGCCCCGAGGCTCTGAACACCCAGCCAAGGAAATAAGACTGAATCTAAGCTCCAAACTTACTTTCATCACACTGCCTTTCCTGATTTTACTTGATGCTAGTTTTAGGCTTTACTGTTTTTATTTATTGTCAGGCTGCTTTTTTTATGTTGCTCATTTAGCACTTTTATTCTTTTGTTGCTGTGTGTTTTTGTGTGATTCTATGGGACTAGATAAAAAAAGATTATTATAAAGGGAGGCATTCCTAAACTGCACTGTCTGTCTGTTGCCTTTAAATAATTGGTTGTCACTCGGTGAATCAACACTTTTGGCCCAGATTCATCTTGTCAAATTTACTCGTGCTGAGGTGAATAACAGGTGAGAAAACATGAACTGCAGGAGCTCAAGTGGACTAACAACAGCATCCCACGAGATTAAATTATACAGCGATATTAAACACATCATAATTACCCTTTATTAAAGTCTTTTCACTTACTGCAGCCAAGCAGCGTTTCCTCATTATCTTGTATTGTATCACCATGCAGATATAATAAATACACAGATATAAACTATAATGTTATTAAATTCAGAATCAATTCTTGACTCAAGACCGATTCTCGACTCAGTACATAGAAAAAGGGGAGCTCTAGTTTTAGGCTTATGTTTTTAGTCTGCTGAAAAGCAATAAGAAAAATCACAGGCAGTTAAACATAATGGTGTTGAGGAAGGTCGTGACAGTACGCAGCATTTTCATTTTTAAAAAGTTAACTGCATTAATTTGGAGGCAGCGTTTCTCATATAGAGGCTCTACTTGGACCCAGCTAGATTAAATCTGTCTGAGTTGTTTGCTGCAGTAACTGAGTGAGGGATCGGAGGTTTCTGTGTGTGCAGCTGCCTAACTAGCATCTACTGATAACCTGCATGTGAGGCATTTAGGGGACGTCTGTAAATTGTAATTACTATCTCCTCCTCTAAACCTCATGAGTCTCTGCAGGCACATTGGTCAAACACCACCACAAGTAAATTCTCAACCTGTGGGAAACACTGGGAAGCATCTAACAGCCTTCTGTCTGTGTGAGAACAATGAAATGAAAGTGTGATTTATTGACCAACATCACCGGCTAAATATATTTTGTAACACAGAAGTCGTTCTGTGTGTTCTGGAGTAAACAGGAACTTAACCACTGTGCTGTTACGAACATCACGTCTCCAACACTGCTAGCAGGAAATCATCATTATCCCATACACACACACTCTGTCGGTTATTTTCTTCAACAGAGTTGGTTTAAGTAAAGTTGTGCAGAGTGTTTGTTTCTTAGTGTTAGGGTAATGGTGTAAGAAGTATTGAAAAAATACTTTTTAATCATTTTCATCTTGTAAATTTAGTTATTAGGTTCTTAAATCTGTGAAATATGCCCTAAACACTCGCCGTAATTGAAGATGAACTACAAGATTACTGGTGTGTGTGTAGATTCCAAACTCTATTTTTGGAATCTGTGAATCGATTCGAATCATAGAGGATCACAGAGCGAGATCTCAGACATTAAAAGAGAAATTGTACATGTGTCTGCACACTAACCTCTGTGTTTCCTTCCAAGGTTAAACTGGCCAGTTTAAGGGCCGTCATGCCAGTCTCTTGCCCCTTTATATGCTCCAAAGCCTGGGTAAGCAGGTCCTGCAAGCTCCCCGTCAGCTCCTGGAACCCACACATCACCACTGGCTGCAAGAGACACAAACCATCAGAGGAGAGTTGTCTTTATAGAGCACTGATCAGGCCAGTGAGTCAACAACAGAATATTATATTTGAGTTTATCTATAGATAATATATCACAGATGTTTAAGAGGATTAAAAAGGGGAGCTGTACCAGAGCTGTGTTTGTATCCTTTTTCTTCTTTTTCTTCTTCTGTAGACTTGTCTTGAGTGGTCGGAGGATCTTCGCACAGTAACTAGCCACCCACAAGACTATGCACAGCGTCTGTACACAATAACAACAACACGTTTAACTTCATCACATCACGTTCTGTGTAGATAGGAAATATATAAACGGCTGCGTGGAAGCGGAGATGTCTCACCTCAACAAAGAAGATTAGGTTTTCTAATAAGGAGGGCCGGGTTTTTAATTTGCCCTCTTTCATGTCCAATAAATCCCCTTTGCATTTATTCAGTATTTCTGTGGATATAAAGAGGAAAAACATGAAGCACAACAGACACACAATCAACTTCTGTTGTTTACTGTGCGAGAGATTAAGAAATCCAGCCGCTAACTCACCTTGAAGCTGAACTACTAATGATTTGAAAGCGTTACAGATCTGTGTTTGAAGCTCTGAGGACTCATCTAGGAGGATAAAAAGAAAAAGTGTGTTTAGTATAAAAGCGTTCAGGAAAAAACAAACAGTTGATCTGGGTTTTATGTCTCTTCTTACCAAGTCCGACAGTCTCCAGCTCCTGCAGGTGCACAGACAGCTGGAGGGCTGCAGCCTGACACTGACAGCTCCCACTGGACAGAGCCGGGGCCAGGCGGGTGGAAGGTGGTCCCAGGAATGGATACTGCAGCACAAGAAAAACATTATTACAACAAGATACTCCACATATTGTTATCTTTACGTCATACAAACGTACCGCGAATCATTTAACAAAACGTACCTGGGTGCGTTTCTCTGCTATCTGAGCCGCCGTCTGCAGAGTCTGGTTGAGCTGGGCGAGCAGGCTGCTGAGGATCGAGGTCTTGTCTCCGACTCCGTTCTCGTTGGCTATCTCGGAGTTTTGTTGTGAAGGCGTGTGTCCCAGCGTGGCCAAAGAGGCGAGGAGGCGAAGCGTTAGGGAGCGTATCCTCAGCCAGACCGACTCTTCCTCCAGAGACCGACGTCTGTGCTCCTCGGTTAGCTCTCTGCAAGAGGAAGAGGCACGCGGGTTGATACGGGACACTTAATTTAGTCGAGAAGAAGTGATATTTTGGGGCGGTGGAGGATATTGTTTTACCAGTCATGAGAATAAAATGTGTGATTCCACAGATCACAGGAGCAATTTGGAGTTCAGTGTCTTTCCCAAACATCCAACTGCCAACCCTGCGATTAATGGACGACCAGCTCTACCTCCAGAGCCACAGTCGCCCTAATAAACATCCTGCATTTTAGCAACGTTATATCCCTGTCAGTAGTAATGATAGCTAACATTACCTGTAAGAAAAAGTAGCAGATTTGCCTGAATTAATCTAAAATCCCACAAAAACGTAGACAAGTGGCAAATAAACAAAAATAAAATAAGCTGGAACACAAACAAGCAGGCAGCACACCGACAGGTACGCTAACATAACATCGTCAAGACATGTAGATGTAGCTATGAAGCTAACGTTACTTTGGGTGTTTGTAGGTTATTCTCAGTAGGAATGAATGTAGGGTGTCAATAGCACAATACAGTAAAGCTTAACCTTAGTGTTCCCTTAAGAAACAGTTTTGATTTTATGTTATTCCACGTTTTAGTTTCTCCTCACAAGCTAAATCCAGACAGTAAACCGTGTTTTAGTGAACAAGTGAGTGAATCTAGTCTCTGACTGATCAGGCTGATCTGCAGTGAAGAGCGAAGGTAGCAGCAATAATACAAAGTGAGCAGGAACGACAGAGCGTGACGTGCCGGTTCAGAGCCGGTGCCTAATCTCGAACCAGTTCTTCATGTTTGGACAGCCAAAGAACCGGCTCTCAGCCAGGAAAACTGGTTCCAGAGCAGCACCAGCACTCTACTGGTCTAGAAAAATGAACCGCTTACATCAACCAAAATCAAAACACATTGCGTTCAGCCAGGCTAAAAGCTTTTAATATCTCACTTTGTTAAGTTTTAATGTTTTTTTTCAGGTGAGAAAGTCACCACGTAGATTCCTCATATGTGGTCAGTTCATCCATCCTGTTTGGAAGTTTGCTGTGACATTTTTTGGAGATGTGAAAGTGCTGCTGGCCGGTGTTTTTCATCATATTTGGTGACCTGTAACCATGGTAACTACACATCAAAGATAGCGACGGGTGTAGCCTCAGAATTCTTGCAAGACATAAAAGTTAAAAATGTGGAAGTTTGACTAGAATTTCGCTGACAAAACTAGACTTAAAAGTTAGTTTTTGTTGACTAAATCAAAGAAAAAAGGAATAAAATATGACTCAAACAAATATATTTTTATTAAAAAGTCTCAACAATATCCAAATCCAGTGGCAAAATTTCATACAAGGGTTTCTCAGCAAGTACATGTGCTGCTTCTTTTTTTCTGCAGAACATATGAAAGTAAATACCTGTCTTTAGGGTCCCAGCTGGTAAAAACAGTAAGGTCTCTGTTGTCCCTCATAGTATCCCAGGGGATGTCATCCTCCTCTGCAGACAAAGACATGGCCTTCACACTCTCCTCCAGACTCAACACACTGGAAAACAAATTTAAAACAACAAAAACATCCAAATGAAGAAATTAACTCCACAGCACAGTGTTTAGATTTTAGCGTGTGTGTGTGTATATTCTCACATATCGGCCTCGAGGAACAGGTCCAGCAGCATCCTCTCAGTGCGGACTTGGGCAAAGTGCAGCGATTGGTTCAACCTGTTCCTGAGAGCAATGAACTCTGGGATTTTCTCAAATGCTCCGTACTTGTACGCCTGGATGATGTACTCTGAGGTCTGCAGGAAGGACGAGAAGATGAAAAGAGAGAAACGAGAGGCGGGTAAAAAAAAAGGAAGGAGAGATTAATTAAAGGCATGAAGGTGGATGAAGAAGATAACATAAGAACCAGACTTTGTAGCAGGATCGACTTACATCTTTCTGGTTTGAGTGGAAAAACCTGAGGGAGAAATTACAGGACTGGGAGGCTGCAGCGAACTGACCCAATGACTCAGCGTAACGCGTTAACAGAAACCTGCAAATAAAAGCATTAACAGCATTTTTACACTCATAAATCTCTCTCTCTCGCTGGTTATGATGTAACTGGAGGTTGGCGTGTTTATGTACCGACCCTATGGTGTCGTGCTGTACGTGCTTGGCATCCAAGCTGGAGTAAAGGTCCACCACGGGCTCAAAGGCTCCCAGGTGACAGTAGAGGAGCAGCAGCAGCAACTTGAACTGGGCGTTGGAGGCGCTGTGAGACAGACCCTCCTGGAGGAGCCCCAAACACTGCCACGCCATGTTCTCATCCCCTGAAACACACACACGGCAACATGTTTAGAGAGAGAGAGAGAGAGAGAGAGAGAGATCTGGAATAATAAGAGAGAGAGAGAGATAAACACTCACTGGTCTCCGTCCATAAGTCAACGTATACATGAGCTGCCATGAGACAATACATATCAGAAAACTGCAGCTCCGTCTTCAGAGCGTTCTTCCCTGTTAAACCAGAAAACATCGTTAAAAGAGCAGCAGTGCAAAGGTCAAAACAATGGAAAACAATGTCGAAAAAATTAATGGAAATATGACACTTCTGTTAGTTTCATGTGTTAATTTGAGGAAGGTTACAGCCTCCTCCTCCTCATCGCTCCACACAGATCTGATGGTTTTGTCTCTTCGGGGGAAGCTTTAAGTCACATGCTTCATGTATGTCATCATTTATTTATTAATTTATGTACATTTCTCTCCCTTTTATTGATACTCTGATGTTTTTAATGTGCTTCAAGTGAGAATGTGTTGCACATACTGTTCACAGGAAAGCATCAGTAATAGTATTATCTTTAATAACTAATAACAACTAACTTATGACTTGTTATTGTTTGAAATATTCTCATTTCAGCACCAATATGACACCTGAGTTTCAGTACCGACCACAAAATGATTTTACATAAGAGGAATATAAATGTACCTTTCTATCAGCCTTCTGTCTTGACTTTGCAGACAAGAAATACAGAGTAAAAGCTGCAAAATTATGATTAAGATGAGGAAATAGCATTCAATGCCAACTTTCAATACTGTTCAGTGACACATATCTGTTAGTACTCAAATATTATTGATGATCCTCAACTTGAGCTGAACTGATTAGTTGATTGACAGATTATCTAACAACTATTTTAATAATCAACTAATCTTTTAAGTCGTTTTTAAAGCAAACATGCCAAACATTTGCTGGTTTTAGCTTCTCAACTGTGATGATTTGATGCTTTTTTTTGTCATAAATGATATTAAATTGAATATTTTGGGGGTTTCGGCTATACAGACAAAATGATTAATGCAGAAAATAATAGTTAGCAGAATAATCAATAATAACATTAATCATTAGTTGCAGCCCTTTTGTCAAACAGAGCTGATCTTCACCAGAACTCAACCTCTGACCTTTTGGATGAGACACAAGAATCTACAACGAGTCACGTTGCTTTTGACTCTAAACGTGTCAACATGTCGGCTCAGACATACGTAGGGCTGCGTATCGGTAATCAATACCTTTAACATATCACCGAAAAACCCAGTAACAAGTAGTATAGAAACGTCTTCAGTCACTGACACCTTCCATTCAATACTTTTTGTATGCAGCTCTAGAAAAAAAATGAATATTGATATGGTTTTGCTCACAGCCAATCACGGCAAGCGTTTAATGCGACATACAACCCAAACAGTCTGTGCTGATAATACTTCATTATACAGTTATTTAATAAATATTTCAATAATGTTTGCGGCACTGACCATCACATACAAGCTTCAAGGCTGCTGGAACCAGTTCATTTACCCAAACACTGACTGCCAGTAGTGTCAATATTATAACAGTAAAACAGGTAGAAAAACATCATTACTGATTCATTGCCATGACGATGAATAACTGCTGTTATCAGAGCAAATATTAAATGAAAGGTTTCTATGTTTCTGGTCACTTGGAAACGATGCATTTATATATATATGTAGTTTGGATTACTGAGTGCAGTTACATCTACATGTAAATACTCTTTGCTCCGTGTACGATCTGATTATCCTCAACTAAGAGTGAACAGCAGTGATGTTCTTACCAAACTTTAGTCCGTGACGATAGTGAGCTTTGAGCTCCGTGATAAGCCGCAGTTTTCCTTCCACGTCGAGACGGTGATGCAGACCGAGCGCGCGGCTCAGCTGACACACACACAAATGTCTCTGTAGCGCTTTGGTGTCGTCTGGAAAAGCGAATCCCTCGTCTCCCTGCTCCCCCAGCGGGACCGCTTCACTCAGACGGTTAATGAACTAAAAAAAAAAAAAAAAAAAGGTCACAGGGAGGAATTTATTTCACTGTCTGTCTCCTTCCCTTCACTTCACAAGAGGCAGCTCAACGGTAACTGCAGAGAGTCTGTCTCACCTGAACGTGCTGGTCGGGGGAGAGCAGGTGCAGGTATATTTTTAGGTCGGTGATGCAGCAGGGTTTGTCTCCGAACTTCCCGAAGAACTGCACCATTAACTCTAAAGGCTCACCTGTTGTAAGACAAATAAAAGACTGTCACATCTGGCTGAAACATCTGGAAAAGGGTGATTTTTTTTTTTTTTTAAATCCATGTGTTTTACCTAGCAGGCTTTCTTCAGGACAGCCTCGTTCTCTCAGTCTGTGTATTAATTCAAGCCGAGCTAAGTAGGGTCCTCTGAGCGAGCGAGAGTCTTTACCGTCCTCCCCCTTGATTCTCTCTTCCACAAACCTCACCACCTCAGCCACGGTGTGATGTACCGAACCCTCCGAACAGCTGGAGACAGACAGACAGACACATCAACGCTGGATAAACATGACAATTATCTACTGAGAAAATTCATCTTTTTTTCCTGCAAAACAGGAGGTTCAGTTATTATTAGAGCTAAAATACCAAACATCATCTGGTTCCAGCTTCTTGAATGTGACAATTTGCTGTGTTTCCCCTTTATAATAAAATGACATTTAACTGATTATCTTAAGGTTAAACTGCTAAGCAAATAAAAATCCTCTGTACTCACTGTTCGCCTTCCTCCGGCGGGCTCCACGACTGATCAATCAGATGGAAGAGAGAGTCAAAGTAGGAGGGATAGAACTGCCAATCATCAGGACTAGAAACATAAAGACACGGGTGTGTAAACATTTCATCCAATCTATAGTTTTTGGCTCATGATGCACGCAGACAGGTGGAAGCTTATACTGACTTTTTGAGCAGCAGCTTGTGGGCCAAAGCGTTACACTCCGGCCAGCGCTGTAGTCGCTGGTAAAGCATCATACACTTGTTTTCTCTGCTCTGCAGCTCGCTGGTCAGCTTCTCTGTGAGGAGACAGATGAGAACATAGTGAGGAGGAATTTAAACTCTATGCCAAAGAAATAAGAAATTGCATCTTATGAGTGTAGAAATATGGAAGAGCATCAAAATGTGTGTTTGTTTTAGAGAGATTTACAGCACCTACCCCCGAGCGGACCCCTGATCACATCAAGAGCCTCTACGCACTTTCCCAAACGCTCCAGGATCATATAATACAGCTGCACCTACGGATAAAAAGCCAGAAGCAACTGTAAATACTGCAAGTAACTCTGGTAGTTACATAAAAGGAGATTAAAAAGGAAACTCATCACTAAAAGCCCCATTTTTAAAGACATATAGAACTGAATTTAAAGACACATTCTCAGATTTTCCCTTTGTTAATCCTTCATTTATGTCTTGTTATGTGCTAAATATACATCATCCGCCCATCATATAAACCTACACTTGACCGTTAGCTCCTGGACTGTAGTGGCCAGCAGGGTGATAGCATTAATAAGAGGACTGCTGCTTCATTCATAAAACAAGGAAGTACTCTGGTATCGATATCAGGACAAGGACATTTCTCATTGTTTGTTCAGGATAAAAAGAGAAGTAGGCTTTGTTGTCGACTTCCAGACTCACTTTAAAAAAAAAAGAGCGAGAGAGAAGAAGAGAAGAAAGGAACCACAGAGCTAGAACGTGACGGACAGAGATAAAACTCTTCTGATTGTTTCACGTCGGTTACGCTCTAAAGCAGAAATAAACCACCATCAAACCCTCATCTCAACAGTGAATCATCTGCTGAGTGTCCAGTCTTTTATTTCCTCCTTTTCATTCATTACAGTAAATACAAAGAACAGAACTACAACAGGATTTCAGATCCTGAGATTAGTTCCTCTGGTTTCATAGTTCCTGGAACTTTTGATGAAAATGGGCTTTTGTTTATATTTCCAAAGTCTGATGTTGTGCTCCAACTTTCATTTGTTTCTCCTCCTCTTCCTCCTCTTCTTCTTCTTCCAAGAACATGGCTGAACAGTCAACAGACCCATATAGCTCCTGAAAGCTCGCCAAGCCAAGCCCACTTTTGAGTGATCCAATCAGACGGATTTAAACCCCCCTGGTAAGACACTGACTTCTGTTTCTTTGGGACTTAAAATGTTAACCGCAGTTTTCTTGGATAGTCGAGCCCTTAAGTTTAGATACAATAACATACTTTAATTACATTTTTATGTCTTTATTACAGACAGGAAATGAGGGAGACAGATCCCTGGCAATACTCGAACCGGAGACATTGAGGTTCATGGTTGGAGTCTTAACCTCTGAGCTGGGAAACACACCAGATAAAATAATATTTTAAAGCTTTTTCAGGCCGCGGAGACGCAAAACTCACCTCTGCTTCTGCTTCAATCTTCTCCTCCTTCACCATTTTCTCCACCATGCGTTCAGCCAGAGGCAGGAACATGGTCTGGGCCAGTTTTTCATCTTGTGCTGAGACGGCCTAAACAAACAACACACATCTTATTTTCACAATAATTCAAATATATTAAAGAATATGAACGTCTAGACGAGGACCCGAGCTCATACCTGCATCACCAGACTCATGACAGACCAGAAGTAATAAGGATTCTTGGGGACGATTTTATACAAGGCCATTCCTGCCTGTAAAGTGCCAAGATGCAGTCATCAACATCCTCTTCATTATTCTGCTTTATGTGTCCATCTTTTTAATTATCAATGGAGCACAACAGCTGTTAGTCATGTGTATGTGTGTGTGTGTGTGTGTGTGTGTGTGTGTGTGTGTGTGTATAGGCAGGTGTGGACGTTGAGTTTTCTCACCTGCTGCATCTTCTTGTACTCGCCCACACGAGCGTACGCCATGAAGAGGTGAGAGTGATACTCCTCGCTGAGAGGAACCTTCTTCACCGCGGCTTCATACAGCTTAGTGACCAACTCAGCTGTTGACGACAGGAAGTGGATTTTACATGCAGTCAGTCCAGTATTATTATTACCAGCTTTACAGTGTGTGTGTGTGTGTGTGTGTGTGTGTGTGTACTCACGACGATGCATCTCTCTGTACAGTATAGTCAGAGCTTGTAATGAGTTGTCATCGGTGGGCTCTAGAGTGGTCACTTCCTGGGCCAGACTGAAAGCTTCGTCCTGCTTTCCGGTCCTCTGAAGGCCGATCGCCTTCAGGACCTAACGGGAGGGAGCGAGAGATCAAAACAAAGCTACACACAGAGAAGCAGAGTAGAGCTGAAGAAATGTGTTGATTGACAAGGAAAAGAGAATGGATTTATCTTTTAAGTCATTTTAAAAAGGAAAAAATGTCAAAATTCTCTGGTTCCAGCTTCTTAAATGTGAATATTTCCTGGTTTATTCAGTCTTTTATGACAGTAAACTGAATATCTTTGGGTTGTGGACTGTTTGTAACATTTGAGGCAGACGTTCGTCACCTTTTAACTGACATTTTGTGGACAAATAATTGACAGATAATGAAAATAAACATTAGTTGCAGCCCTAGAAAAATGACAGACATTTGCTGGTTGCAGGATTTAACGCTTTAATGTGTCGTTCGTGACAGAACGGCTGCAACTAATGATTACTTTGTGGATTAATCAATGTTTTGGGTGGTTTGTAAGATCTCAATGGATTGTGAGAAGTGTCCATCACAGGTTCCCAGAGCTGAGAGTTACTTTTCAAAATGTCTTGTTTTGTCTGACTAATGGTACGAAATCTGGAAACAATCAAGTTTATTACATAGAAAAGTAAGAAAACCAGGAAATATTCACAGCTTGAGAAGCTGGAGCTAAAGAATTTTTACAATTTTTGCTGAAAAATTTATTTTGTTTCGACCAATTAGTTGATTAATCGTTGCAGCTCAACATGAGACTGAACTGAATCTTTGGATTTTGATCAGAGAAAACAAGATATTTAAAGACGTCATCTTGAGCTCTGACTAGTTACAATGTGCATTTTTCATTATTATCTTACATTTTATAGACAAAACAATTAATCAGCATATTAATCAATAATGAAAAAATCGTTAGTTGTTAGATTAGTCATAATCAATTAATCGCTAGAGTTATTCTTTAAGAAAAAAAGCCAAACATTCACTGGTTCCAGCTTCTTAAATTAGAGGATTTTTATTCTTTTCTTTGTCATATATGATAATAAACCACATGTTTTGTGGTTTTGGACTTTTGGTTGAATAAAACAAGCCGTCTGAATAAATCACCTGAGGCTGTTTGAAATTATAACGTGCATTTTTCACCACTAGGATCAGCTGATTAATAGATAAAATAAGTGGCAGATTAATCAACAATGAGAATAATCGTTAGTTGCAGCCTTAAGATGATAAATTCTCTTCATCACGGTGCAGCTTTTCAAAATAATTTGTCCTCAATAATAAACAGAAAATCAAGGATTGACTGAGCAATATTTATTTAATATACTCAGTAGTGAAGAGCCTCTAAAGCCGTCAGATTTATTGAGAAGTAAATAATATTACAAACACATTTGAATAACACTCTAATGGCTTTTATTACCCCGTTAAATCTGTCGGATGTTTTTAAGGACAGAAGTGATATTAAATCAACAGAAGCTAAACACCCGTCAATAAACTCAGCTGCTGCTTAACAACAGTCATTAAACTGTGTTTGCTTCTTGACGTTCTGCAGCATTTTATTCAGTCACAGATTTGCTGCTTCGTATGTTTAGAGACGTTGGTGACGACAGGGCGGCCGCCATCAGCTCACAGCTTTGACCCCTGCAGCAGCCACAGCGGCAGCAGCAGCAGCAGCAGCAGCAGCAGCATCAGCAGCAGCAGCAGCAGCAGCATCATGTGTTTCATCTCTGTCAAAGTGTCCTTGAACAGCGTCTCTGATCCCTCTGGTCAAATCCGTGCCTACGTGTGTTTCTCTCAAGGTTGCAATTAAAGTGAATTTCGGTCATTTGCACACATTTGACCGCTGGACCTGAACTGTTTATTCAAAAGTTATAAACTTGCACAAACGTGTCTTCATGCCAGCTGCACTGAGATGCACTGAGACTGTACTGTGTGTTATACAACATCTGAAGTGTCTTATAATAATAACAGCGACATGCAAGAAAATTGTAAGAGAACAAGAGTTTTAAGGAATAAATCAGGGCACCAGTAACTGCTTCCAAAAAGAAATCTCTATTTTTGTAAGATCCACGTAGACTTTTGCCAACAGTCGAGGTCTCTTCGTAGTAAACAAATAAATTCAACAGAGAGAGGACACTTCTTCGGTCACCCACCTTGGCACAGTGCAGATCCTTATGTTTCTTCAGCAGTTTATCCGCCTGCTGTATCGCCATCTTATTGTTGCCATTATCAAGGTAATCTGAGGAAACACAAAGGACCACGTTACTACATTCATAATGATAATCATTTGAAATATTTGACTTGGATGCATATAAGTTTGAATGCAAAGAACAGAAGAGATTTAGCAAAATAAAGCTTAAAAATAAAACGATTAATCCATCTCCAGAAAATTATTCAGCATGTATTTCTTTGCTAATCATCTAAGTCATTTTTCATGCAAACACTCTCTAGTTTCAGCTTCTCAAACTGAGAATTTCAGGCTTTTCTTTAGAGATGCAACTAACAATTATTTAACATTTAATCTGCCAATGATTGTTGATTAATCAAGTCATCGTTTTGTGTAGAAAATAATGAAAATGTCTGTTATAATTCCCCAAGGTGACTTCTTCAAATGTCTTGCTTCATCTGTTTAACAGTTGAAAATGTAAAGAAATGTTGTTTACTATCACGTGAGACAGAAAAACTTCACATTTGACGAAGCTTCAACCGACAAATGTTTGTTTTTTTTCTTAACAACATGACTGAGGAGATTATTTGATTATCAGAATAGTTGCAGATTAATTTTCTGTCAATGGACTAATTGTCACAGTTCTACTTTTCTTTGTGTTCTGTGATAGTAATTTTCTGTTTTTAAAGTTTTGGACTGTTTGTTGAACAAAAACAAGCAATGTGAAGACGTTAAAATGAGCTTTTGATCATCGTAACAGACATTTTTCACCACTAGATGACATTTTATAGACCAAATGATTACTGTATTAGCAGATTAATCATTAAAAAATGATCTTATCATGACTGTATTTGTCTTTTTGAATTGTTGGTAAATGAACTATGTGCACACACACAGACACACCACAGTTCAGCCTCTTCAGGACAGCTGGTTGCCAAAATTAACTGTGCTAGACAGTTCACTGTGATTATGTCACGTCTATTCTCTCTGTTCAAACTGTCATCACAGATGAGCCGAAAGTTGGCGAAAGCCCACAGAAACTTTTCTAGATGACCCGAGATATATCATTTACATCCAGTATTGATAAGTTCATGGTCAGCTGCCAAACTGAACAGCACTGAAGCTGCAGCCATGAATGACATGGAGATTTGTGGAGTTTATGATGAAATGCATTTTTATTTCACTGCCACTGCACAGCTGAAACTTCACTGATGCTAAAAACGTTACAAATAATGAAAAGTATCATTCCTAACATGACATGTTCATTCTCAGTCTGGGTCTGAAAAACACTGAGGAGCAGGTATTCAGTTAGTACAAAGCTGACAGTAAGGAGTAAGACCTGCTTAAGTAAAAGTACATAAGTATTATGAGCTTGATGTAGTTAAAGTATTGCAGTAAAAGTAGTGGTTTGGTCCCTCTGACTGATATATTATTATATATGACATCATTAGATTATTAATAGTGAAGCATCAGTGTTAGAGCAGCATGTTACTGTTGTAGCTGCTGGAGGTGGAGCTAGTTTACACTACTTTATATACAGTTAGCTAGTTTAGTCCAGTGGTTCCCAACTTAGGGGTCAGGGCCCCTCTGAAGGGTCATCAGATAAATCTGAGGGGTCATGAGATGATTCATGGGAGAGGAAAGAAGAAAAAACAAAGTTCTGATACACAAATCTGTTTTCAGTTTCTGGACTTTTTCTCTAATCTTTGATTTTTGCTGAAATATTGGATCATTTGAACATTTATTGAAATGAAAGCATGTGAGAAGTTTAGAGGGAAAAATCACTATTTGGTGGAGCTGTTAACAACTCATAGACATGTGAAATGTGACCCCGACTACACACTGCTTTTTGTAAGACGTCAAAAGCCAAAAAGGTTGGAAACCACTGGTTTCATCTTTAACAATGTGTTGTATTTTAAAAGCTTGTTATATTATCCATTGTGTCAAATCTTCATCTGAAAAGTAACTAAAACTGTCAAAGAAACGTAGTGGAGTAGAAAGTACAGTATTTCCCTCTGACATAGAAATACTCAACTCAAAGCTAGTACAGTACATGAGTACATGTACTTAGTAAAACACTGAGAAAGAAGAAATTATGTTCCGTTATGTAGCGGTGCTCATTCAGCCCTCAGCTGTGACAGCTTCGTGCTAGTTAGCCACTTAGCACGCTAGCTTAAAGCATTGTCCTTTAAGTATTATGAACCTGATGCTAGCAAGAAGCTAACCGTGTAACATTTGACTAGCTACTGATTCAGACTGGACCCGGACAGCTAACAACAACAACAGCAACAGAAATACCGGCCAACCTGACACATTAACAACTTTTCTTTTAAACATGGAGACAGTTTACAGCGCGTCCACTGGCTGACTGACTGACTGACCGGCTAGCTGACACATTAGCCAGCCAGCTAGCTGTCAAACAGCGACCGTTAGAAAGCACTTCGACTTTGAGAGTGAGCCGCACCGGACGACACATTCTCAGCTCACTTTTACGTGATAACACCACCGTGAATGTCTACAGGCTTCACACAGGGACACACACACAGTTTCATCCAGACAACCGAGGCAGGCAGGCAGAGTCTGTCCCACCCGCGGCTCGGTGGCAGGCCGGTTAAGGTGCACTGTCATCGGGCCGCTGCAGGCAGCAGAGTCCGTGGTTGCGGCTGGAGGGGGCCGCGCCGCTGCCCTCCCGACTCAAACAGCCGCTAGTTTAAGCGCATGCACCGGTACAGAGCACCGCAATGTTTACCAAACCTACACACACGGATAAATGTGTAGGTCCCCATTGAGTCCTCACCGTATATGGGTCTGAGCCTCCTGTCGTTAGGGTCTTGCACATGGCCTCTCGCCGCCATGGTGGAGTTTACCTGCTGGGTAAATGTTCACACATGCGTACTGAGAGCTGCCTGTAGGAGCGATTAAAGGTTGTCATTAACTGTACATACAGGACTTAAAGGATAAGTTCACAATTTATCAAGTGTGTCTTAAAACAACAGTCAGGTGTCCATATGAACAGTGAAAGAGGTTTTCCTCGCTGTAATCATCCCTCCTGTTCATACTGGATATTAAAAGATCCTTCAAATGTGCTTTCAATGTAAGTGATGGAGGCTAAAATCCACAGTGTGTCCACAAAGTCATTTAGAAGTTGATGTGAAAGTTATATGAGGGTTCAGCAGTCTGAGTTAGTCATATCAAGTGGATATCTGACACATTTACAGTCTTTTTAGCATCAAATTCCCTCTTTGTGTTTCCCTGTTGAGCTGCAGGTGGAAGTATAGTAACAAAAAGAGGAACTTTAGCACTAAAAAGACTGTAACATTGAAAGATATCTACTTGATTTGACTCATTCGCTAATTAGCTTCAGATAAACTTTTAAACATTTTTGCACAGAAGGAGGACTGTGGATTTTGTCTCCCATCACCTCCATTGTAAGTGCATTATGAAGGGATCTTCTAATGGTTCAGTATGAAAAGGAGGAATGATTACAGCAAGAAAAACATGTTTCAATGTTCATTTAGGCTCCTGACTGTTGTTTTAAGACAGAGAAGTTGTGAACCTGTCCTTTAAATGTATGTCTGAATATGTTACAGCATGAAACTCTAAACCTTTTTAAAACTTAGTTGTTTTTTAATGTTGTATTCTGCCCTGTTTTAACTGTTTTAGCTTATTTTTTGTACAATTAGTTGATATATCAAGTAGTTGCCAACTGTTGATAAATGATCAATCGTTTTGGGTAATTTTTGAAGAAAAAAATTCCAAATTCTCTGGTTCCAGCTTTTCAAATGTGAATATTTTCTGGTTTCTTTAGTCCTCTATGATAATAAACTGAATATCTTTGAGTTGTGGACAAAACAAGACATTTGAGGACGTCATCTTAGGCTTTGGAAAACAGTTATCAACATTTATCTTTTTTTGTTTGTTTGTATTTTTACCATTTTATGGCAATTCATAAACCAAACAACTAATCAATTAATTGAGTAAATAATCAACAGATTAATTGATAATGAAAATAATTATTAGTTGCAGGTTCGATTTGACAAATAATGCCAACCTGAGTCTGAATCAAAGACCCTCTCACATGTTTTAAAACATATCAAAATAATCTGCTTGCAATAATAATTTGTCTGATATGAGTTTTCCACAAAAAAACATTTTAGGGCTGCAAATAAGTATAATTTTTTATAATCTGTCAATTATTTTTTTCAAAAATGGCATAAAATCGTTTTTACAAATGCATGTTATAATCTTTTTAGAGCTCATGGTGACGTCTTCAAATGTCTATTGTGTCTGATCAACAGTCCAAAATCCAAAGATATTCAGTTTATTATCATGTACGACACAGAAAAGCCTCATATCCTCACATTAGAGAAGCTGCAACCAGCAAATACTGGACATTTTTGCCTTAAAAAATGACTAAAACGATTATTAAATTATCAGAATAGTTGTGGATTAATTTTCTGTCAATCGAATAATCGATACAGCTTTAAAAAGTTGAATTACCGAGTTAAAAATCATTCAAGTTATATCCAGAATCTATGAATATGCACATTTTGCTCATCTTAAAAGTTTAAAGATCCCTTCCAGACATAAAATGCTGCACTTTGACTAATAACTTGTGTCTGCTTTGGTTTTTCCACAAAAAACAGTTCAATCACCTCGTTAAAAATTCTAAAAATTAGAAATTTCTTTTCTCTCTCCCTCATATAAAAAACAAGAATCTATGAATATGCAAATATTGTTCATTTCAAAAGTTTAACTGTTGGACACCAGACGTCTCTTCACTGTAAAGTCCATCATTTCTACATCACACGTGTTCGAGATGAACTGAACCACAATTGGCTTACAAGCTGGTTGTGATGTCATGAAATCCTGTTTGTACGTTCACGTCTTAAATCCAGATTTAATCTGCGTACAGAAAAACTTTCTTCCTTCAGTAACTGAATGTGAAAACAGTCTTTTAGTGTCAAACTCTGCACATACATGATCCTGCACAGTGAAACATCAAAGTGACAACAAGTAAAACACAATTTTGAGTGGAACGGGACTTTAATTTGGTCAATCTGGTGTCAAAGGACAAAACAGCATCATCTGACTGCATTTTAATAATCATGAAGTAGAACATATAGCTTCCTTTAAATCTCTTCAATCAGTCAACTAGTTATGAAAACCTTCATCCAAATGAAAAACTACAACAAAAATTATGTCTCACATGTAGAAAAATACTGAGAAGCGTGTCGTTCCTGCACATTAAATACGGTATGTAACTTTACTTTTTGTTTCTATTTCATTCATTCATGTATTTTCTACCTTTTCAGAGTTATTTCACTTATTTCCTGATCTTTATATTTGGCTTAATTTGTTTTTTTTAATGTCTTATGTGATTTTAAATTGCTGTTTGTTTTATTGTTGATGTTATGTGGACCCCAGGAGGACTACCAACCACTCTGTGGAAGCTAATAGGGACCCAAATCAAGAATAAATGATTTAATTACTGCTGTCATTATGTATTAATGGTTAAACAGTATGTATTTATAGAACTAGATGTTTGTAGTCACACTATCATGGCTGCCAACTGAAAGTCTTTGTTTTTGCTTTGGCAACAGGTGCTTCAGATATTGTGCCAGTAAAGTATCTACAAAATGAAGCAGCCTAACATTACTAAGAAGATTAGATCAGATAAAACCTGTCATAAGAAGTAGGTCATAGTGCAACAGCACTATGAAGAAAAGAAACTACCTGAAAATGTATAAACGTTGATTAAAATGAGAGAACGCAGATATGATCTAAGAGGAACCTGCATGTTTAAGAAACAGAGGGTCAAGAATACAAATGTAAAAAAAACCCATTTATTTCTGCTAAAGGAGTGAATTTATAGAAGTGAGGAACTTGACATTTTCACGACACTGCACAAATTAAATCTGAAGGACATGCTGGACTTATTGTGGGAGGAAGAGTGTTAAACTTGTTAACTGATGTCACTTTTTGATGTGAATTGTAAAAAAGGGCAGAAATAAGCCGTAGCTTCAATTTTTCTTTATCCTGTGTTCCTCAGTTTTCTACTTTACTGTTGTGTTGGGAGAAATAGACATTTTCTGTGGTCCATTTCACATTTTTTCTCTCTTTTATCTCAAACAGTTATTACTTAGACTTAAATACATTTCAATTTCCAGTCAGGAAACATGGTCTTGTGTTTTTATGTAGTAGTCTACAGTTCCAAAACTTATTTGGGGTATCTAAAGACATTTTTTTATGTGTTGCGTGAGTGTGGCGAAGAGATTATAACCACATAACAAAAGGAAACATACTCGCCTTAAGATACACATTCCTAACACACACACACACACAAACAAACAAGAAACAACACGCTGATTCTCTTATTTGTTCAAATTTATTAGATATTCTGTTATGTTCCATTGTCTAGACCTTCAGTCACAGTTTGAAAGCTGTGAAAAAGAAAAGAAAAAAAAAAAGGAACTAATTGTATTACATTCAGTACTAATTCCCCTGAATTTTGCCTTATCAGAAAAGAGAAACTTGAATACATTGTGAATCTTTGTCTTTCAAAAAAAAAACCAACAAAAGAAAACATAAAAGAAAAAAAAACAGTAGATTTCGCAAGTGCTTATTCATGATTACAATAAAGAAAAAAAAAACAAAACAGTATTTTGGACTCCATCTGTTCCCTAAGCTTCTATCCCTCCCCTCACAGTCATACCCTGGCTGGCATCACTGGTAATGCTACAAAAACTGTACATCACGCAGCCTGTTCTAGTCTACGAGGCGACTCCCGTCATCGTCAAACTCGCTCAGGCTTTTCACTCCTCAGCCGTTTAAAAAACGAGGTCAAGCTGAATCCGGTTTGACTTTGAGGAGAAGCCGCCCCCCCTTTTTTTTTTTTTTTTTTTAAAAAAAAAAAAGGATTTCCCTTCTTGTCTGATGCAGTTCAAGAGCTTCTCAAAAGCTACCGATGCACTGATCAAACGAACGGAGACGAAAGCAAGGAAAGATTTAAAAAAAAAAAAACAAAGTGTGTTGAGCATGCAGATCCAAATCTCTATAGAGGTTTTTTGTAAATCTGTTTGTCCTCATGTGTCGATGATATAAACGGGTCCGTATCATGCTTGTACAGGTGTAAAACATGTCCTGCTGTTCAGGAAATAGCATCCATCTCCTCCTCACTATAGCTGTACATTCATAAGCATGGATGAGGTACAGTTAAAAATCATGGTATGAGCAATATGTGGACAGTTTGCTCCACTTTACACACTGTACTCAAACAGCACACTGTCCACAGAGCTGACATCACTTGCTCTGAAAAATTATTACAAACTTACTTTAAGTTTACTTTTAGCAGTACAGTATCGGATGACAAACGCTTGGTAGCTGTGATTATCCCCCTTCAAGTCTGGTTTTATGTACACTTTGTCCATTTCTATAATGGGCCTATTATAAAGTACACTTCTGACTCTCTTTAAAACCTGTCCGACATTAAAACCACACACACACACTCACACGCACGCACACAGATAGGTTACGACAAAACCTAAGTTTGGAGAGACGCTCGTTCTCATACCTGATCGAATAAACATCTTCATCACAACTGCGCTAAGCTACGTCATGATCATATAAAACATCAGAAAATATTTCACCTAGAGCCCGACGGGATCTGCATTAAGCTCAAAAAAAAAAAAAAAAAAAGAAAATGAAAAGACGGTTAAACTGAGCTCTTGCTCTGATGAACGGCTGCAACCTGGAAACAGTGCAACCATTAAAAAACAAAAAAACAGTTGAGATGCAGGACAGAAAGCAGGATAAAGATGCTGTCTGTTTTCTGATCAAGGCTCGCACTACATCACCCAACACCGATCTAAACCGTAAGGGTCAAATTTATTTAAAAGTAATAATCTCAAAGATTTTCACTTAAATAAACGTCTACTGAGTTGCTTTCTATCGCCGAATGAGGTAACACGATGGTGACTGAGTCTATGGCCCGCTGATGAAAGCCCTTGCATTTGCAGTATTACGAACTGGATGACGCCCAGCGGTGGTTGGTCCGCCAGAGAGGGTAGGCGGAGCTAACGCAACACACTCGCTCTTCAACCTACTTGCCGACTGACTGACATCACACAGGTGACACTGCTTGGATCCTTGGGAAGTGATGTCCAAAAAAACAAAAAACAAAACAAGACACCTGCAATTACCGCTTATCACCAGAGGTGCCGCTAAAGAGAACGAAACGGAGATCTTTGAGATTGTTACTTTAAAAAAAAGGTATACTAAGCAGGATTTGTTGGTGTTGGTGTTTGTAAATACACAGCATTCATTCCCTGGGTCAACCAGCGAGCGAGCGAGCGAGCGAGAGAGCAGTGGTGGTCGAGCGAGCTAGAGAGCGAATGAAGAGAGCGAGCGGCGCTGGCGTGAATCAGATAAATAAAATGTTATTTTCTGATTGTTTCACGGCAGTTACGTTCTAAAGCGCAAATAAACACGCCCACACCTTCGCACAACCCTGCAGGAATGTGCCGCCTTGCTGGATGTGGTGTGAATGCAGAGCTTCATCCTGGTCCGCTGTGGCCTCTCTGCTCCGTGTGTGTGTGTGTGTGTGTGTGTGTGTGTGTGTGTGTAGCTCAGCCCCGCCCCCCTCGGTCAAGCAGACACACAGACCTGCTGCTCTTTATGCATCCATGACACAGAGACAGGGAGCAGAGCGGAGTGGAGTGGAGCAGGGGAGAGCAGAGAGACGGTAACCTGTAACCTGGTCGCTACGCTACGAGTCCCGACCTCACATCCTGCACGCTGTTATCTGCTGGGAGGCTACACACCCACTGCCCAAAAGGTTGACGCCCAGAAACATCCTGAACACAGCAAAATAATAAGAAAACACAGCCAGAGGGCAGAGTCTCTGCAGATATACACACCGCCACACACTTGTAGTGAGTCATAAGTGATGATTTAGAGGGATTATTGTTATATGAGTCTATACATTGTTTTGTTTTTTTCAGGAAAACCCTGCACAGTATACCTTTAATCTTTGCCAAAGCACTCTAACTAGAATTCAAGAAAAGTTCAGACTGACCTCATACTTTCTTGTAGTTAAGGTAAATGAAAAAAAAAAAAATCACTATACATGGTGAAAATAAAAAATAAAACTATAAACCCAGCCCACAAACATCACAGATCTGCCTGGACCCATTCGCTCTGTCAGTTCAGAGAGGAAGCAGTAGTTCAACAGAGATATATATATATATATATATATATATATATATGTAGATATATATATATATATTTTAAAAACTACCTCAATTCATGCACGCAGTGACGCACAGACTCTCATCCTCATTTGTTTTCGTTTTTTTTTTTTTAAAAAAGCTTTGTGGAGGCCGCGGGAGCCCTCCAGTTAAAGCCCTAAGCCAAGGAGAAAGGACATGCAGCGACAGCATGAGGCGAGTTCAACAGGCCGCTCACAGAGCCTTGATATTAAGCTGAACATTATCCATCTCAGTCCTAAGAGTGACAGTCCTTAAAAAAGGCAGCTGATAACACAAACAAGCACACAAATGCACACACTAACACGCACACACACACACACACATACAGGTGACTCTCCTAGAGGACCCTCTCTCTCTCTCTCTCTCTAATCAACACAAACAATCCACTTGAGCGAAGCTGCATTGCAGCAACTATAACATGCAATGACAGTTAAGTGAGGAGTTGCTGTTGTCCACATGCACTTGTGACAGGAGGAGGAGGAGGGGGGAGGAGGAGGAGGGCTGGTGTGCATGTTTGAAATGTGGGACATGTGTGCATGTGTGGGTTGGGGGGAAAAGCAAAGAATTATCTATCATGCTTGAGCATTATATTTGTTTTGAACCATATAACAGGCATGGATTAGCCTCAAAAACTAAAAAAAAAAAAACATCAGTATTCCCGACTAACTGCCAGACAGAGGGGACAGTGAGACAAGGGGGAGATCTAGACTAATTTTACCAGGACAATAATAAAGACGATACTGAGGGGAGAGACAAGGATTAAAGTAGAGACAGACAGTTATAATACAAGGGAAGGTAAGGGGGATAAATGGTCCAATACCTGCTAAAGTCATCTTATACCAATTTTTTGTGGGAACCTGTTTACCTAAAAACAAACATTCTAATTAATTTAAAAGGCTTGACTTTCTGAGTCACGGTTTACACACCTGAATAAAAACAAAGCCCATTGTGATAATCAACTAACAATTACATATCAGGCAATTTACGTTCTGTGCAAAGAGTTTTTTTTTTTTTTTTCCTTTTTATATGTATGCAAAACCATGTTGTTGTTGTTGTTTTTTTTTTTTCTGAGTGAACAGGAGGCTTGTGATTGGGGTAGAATCTGTACAGTACTGTTAACCAATCTTGTCAAACCCCCCAATGAATCATGTGAGACAGGAAGAGAAGAGGCGACGTCGGGGGCCACTTCCTCATCGTGGTGGACGTTGTCTCTGATGACATCATCATGACAGGGTTTGGTTGATTTGCCTCATTGCTCATGAGCAGCACTGGTGCCTCGAATCGGACCTGTTTTACGCAGCTGAGAGAGAGAGAGAGGGAGAGAAGAAGAAAGTCAGGTTTTCAGTTTGAAGATAAAGACTAGAGAAGTATTAAAGGACAGGTTCACAATTTTCCAAGTGTCTTAAAGCAACAGTCAGGTGTCCGTATGAGCAGTAAAAGAGGTTTTCCTCGCTGTAATCATTCCTCCTGTTCATACTGGATATTAAAAGATCCTTCAAATGTGCTTTCAGTGTAAGTGATGGAGCCAAAATCCACAGTGTGTCCACACAGTCATTTAAAAGTTGATGTGAAGCTTATATGAGGCTTCATCAGTCTGAGTTAGTCATATCAAGTGGATATCTGACACATTTACAGTCTTTTTAGCATCAAATTCCCTCTTTGTGTTTCCCCGTTGAGCTGCGGTGTGTGTGTGAGGACCCCTGGTGTCATCTCGGGGTTTGATCTGGTATTAACCTGCATCTCTCCTTGTTCTGCAGGTGATCATTAGTGTAACCTGGAACACCCGAAGGCCCACGTTGTGTTTGCAGGTTATTTAAAGTCTGGCTGCAGCAGGCGGTTGGCGTCTCTCTCTCTCTCTCACTCTCCTCTGGCTGCTCTTTGCTGCTGATGCTGCTGTTTACTGCTCTCTGCTCCTGTTACCTGCTTTGGTTTGGTTTAGTTTTATGTTTTTAACTTTCTTGCACCTTACAACACTGACGCTACTGATATCCACACCCCATGCTTTAATTATACTTCTTTAATTTGGCTTAATTTATTTTAATAAAGCTTCTTTTGTTAAACGTTGACATGGTGCGTCTCCCTTTTGTTGTGACCACTTGAGTCAGGTCAGAACAGGTGGAAGTATAGTAACAAAAAGAGGAACTCTGACACTAAAAAGACTGTAACGTTGAAAGATATCTACTTGATTTAACTCATTTGGACGCTGAAGCTTCATATTAGCTTCAGATAAATTTTATGTAGGAATCTTCTAATGGTCAGTATGAACAGGAGGAATGATTCCAGCAAGAAAAACATGTTGGGCTCCTGACTGTTGTTTTAAGACACACTTGTAAAATCGTGAACCCGTCCTTGAAGCTATGCGCATGCAGGAAAATCTGTTTGATTCTAAAAAAAACCCAAAAGGGAACAGATTACAGCAGGGTGAGCTGTTATCAGGAGGAAAAACAAACTGAAAGCACAAAGTGATGCGTTTAGTGAGAAGCAGCTGCAAGAGAATATTAAAATCTGTGAGTGGAAATGACGAATGTGAGTTGATCGACAGCAGGTGGGAGGAAAAATGACTCAGAACATGACCCTGTTCTTCAGAGCTCCATTTGTTTAAGATTTGACACAAACCTCACAGGACGAAGCTGATTTAAAATGCTAACATTACAGCTAATTAGCACTGAACATGAAGTACAGCTGAGACTGATGGAAACTTTGTCATAAAACAAAGTTTTAAGATGAATTTAAGTTTTGGCCTGTTGATGGCACTAGAGGAGAAGTTATTACAACTCATCCTGAGGGGAACAAGAATGTCTGAACCAGACTTCATGGCAGTCCAGCCAATAAATGTCGAGACGTTTCACTCAAAACCACAAAGGTCAACATCATGGTCGCGCTAAAGGAAAAGTTGAGGGATCATTAGAAGTCATTAGGATTCCTCCTCTTGGCAACATCGATACAATATCAGCACTGAATTTCATGGCAATCTATTTAAGGTACTATGAGCTAAAGAGATAAATTCAGCTTAAGGTTTATGACTTATCAGATTTAGGAAATGCAGAACTTTAATCACTTAAATGTATGAAATGTACTTCAACATAAGTTAAATGTTTCAGTTTCATAAATTGTCTAAATTTAAGTGCCTTTAATGTTCTTTATGAGAGACTCTATCAGGGTTTCATTGTGTTAAAATATGTTGTCTGTAGCAAACATACTATCATTACTCAGCCAATCACATAAGTTTAAGCTGTAACTATTATTTTAATTACCCATTAACGGTTTGGTTTATGAAATGTCAGCATCAAAATGTCTTAAAGCTCAAGGTGACGTCTTCAAATTGTTTGTTTTGTCTAAAACTCAAAGATATTCCGTTTACTGTCACATAGGACAAAGAAAATCAAATCTTCACTACTAAGAAGCTGGAAACAATGAAGAAAATACTTAAAATGATCAAAAACAGGATTGTAACTAACGATTAATCTGACAGTTAAATTTAAAGGAAGAAAAGCAACATATTTTCACATTTGAGAGCCTTATGCTTATTCAATTATCAGAATAGTTGCAGATTAATTTTCTATCGATCCCCAAACCAATTAGTTGTTTCAGCTCTTAATAAGTGCTGATTGTGACTCTACTCATGTTGCCTTTGTTTTAAAGTAAAAGCACAACCTAAGATTAACAAATCAGCTGTGTGAGGACTTTCCAAGAACCAAGTTAGCTTGTTTATAATTAGCAGGATCGTTTTAGCGTCATGTTAGCCTGGATTGGCAGAGCCACGGTTGAAGAACAGAGTACATGAGATGAAAACAGAGGAAGATTGTTATGAAAAGATGACAACAGAGGAAGATTGTTATGAAAAGATGACAACAGAGGAGGATTATAACGAAAAGAAGTCACAGGGCTGAAAAGACGTCAAGCAGAAAGAAAAACAAACTGGACAGTTCCAAAAAAACAGACAAACAGGTGAGTTAAGACATCAGGCAGACAGCAGTATGAAGACAACGGCGAAGACAACGATCCATGCAGCGCCACCACCTCTCCTCCTTCGTTGAGACTTACTCAGCCTGCCTCTAGTGTTTGACCTACAGCGACGGGCCTCTACTCGTCTGTTGCAGAGGTGCCTCGCACATCTCCCTTCTGACGCATCTAATGTGAAATTCAGGAGTTAAAGGGGGTTAAATCGAGTAGATTGAGTTTGTTGTGTAGTCTCCAGCAGTCTTCTAAACACAGAGCAGTGATCATTTTTATCATTCATCATTCACAACAGAAACATGTGCTGTGTCTCAAATCGCATACTTGCGTACTTACACTTAACATTTTGAGTGCATAAGTGCATTCACACTGAGAAGTATGGGGAAATGCACTGTGAGGTCAAAAAGTTGAGTCTGGAACTATGGACACTTCTCGCCCTCAATGGTCGCCATCTTGGCTATGTAGCGGAAGAGGAGGGACCACTTTTCAAACTGGAAATGGCGGCAGGGTACGTTGTAACTACGGTGAACATCGCCACTATACTGTTGTCGGATATAAGCCATCAGTATGTTTTTTGGGTTAATTTAGCAGTCTGAGCACGAACAATAATGCGAATGCTAACACTAGCTAATGCTAATTTGCGATCATCATTTCCGGTAAGTGCACAATGGCTGTGTTTGATTTGAGACAACACTACACTGTAGAAATTTGCGCACTATGCCAGTAAGTACATAATGTACACAGTGTACTACATGAAAGTGTACTAACAGAAGTATGTGATTTGAGACACAGCTATGTACTCTTCTTAGCTTTTAAAAGATTTGTAAACTTGAGCAAAAAGACTAAAGCAACTCTACTGAATCCCAGTTACTACGTTCTTACATCTGCTTTGATCTTAATTCACCAGACTAGGAAGAAGACATTATGGTCCAGTGTAACTTTAGGAGGACAGCTGTGCATTTGGTGAGTTAATTACCTCCTCAAGCTCTTTTTGAGTCTCCTCTTCCATCCGCCTGATGTCCTCCATGGTCAAACCCACCCATTTGTCGACCCAGCAGAACAGCTGGCGGTGGAAGTTGGTGAAAATTCGCTTTTCTTGCTGTGGAAGGAAGAAAATGAAGTAAAACAACAACAAAAACACTAACATGAAGGCACACAAGAGACTTCAGGTGTTTTTTTCCCCATTTAAATAATTATACTTGGTTAACTTTTTTAACATCATCTCTTCCCTGAACTGAACTATTTATCTCTCCCTTCAACAGGTGCAGAGATTTTAATTACAGAAACACTGAAATGTTTCTTGGAGCTATGTCTCCCTCTGCTGAGCTAAATAAAAACAACACGTCACTGACAGACACAATAAACAAAGTCTAATTTAACTCCATAAGAGGCTTCACCGATTTAAAGGATAGATTATGCACAATGAAAGACTTTCTGGTCATTGTGATAATTCCTCCTGTCTGTGAAGTCTTTATAGACATTATGACATTTCCTCTTTTTGGTTTGCCGGACTGCGTTTCCTTGCAGCAGAGAGACAGTAACACACGAGAGGGAATTTCCTGCTAAAACTAACTAACTCTGGAAAAAAACCTTCCCCTTTGATTTGAATAACTGACTGCTGAAGTCTCAAAATAGCTCCAGCCTGGTTATGCTTAAAAAAAAAAAAAAAAAGCAGTTCGTATGACGTGTTTTCTGACCACATTGGAAACCAAAAGTGTTTATAGTTGTTCTGAACTGCAAAAACTTGAAGTTGGAGTGAAAAGCCAACCGTCATAAAGAAAGAAGAGATGTGATGTTGTTTAATTGGGGGGGGGATTTTGGCGGATACTTTTACACAGTCTGTTACTGGAAAGCATTCATGAGAGTTGCACTTGTGTTAAGAACGGAAAAAGAAGTATTTGAGAGAGAGAGAGAGAGAAGTTGAAATCCTGATTCCTTTCTCAGCTCCACACGGCCGGGGCAAATCACCACGTTAAGTGGGTGTGAATGTCAGATTGTCGGTTTCGGATAGAAATTGTCGGATTAGCTCCTCTAATCCGACATCGGAAAGGTGACGGCGGGGGGGGGGGGGAGATTTCTGAAGCTATTCTATCATCCAACAAGCAGTTCTGCAGTTTTCTTGTTACTTACACTGGAATCAAGTTAGGGAGGGAACCATCATAGCAACCAGTGACTCTATAGATGTACATATGAGAGTGTTATTTTAAGATAGACTATGATTAGTACCCTGTGGATGAAGTTTTCCACTTTGGTCTGCAGACCCCACCATCTGAACTTGACGGTGACCAGTTTGTATGCACACATGTAAGGACAATCTGTCTTCAGCTCGTCCTGCAAAAGGAAGGAAAAAAGAAAGCAAAAGAGTTAAAAGTGTTTCTCATTAATCACAGATGTGACAGATGATCATTTCTACTTTCTGTTGCTATATCAGGTACCTTCCATTCAGGGCCGAGAGGTCCTCTGCCCGTCTTGGCGGAGTGGAAAAGAGCAGGATCTTCTTCTGGCTTATAGTCCTACAACAGAACAAACAGCATCCAAACATTAAGATCCAGCAGTAAACTGAGTCCCACCTGTTTACCACAGTTGCTACTTCCAATGTTTTTGTATAGTGCGATGCGTCACAAGGTGTCGAGATTGTGAAGTCTGGATATTTTATTTGTTCCTGTTTGTTGACACCAGAAAATGTGCTCAGAACCAAAATCTTGAGATTAAAAGTACAGACATAAACTCACTGAGCACTTCATTAGGAACAACTGTGCAATCTAATGCAACCCAATACAACAGCTCTGCCATAAATTCCTATTTTTATGACTTTTTGGTGATAATTCTACTTTATGTTTGTTACTGAGGTCGTAGTGGGTGGTGGTGGTGTACTGGAGTGCTTTATATTGAAAAGTGCTACTAACATTTTATCCCCCTCGTGTGTGTTAATGCAGCGGGGTGATTGGGACTGATTGGTATGTGCAGGTCACACAAAGGCCTCAGTATCGATGTAGCTGAATCTCTGACTCTTGTACCTGTTTTCTAATATGTATCAGTTAATACACGATACAAACTAGTGTTCAAAAACTCCACAGAGTACCCGAGTGTTCCTTCAAGATTTGAGGAAATCCTCCTATTTTTTTAAGATAAGTAAACTATTTAAAAACTTTCGGGTTTATCTGAAACATGCATAATCACCATCACACAGCTGAAAACTGGGATGTTTTTTCTTAAAGTTTGTTGTTTTTGGAGGCACAAATGGTGATAAGCGATAATTGTAGGTGTGTTTTTGGACCTTATGTCCCAGAGATCCAAACAGTGGCGCCCGTTTTACATCAGTCAGATGCTTCACACACACACACAAGTGAGGCGAAGAACAAGTGTTGCGTTAGCTCCAACACCCTCTCTGTAGTACCAACCACTGCTGGGTGATGGAAAACTAACGCTTGTGATTTTTCCCGGGAAAGTCGCCACAGACACCCAGTTCATAATACTGCAAATACTTTCATCAGCGGGCCAACAGCTCAATCACCGTTGTGTTACCTCATTTGCTGATAGAAAGTGACTTAGACATTTATTTAAGTGAAAATCTTTGAGATTATTACTCATGCAAAGTAATATAATTTTTATTGTGTTCTTAATGTGACACATAAATGTTGAACAGTCTGACTCCACTTTCTCCTTGTGTATCTTAAAAAGAGAACAAGTTTAAACTAGTCAGTGCTGACTCTCGCATACTGACGCTGTTAAGTCAGACTTCACCCTTCCAGCATGTGATTCAAGGCTCCTCTGCAGGAACACCGAAGAATCAGCAACACCCAAGACTGTATTTTCAACGCACTACACCCCCATCCAACCAACCCCTGAGCTTAAGGGTCACTGTGCCGTTTTAATCCATCAGATCTGTTGGGGAAAGAGTGGCGAATACCTGGAGCAGATGGACATTGAGATTAAGCCTTGGGCCTCAACGTTGATCCACTTAAGTCATTATAGTACAGGAGCTCGTAGAAGAAACGCTGCGGCTCCGGGACAACTGTGACCCACCTGGATGTAAAATGGCTTAATGCCTCCTTTTAGATTTTGAATCACAGGCAACATGATGGTTGAAGTATTACTTGCTGACAACTGCCCCTAATGGACTAAAAAGGGGGCTTTTAAAGACAGCTGAGAGTCGTATCCATCAGGGGTCTAACGGCGTTTAACAAAGTACGAGCCTGTCGGTGCACCGTAGCAGCATCCATTTCCAAATACTTCCTCATATATCTTCATAAATACAGTCCAACTGAATTCTCAAGCTATTTCCACAGTATTGCAAACATTATGTTGTCATGTACTAGATAAATGAATAGATAATGTATATCCTCAAGCTGCTCACTAGACGGTGAATAATGGACCAGCTGCTGGGACTCTTGACAGCAGTCGTGGTGATTTTTTCCTGTCATACGTGCATATTTTTGAGATTCACAGCTGGAAAGCTGAGGGGACTTTTTTTCCAAAAAAGCTTCTGCAGTGCATTAGCTACAGTCATTCACTAATTCTCTGTCGATGGACCAACTTCATAAAGTGTCAGCTGATGACGTCACTCGGTCAAAGTCTGGATGGATTTTGGCTCCTCCGTCTCTTACGTTGGCTAGGAAGGGAAGACTTCATGGCCAGTATGGACAAGACGAATGACTACAGCAACCAAAAACTCTCTCAGTGAACGCATATAAACATCTGAATATCGCGTTAAGATAGACTTGAAAAAATCTGAACCTATCCTCTAAAACACAAGACCACCAGGCCGCCTCGTAGATGTTGAAAGCTGCGATAAATTTTGGACTAGAACAATGAAACGTTTGTCAAATTCAAGAAGACTTTCATCATATTTGCTCAAAAGCTGGAGTCAATTACATGAATTCTTTATAGTGTGATGATTTATGCCGTTTTTGTGACTAATACAGAGCACTGCGGATAGACTTTAGATGTAGGGGCAGAAAAGAAAAGATGTTTTTTACTTGAAATACAAGTAAAAACGCCAACAGAGGAGAGATTCTCATCATTGTGATCTCCCTCCACAACAAGTCCTCATCTTCACGTTTACTTCTAGGCCGACTTCAAGCTTGTTACTGCAATTGAAGTATTTCACTCCGTTCAGTCAGGCTTTACGGAGGATGATCACTGGATAAATTAAGTGTCATGGCTATCCAGGCACCTTGGTGACCTCCAGTTGATCTGTATGTCCGAAACCTTCCTCGTGGTGGAGACACGCTGCTGTAAATCAGACGTGTCAGTTACCGTCACCTGCTCATCAGGCCGCGTGCCAGAACAACTAATCCACTCGCTATTTTCACTTCTTAGTTTAGTGGTTTATATTGCGGGTTTTAAACTCACAGCAGTCGCCACTTCTTCTTTGTTTGCAATATCTATGGGAACCACCTCCACAGTCCTCCACGTCTGCTCATCCAGGTCATGAACCTGAAACAAAGAGAGAGAGAGAGACGAGCAATTAAACCTCTGATGTAGAAAATCGGCTCAGAACGCAGGCGGCACGGGATGCTTTGTTTCTTCAGGGAAGCCGACTGCGAATCAAATAAGATTCAAATTTAAAACCACACAGGTGTACCTTTTTCTCGTGCATGGGGCCACACAAAAAAAAGGTAGACATGTGTGTGTATACCACTTTCAAAAATGAAAAATGTAAGATGAAGTTTGTTTTGTCTATTTATATCCTCTGATTTTACACATGAAGTTCAGTTTTCTCACACATGAGGAGTACTATAGCAAAAACAGTTGTATTACATCATCGATGGCTCTGGAGGGAGCTGAGAAAACTACCCTGATGATGTCATAGTGATGTCATCAAGGTAATCTCTCAGCTAGGACTCGGAGACTTTAAATTTATAACAGAAAGTTTGTGTGTTATTAACTGGAGATGTATTGTCTGAAAGGGGTGTTTATCAGGCAGGGAGAGTCTAATGAAAGATGTTTGGTGTGTGTTGCATTATGGGAAATGTAGGATCCAGTGTGTTTGTGACTCATGCTAGGGGATATAAGTCTGCCTCTGCTGTTTCAATTTTTGACCATTCTTGTTTTTATTTCTTGGTTATTTATTGATTTATTTAACAGGGACAGTGCACATTAATAAACACTGAATTAGCCAAGAGGTTATCTTTCATCTGTAGTCTCTGGACAGATATTACAAAGTCACCCAAAAAAAAGAAAATAAGATTTAAAACGACCAAGTTATTGTGATCATTTATCAGCATTCAGAGCGATAATGAACAGAGGAGAATATTAATGTTAGCAGAAATATTAAACATAGTAAATCTTAAGTTAATGGAGGTGAAATATTAAAAAGCTGGAGTGCCCCTTTAACACCAAAGCACCTCCACATCTTCTACTCACTTACATTTTCTATTGTTCCCATGTCAGGTTTGTGCCACGTCTCAATCTTAATCATGAAGTCGTCCTTCATGTACTCATTCTGAAAAGCAGGAGAAAAACACAGATATCATGAGGGGGAAAACACAATGTTTAGCCTGAGTTTCTATTTGCAGTCATTACTCAGAAAGTAGGTATCACTCCTAAACTTCAAACGGCAGCAGGTGCGTCCGATCGCGGCCAAAAGAATCGGTACAGAGAACATCATGAATGGAGAGTTCTGAGAGGTGTACTTAAACCCTTACAGCTAAATCCAATTAACCAATCAGACGTTTAGACTGAAACAACACTGGTAATGGTGTGCCGCTCTGCTTGGATCTATTTTTAATCTGATAGTAATTAGCTTGCAAAGTAAGGTACAACAGTACGAGGCTGTGATGACTCTCGACAGAAGACAGATGGTGGTATTAAGTATCTGTCGCAAGTCAGTGAAAGTCTGTGTGATGACGGACTCATTGATGTCAGAAACTATCAAGCTAAGAGAGTAAAAGATGAACAACTCACCGTCACAACTGCAGAGGAGCAAAGAGAGAAACAAAGAAAAAAAATGAGCATCAGTATCAAAAGACCAGGATGACATTTATCATATTTGAAAAACTGAACAGTTTCAAACGACATTTAGAAAAATACATAATTGCAGAACATTAAAAAAAAGGTCAAATTAAAGGAGAACTCCACCAATTTTACACATTTAGGTCATCTCTAAATACTACAATAATGTCTTCTGTGACTCAAGAAGAAGCTTTGTCAAATCTGAGAAAATAACCCTGATGATGTCACTGTGATGTCATCAGGGTTATCTAAGCTTGGGCTGCCTGCAATCACTACATCGTTCACTCTGCTTCCGATGCAAATACTCAATGGTGAGTTTTTCCATCCATTGTGGCGCCATATTGTAGATAAATTTACACTCAGAATTCAGACATTCAAATAAAATAGCAGACAGTGATTATTGTACACTACGTCGTAAATACGGAGAGATTTCAGAGAGTAAAAGGATACAGATGTTAAACCAATAGCCTGTGATACAAACTGGGAGTGTGAAGTTTGAAAGATGCTATCTATGGCGGTCGGAAAGGAGCGCAAAGTAAGAATTTGACTGTTCAGAGCAACTGACTGTTCTCTGTGCATATGACGATAAAGATTTGATTTCATTTGAAATGTATGGATCCAGTATTTCTGCAGCTCAAACCGTATAAAGGACAAAGGGTCAAGTTATGCTAGAAAAGACCTAGTTCATACGACACGTTGTCTGACCACATTGAAAGTGTTTATAACTGTAAACAGACACGATAGGTTTAAATATCTGGATGCAGTGCACATTTTATAATTTCTTCTGGAAGGTATTCATAGCATTGCGCTTGTTTGTACACGCAAGAAGAAACAGAGATAGTTTTGGAGAGAGGAGGTTAAACACTGCTTACTTTCTTGCCTCAACATGCCTGACCAATCAGTGGATGTGAATTAGAGCTGCAGTAATTAGTTGATTAGCAATGGAAGCAAGACTGTGGCCTCAGAAATGCATGAATGGCATTCTTAACACTTCATAAACTAAACAATTAAGTGCTTAATCGAGGAACTTGTCATGCAGAACTTGTTGGAGGCAGCCCCCCCCCCCCCCCCCCCCCGAAAACTCCAATGTTGGAAATTTGATCTTCGATGCTGGTTTTCAATGACTTAAAGGTAATGATACCTCGGACTCTGCTGCTTTAATTCTCCCAACTTTATCACGGTGTAATAATAAATTGCTGGAGTCCTCCTTTTAGTGAAGCCATGATTACATATAACTATGACATCTTTCACTGTTGATCATATGCAAACACACTGCAGTGAAACGACACCAAGTATGAACTGATTTGCTGTTAAGATGAAACTTACTAGTGCGACAGTATGGGTAGGCGTTCCAGGCCTTTTCGTGAAAAACTAATGCTCCTTCTGGTGCAATCATCTTCACATAACCTGGGACTTTACTATAGTGGGAGAAAAAAAGAAGTCAAACAATCAGGTCTGTGGACTTTTCAAAAGAAATAAACTTCAAACATTAAAGCTTCAGTTAAGTCATTTTGTCTTGTCTGTTTGGTTCAGCGTCTTATGAAGGTTATATCTACTTGTAATCAATTGTTCTTTTTATGGTTGTTGGTGCTGCGTCAAAGCAGCCAAAAGCTTTAATCCAACACTTATTTCCTGCAGAACCAGTCACACATTATACAAAGGATAGACAAAATAAGAGGAAACACCTGACAAGAAGAAGAACAGCTTCAGCTCCTCGTACTGTCACAAACAAATTCCGTCTGTATGCAGTTTGGATATCAAATTATTTGTGAGATGAAGAGGAAATCTCTCTTCTCATAATGATGTTTAAGCCTTCATGAAATTAGTGTTGAATTTATTTAGCAGTGTGTGTGGAGGCCTGGTGTTTGTATTGTGACGTAAGGTCCTGATCAGACAGAGCGCTTGTTGCAGGTTGCAAAACACGAAGCGCACCACACTGCTTTTATTTGTTGAAGCCTACAATTTTTTGTTGTTGCTAGGAAACCACCAAATCACCTGTCCTTAGCCAAACCGTTATCTTGCTGTGAAGATCTGTACCTTTTATTTTGGCAAGCTAAAAGTAGTTAACTTCCTTGTCAGCAGATAAAAAATGGACCGGTGGAGGGCTTTTGCTGTGGCTCTATTGAAGGGTGAGAGGCTGTTCTCAAATATTTTGGACACATGGAAACGGAGATCCGTGTGGGTACATGAGACCCTCAGAAAGAGGACAAATCACCAGCTGGTCCAGGAGCTTCACGTGGACGATGGTCTGTTCAAGGCTTATTTAAGGATGAGTCAGGGACAGTTTGTCAATCGTCGGACCTAGCGTCACAAAAATGACCGCTAGCTACAGGGAGTCCATTGGTCTTGCCAAGCAGCTGAGCATCTGTTAGTGGTAGGTTATGTTTGTCAATGTTATATTACCCATATTATTTACAGCCTAAAAATTTGACAGGTGTAGATGTGAGACATCACCACCACAGAAGGCCCGTCTCTCAATTCATCCGATTGGACATTGGGGGAAAAACGCAAATGATGTCAGGCGCTTTCTCTGCTCTGAGCTGAAGTTTTTTCAACTCAAGGCATTCAGGGCGCTCCTGCAAAAGCTCAAGGCACATAGAGTGGAAAAATGGATGCATGGCGCTCAGAAACGCAAAAGCAGCAAGAAAAAAAACTTCACTCTCATTGAAAACAATTACAAAAAGCCGCCCCAAGGCTGCAAAAAAGCTCTCCGTCTGATCGGGGCTTAAAGCTGGTTCAGTAAAATGGCAGCTTATTTGACACCTCAGATGGCTGCCAATATAGTTTTACCATCACATTGAACAGGTGGCAACAGGTACAGTCTGCTAACGGTTTTCTGTTATCCAAACGAACAGATGGGAGCAAAAACTCAGATCATGTTGCTCTTTCTGCTGCCAGCGCTCCAGGTTTTACTTACTTGGGTTACCAGTTGGCCAAATGGTGAAAACCAAGCCATTAATGCCTGCTTTGTGAAGCTGTTATCTATAAATAATAAGTACTTCAGAGTACTAGATTGATGAAGCTGGTATTCATCGCTGTCACAAAGGTGTTACCTCAGTTCTGTGATAAATGATGCTCACCTCACCTGTCTGTCCCTGCATCCCTGTGTGTAAGGTTTTAATTGAAGACACTCGACACTGCTCTTATAATTTCTTTTAAAGCTTAAATATGCTGACAGTCTGTATTCAATTTAGCTCTCACTTAGTTCTCTTTCAAATGGTTTTTGCATTATTTTGTCTACCATATGAGCATGTTGACACTGTTATTTAATAGTTTAAAATACATAGTGATACTGATATACAGAAACTTCAAAGATTAGATTCTGTTGAAAGCCACTTGCCTCTTTAGGTGGTATATTTTATGTGTGTATTGTCCCTTTTCCCCATCCTTCTCGTAGGGTTCGTTCTTCAGCACCTCAATGCCTTCTCCTCCTCCTGTTTCATTCTTGCTGGCCTCGGCCACAGAGTACAGCTGCCCGACTTGATACTGTGAGTGAAGGAAGAGACGGACAGAAACTGAAAACTACAGCGACACAAAACCGCTGATTCCATCCTGTGATTAAAACCGAGAAGGTCCCTGAAGCTGACATGCTTCAACGATGCAGCGAACCCAGATTTACCTATGATGTTAGTAATTGTTTATACAGCAGAAAATATATATTTTTAAGGATCTAAAATGTGTTGGGTTGCATGTTCATGTGCATGTGGTGTTTTTGCTACTTAATTATCCCTTGATCCAGTCTTCTTGAATCCATTATCAGGCTTGAAAACAGTCTTATCAACCTGAGGGTGACAAAAGCTATCCATGTTTTTCTACAGTCTATGAAGAAAAACAACTTTGCAATATCTACTTCTTGTTGTAATCTGTGGTGTCATGAAGGAGAAAAAATGAGTTTATATGAACAATTTAATCATTTGTGCACAAAAACAACTAATTCCTGCTCTCAATGTAATACTGTTTTTGGCGTGAGACGCCACCAATCTCACACCATTTAAGAAGAAGCCTGGTTAATCAATACAACTACTGTACATTTTTTCATCATGGACCGGCTTTGTGGTTTGGTCTTATTTGGTATGGGATTTGTTTGGGCAGCGTGAGAGTGAGGGACAGAGCCTGAAGGCAAAAACTATATTTAACTCACAGAGCACAGATTAGTCATTTGTGTGCATGAGATATTAAATCTAGAGCATTCATTTCTAAAAATCGGGCATATAAATGATTAGATCAAGAGCTAAACTTCATTTTTTTTTTCATCCATGACACCTCCTGGGCTCTGTAGGCCTCTTTCATTAGTTATTGTTTACAGAGAGCTGTGCCAACAGAGTCGTCACGGACAACAGTCATCAGCCTTCAAGGGGCTAAACGATTCTGCAATCATATTAATACATTTGAAGATTTGATAAAGGAAATATGGGGTGGCTGCTGTAGTACTTGATTACGCAACATTAACAAGCTTTTGTCAGGATATTACTGCCGCTGCAGTTATTGTTAAAGACAACAAGAAGTAGCAAAACCTCCGGTTGTGTTCAATCTGCAGAAAAATACAATTATTCCTCATAAAAACTAAACGCTCTAACTGCCCGCCACAATGTTTTCCCCCCATTAGAGAGAAGGCTGTGAACTGTAGCCAAAGCATGATGTCATTTGGATGTCACAACAGGCTCCAGGCTCCAATAAAAACTAATCAAAAAGAAGGAAACATTTTTGAGGGTAAGTAGATTACACACACACACACACACAAAAAAAGCCGAGTACAAATATGTCACGGCTATTAAGAACAAGACGACACAGCGACAGTAGTTTTAAAAGGGTTGAGCCAGGTCCAGTTCTGCTCTACCAGCCTGTCACACCAATAAACAGGCATCTCCAACAAAGGCTATTGTCTCAGAATGAGCCGCAGACTGAAGCCTGAGTGGATGAGCTTTCTGTGCACAAGAGAAAATTAACATTTAACTATCAAAACTACGGCTTTATTCTGTATTATTATATAATAAAATGATACTCACCTCTTCCACGGAGATCGGCAACACTACACGGCTGAGAGGAGAGAAGAAAGGGACACATTAGTAAGTCAATAATAAATATACAGGAGTAAAACACTGGCGTTCAAGTGTTAAATAAATGAAACAGTACATAGGGTTAGAAGTCACTTTTTTACACTCAAAGTTTAATAAAAGTGTTAAATGATTCAGTGATTATGCAAAGAATCCACTAACTAACATCTCAAACAAAAAGATGGAGAAGCATGAAGTTGTGAAAAAATCTTAGTGAGCGTCTTTGGCAAACAGTGGAAGCGCCGTGTCCCAGTCTGAATGTTAAACTCTGCTTTAGTCGTCTGGATACTGTAACTGCACCCTGATTTATAAAGCAACAATCATTTATCTTTGAGAACCACAATTTAACTTTAAGACAGTAGGAGTGACTTTACATCTACTAAGGTTGCAACTAACAATATGGATTATTTTCTTGATTAATCTGTTAATTGTTCGGTCTATAAAATGGCAGAAAACTGTGGAAAATGCTTGTCAAGTCCAAGGTGACGTCTTTAAATGTCTTGTTTTGTCTGACCAACAGTCCAAAAACCAAAAGATATTCAGTTTTCTATCATAAAATATAAGAAAACCAGGAAATATACACATTTAAGGAGCTGGAACGTGCAAATATTTACCATTTTTTTGCTTGAAAAGTTACTTACATGATTATCAAAATTGCTGTTGATTAATTTTCTGCAAATCAATTAATCGTTGCAGCTCTAGTGAGAGTGTAATGAAGACTGTCATATCACCTGATAATCAGAACATTTAGCTAATTAAAAGATTTTCGTTCACGCTGCAAAAAAAAAATCAATATTTTTTCTGTTTTATCTCATGTCAGCGTGACAGACTGGATTTGTGATGCTTTCTATTTTGTTTTGTGTGGTGTCGTTCATGCTGTCCAGTTATGTCATGATTATTGCCAAGCCAGCATTGAAAAACAAGTATCCCCCCCCCTCCTTCCTCCTTAACACAACATGCTTGAATCAATTACTTATTTTTAACTAAATAACTTTTCACAGCAATCTAGCACGCAGTTCATAGATCAGCAGCGCATACAGCAGCTTGATTATGCACAGCTCATAACTGGACATCACAGCTTAATTATGGAACGAGAAGATTCACTACAGAGATGTACTGTACAGGGAGTTTATACTCCTCTCAAGGCTGCACCTCTTCCTTCTCTCAGAATCCAAACAAATCTCTGCTAAGATTGGTAGATTCAACACCACACCCTTAACCTAAACATACACTGTTTGATGAAGATAGCTTGAGGGGGGGGGGGGTAACACGCTCAATTTAGGGCAGAAACATCCCTCAATACAAACATCTATAAATATAAAAGTACTTGAAAGCAAATATATGATGTATTTTAAGATTTAAAGCCGAGAAAATAAGAGGAGAAAGAGGGATTATGTTACAAAAAAAAAAAATCAGGACATGTAAGGTTGAGGATCTCATGAGTGTGTAAAGGTAATAAACTAACAATTATTTTTATTATTGGTCATTTTCTTCTTTCTTTAAAATGTCAGATAGTGAAAAACAGCCTTTCTAATATATAAGAAGCCCAGAGTGAAGTCTTCAAATATCTTGTTCTGTCCGACCAACAGTTTAAAACCCAAATATATTCTTTCTATAATGATATAAAACAGAGAAAAAGCAGCAAATCTTTGCAAATGAGAAGCTGGAGCGAGCAAACGTTTGGTATTTTTGCTAAACAAAAGAAACGATTTAGTCGTAAATGTAGCCGTTGAAGCTCTAAAACACTTTCTGATGGATGTAACCAATAAAAATAGAAACAGAAAATGCTCATTGTGCCAGTTTTTTTTTCTATTAACTGTATTTTTAATGCCAAGTTTGAATGTTTTTCTTATGTGTACAGCACCTTGAGTTGTGCAAGTGCTGTACAAATAAACAAAAACTTAAATATCCTGAACACCTGCCATCATCATCATCCAGCTCACACACACACACCAGGAAAAACATCCCCCCCCCCCTTTCCAGCTGCTCTATGTTCTACATTAACATGATAAATCTGATTTTCAAAGACACGTCCAGATTCTGGCACAGACGGTCATGTAACCAGAGGAACAATGTAGCACAACTGGAAAAACAAAAGCAGAGTGCAGTGTTTGTGCTTTTTTTATGGCTCTCTCTCTCTCTCTCTACACTTGTTGTGAGCTGCTGCGGCTTTAGCAACAGAAACGAATTAACAAGTTCAAAATGTACAGAAAAAAAAAAAAAAAAAAAAAGCATCCGATGACTGAGATTGTGAAGTGGATCAATCAAGTACAGCAACCTTGTAACACCAGAGGCGTTTTTGTCATAAAAGAGATTTCACTCCTACTAAAGCCTACACATGTTAGCATTTCCCTAACTGGCATGTTTCTGCAGCACCAGATGACAAATTAAAACATCAGTGATTCACCTGCTTCCATCGTTTTCCTCTTAATATTCATGATAGTGTTTTCCAAAAGTACTTCAGCATCAATTTCACAAAAAAATACAGCTGCAACCAGGTGTATTTTCCTTCTAAAACACACATTTGAGACAAAAAAATGTTTAAAAACTACAGCTGGAGATATGCTTAAACCCCCAAACTACTAAAATGACACCAGCAAGGATCCAGTTCCCTTCAGCTTTCACCTACGTTAATGATTAATCAGCTATTGATCAACCGCTGTTAAGAAAATGGATCGTTTTATGTTAGGAAAACGTGGCCGTGTCAATCGTTTAACATGCTGTGAGAGGGGGAAAAACATGCGTAATGTACTTTGACTACTGACAAAATGTTGCTTTTCATTTACATCTTTAGTATTGAGTGTCATGCATTCATTATCTACCCCTTAAATTACTGTGTTTTCACGTTCTCTAACACTCACTTTGTCACACAGAGAGCAGTGACAGCGGCAGCACAGAGAGAGAGGGTTTGCACTGGGGAAAAAAAACCTTTGGTGCTGGATTAAAAAGAGGGGAACTGACTGGCTGACCAGTTACAGTTCAAGTGGTTTACGAGTCCCAGTAAACCGGTAGTTATGTAAGTACCAGTGAAAGTCCTCTGTGTGTCCGTGTAGGCACTTGCAGACACCTGCAGCACAGGTAGTAGGATGCTAAGACACAGACAGAATTTATAAAAGTTGGAATTATGAGCAGTTTTGATTCATTTCTCTTTGCTCTAACTAATCTAGAACTACAAAACCAACCGATTAATTCATCTACAGCTGACAGGAAAATAAATCAGCAACTTGTTTTATATTCAGTTAACAGTTCTGAGTCATTTTTTTCAGGCAAAAAATGACAAATATTCACTGATTAAGCTTCTTAAATGTGATTTGCTGCCTTCTGTTGTCATAAATGAAGTAAAATTTAAGATTCTAATATAATTTTTCACAAATTTCTGGCATTTTGTCGACCAAACAATGAATTGATTAGTTGAGGAAACACAGCCCAGTAACTCATAATGAAATATTCATAAGCTGCAGCTCTAAATTAGTCAGAAAACAGCAGAGAGATTATTCAATTACAAACATACTAATATTTGCAGACCTAATGCAGCTGAATGTACAGTGTAATGTGTCTCTATTAATCATAAACAAAGCTGAACTTCACAATAGAGATAACAACTGTATCTCACATTATGTAAGCGATGAATAGTACAGTAAGGGTTAGTGAGGTTAAGTAGTGACGGTGAGAGTAAATGGACTTTTCTTATCAAGATAAAGGCCCGTACGTTTATACTTAAGCCTTTTTATTGCTCCAAGTTAGATCTGCTCGACATGCTTTCCATTTACAAAATTATCTTCTGTATATAATAAGTGTCTTTTAAATGAGGCATCTGCTATGAACTGATCGTTCAATATTCAATACTGTCATGAATTTTGAGGTTGGAGCATGTAAGGCAGTGGTAGGCAAACATATTTGGCCCCCTGATGAAAGTATACTTACTTACTGTAGATAACAAAATAAACACAAAGCTCCTGTAAATCCCAATTATTGTGATATAATCTTGTCATATCTACTACTGCCCCAACACGAGGAGAGGCATCGTGCTATTTGAACAGTGAATAGTGCTGACATGAAGTCTAATAAACCTACCAGAAATGAAAGTTTAATGTGTGAGTTCCCCAGCTTAAGCCTATGTGAGCATAACAGATTTGTTCTTCACAAACACAAACGGTGTGTTGATGCTTACCCCCCCCCCAAAACAGATACAGTCATTAACAGCGTCGTAAATATATTAAATTCTTAAGTGAATTAGAAGACATAAATAAAACATATTAGCCTGTCTTTCCACAGCAGCAGTTAACGTAAGGACATGATTTTAGAGGGTTGTCTGTCTGATTATTGATTATACTGGGAGCAAGATGGAGACCAGATTGCAGGAAAATTACACTACACAGTCATGGATAAATATCTCAGCTCTGGAGACTCACCATGGCAGATTATTAATAGTGAAGCATCAGTGTTAGAGCAGCATGTTACTGTTGTAGCTGCTGGAGGTGGAGCTAGTTTACACTACTTTATATACAGTTAGCTAGTTTGGTCCAGTGGTTCCCAACCTAGGGGTCGGGCCCCTCTGAAGGGTCACCAGATAAATCTGAGGGGTCATGTGATGATTAATGGGAGAGGAAAGAAGAAGAAACAAAGTTCTGATACACAAATCTGTTTTCAGTTTTTGGACTTTTTCTCTAATCTTTGATTTTTGCTGAAATATTGGATCATTTGAACATTTATTGAAATGAAAGCATGTGAGAAGTTTAGGAGGGAAAAATCACTATTTGGTGGAGCTGTTAACAACTCATAGACATGTGAAATGTGACCCCAACTACACACTGCTTTTTGTAAGACGACAAAAGCCAAAAACGTTGGAAACCACTGGTTTCATCTTTAACGATGTGTTCTATTTCAAAAGCTTGTTATATTATCCATTGTGTCAAATCTTCATCTGAAAAGCAACTAAAGCTGTCAAATAAATGTAGTGGAGTAGAAAGTACAATATTTCCCTCTGAAATGTAGTGGAGTGGAAGTATAAAGTAGCATCACATGGAAATACTCAAGTATAGGTACCTCATAACTGTACTTGAGTGCAGTAGCTGAGTAAATGTACTTAGTTACTTTCCACCATTGGCTACAACAGGTACCGTTATATGAAGCGGATATAGGTTAAGTTAGCTACACGTTAGAAGCTAGCTATGCTGAGGAAGAAAAGTGGATGAAAAACGACCACCGCACAGCTCCAACACAACAGATTTATGTGCAGCAACCTGCCGGCTTATTGCATAACTGTTAGTTAGTATTAGCCGCCCAGTTAAAGCGCTGCAAAGTACAAGCAAAGTAGTTAGTCCTTTCATAACCTCAAGCTAGCTTGAAGGGTACAACAGCTTTTCAGTTAGGGCCAAAATAACAGCATAATTCATAAACTGTGTCGACCTCTTGGTTAACGCTGACGTAATCTATGAAAATACAAGCAATAATGTGTCATAATGTTAGATGTGTGCGTTAAAGATGGTCAGAAAATTGTCACGCTAGCGGCTAGCCGAGCCTGCTAGCATTAACGTTAAATCCGACGGAGAAGGAGCCTTTAATCTGTCACTCACGAGACCACAAAGCTTAACATTACGGCACTTTACAGACATAACAGGCCGGCTACGTTAACGTTGACAATACGTTAAACCATCAAAGTCATGTTAAGTATCTGAACGTACAGATTGTTTGTGCGTGCAGCCTTTTTATGTAACTCGTTTTCATTAAGACGCTAATTATCCGCTCCGTTGCTACAACTCCAAGCTAACGTTAGCTCGCACTAGCAACGCCTAAAAAAGACCGGTGTGTCCCGTTATCCACCCCGCTCAAAGATGGCTTTTTACGGGCTACAGCGCTGTAGAATCCAGCGACCGACACCACTACACGAAACACACATGTTTAGTAATCCGTAATACGCTGTCGGATGGATGAAAATGTGCCTCTAAATGGGCCAAAAGACATTTTTTAAAAACACTTCAGACTCACTATTCCTTGATGAGCACCATCTTCGTCACTCGGGCTGCGGCTGCGCAGTAGGAGGCGACACCAGATAGAATTATCAACAAGTTCGGTCCGCCCTCCGGAAGACATCTGATTGGCTGAAATAGCCACACCATTGGTCAGTTCACTGTCTCTATATATACAGAGCATTATCCACAGCGGTGGGAATAGTACTCAAATCATATAATTAAATAAAAGTATCAACACAGCAATACTCCATTACTGCAAGTAAAAGTCCAAACCACTATTTCTACTATAATAATTTAACCATATTTGCTGCTAATACTTATGTACTTTTATTTAATTGATGGCAGTATTTTTACATTGCTGTATTGATAGTTTTACTTAAGGATCTAAATACTTCTTCCACCACAGAGTAAAATGACTCATTTTGTCCCTCTGACTGATATATTATAATATATGACATCATTAGATTATTAATACTGAAGCATCAGTGTTAGAACAGCATGTTACTGTTGTAGCTGCTGGAGGTGGAGCTAGTTTCAACTACTTAATATACAGTTAGCTAGTTTAGTCCAGCGGTTCCCAACCTAGGGGTCGGGCCCCTCCAAAGGGTCAGCAGATAAATCTGAGGGGTCGTGAGATGATTAATGGGAGAGGAAAGAAGAAAAAATAAAAAAGTTCTGCTGCACACACATTTTTTCAGTTTTTCAGCTTGGTAACACTTTACTTTATGTCCCCCTATTTAGCCTTTATATGCGGTATACAGTTAATAAATGATTTATAACCCATTGTAATGTAGTTACAAGCAGATATAAGGACATGGTATGAGGACAAGCATTTGGTTTTGTTGTCAACCGTTATGACTTATTTTATATTATTACAATTGTGTTTTACTATATTGTCATTCATTATCTGTTTATACAGCAGTTCTGATTCACAAATCTGTTTTCAGTTTTTGGACTTTTTCTCTAATCTTTGATTTTTGCTGAAATATTGGATCATTTGAACATTTATTGAAATGAAAGCATGTGAGAAGTTTAGAGGGAAAAATCACTATTTGGTGGAGCTGTTAACAACTCATAGACATGTGAAATGTGACCCCGACTACACACTGCTTTTTGTAAGATGTCAAAAGCCAAAAAGGTTGGAAACCACTGGTTTCATCTTTAACAATGTGTTGTATTTTAAAAGCTTGTTATATTATCCATTGTGTCAAATCTTCATCTGAAAAGTAACTAAAGCTGTTAAATAAATGTAGTGGAGTAGAAAGTACTATACTTCCCTCTGAAATGTAGTGGAGTGGAAGTATAAAGTAGCATCACATGGAAATACTCAAGTAAAGTACAAGGGAAACTTTCTCTAAAAATAAGAATGAATGCCACAAACATGTATATTAGAACATTCTGTGCTGAAAATAACTGACTTTATGGTGACTCTAGTTTATGGATTATCACATGACAGAAAAACAAGTGTCTATAGGGAATGCGAATATACTATGGATAGAACTTTAATATGAATAAAAGCTCTATATATATATCTACTGTACAAGTCTGTTAGGTTAGAGTGAGCATGATCAAGATAAACTCTACTTCTTCTCATATGTGATAAGGTCTAAGACTCACAGTTTCATGATTATTGAGTATAAGTGTAAAGAATGTGTGCATAGTTTTTTCCGCTTCAGAATTGATTTATATCATGAAAGCAAGACAAGAAAGGGAACATTTTTATTTACTGAGAATGGAGATGTCTCTGAATAGGAGTCTGGCACTGCTGCAAAAAATTGTACATTATAAAGTTATTGAAACACTGAACAGCAAGAAGTACCATGCTGACAACCACACATCAAATCTGCATAAAAAATATCAAAAAAGGGGTTTTCATTACTTCTTCCATGGTTTATTCATCTTTATAAAATGTGTAATAATGACTGGAAAACACAGTTTACGTAACAAAATAAATGACAACAATAAGCATTGGTAAATACATTTAACAATAATTATTACACAGTAAATCCAATTCAGGTAGCTAATCAACTTACACAAACATAGCGAGCGTTTAGGTCGACATAAAATGTTCCCCTTTTCTCTGTAATGATGACAGGCATTCAGTCAACGTTTATTTTCAGTGTACACGGAGGCATCGACACACATGCTCTCTTGTCAGTCATTGAAACACAATTAAAGCCAGAGAATCAACACTCCTCGAGTCTTTTTTCTCCTTCCAGCTCTCTCCAGAAGAAGGCACAGTCATCACATTCAAAACATTAGTGTAACATCCCTTCACAAAAAATGTAAAATCACCACCTTCAGTAACAGTACTTCTTTATCCTTATCTTCAGCAGGTATTGCTACAATATGGTTTGCTGACAAATGGGCAGCTTCTGTCATAGTAAAAACACAAATTAAACAGGGGATTGGCCTATTGGCTGTGGGGAACAGCATGGGGGGGGAATATCCAAACTCTCAACATTTAGAAGATGGGAAAAAATGTCCAGGTGAGAGAAACTTGTAGCCATTCCCAGAGTGCAGTCTGACGCCTCCTTTAGAAGGTGGAGGTGGTGGAGGAGGTTTAGCCTCCAGTTTTTGGTGACCGCTGAGTCTGTCACCAGTGTTCTGACCCTCAGATCCTTCTACATCTTTGCTCGTGGACTCGTGTCTCGGCGAGAGATTCAGCAAACCCAAAACATCTTTCTGAACTGTACTCATTTTTTTATTCCCGCCTCGGAGCAAACTGGCAGGGCAGGGCACCTCATGTTTCTGGGCAGCGTTGGCCCAGAAGGTTTTTAAGTTATGAATTGCCTGGACTTTATTATCCTGTTTGGACTGGTTGAGTTCGGGGGTGTTTGCAGGGCTGGAGGAGGCTGAAACGGACCCTGTAGAGGAGTAGGAAAGGGCGGGCGACGGGGCGCTGTCAGCAGGAGAGTGGGAAGGTGAGATGTGGGCGGTGTAAGGTGAGGTAGGGTATTTCAGTTTAGGCTGTGCATGCACATCTGGGGAAACCACAGGCAAAGGTGAACGCTGCTCCTTCACAGAGTGAGATAAAGCTGGAGAGGAGTGAGCGGGGCTGTTGTAGCCTGAGCTGATCTTCTGTAGTGAAGAGGAGCGGGATGGAGGTTTAGGTCGAGTCGGGGGAGGTGTTGAAACAGAGGTGGAGAGCGGTGAAAGAGGACTACGGACGGAAAGAGGAGAGGAACAAGCCTTTAGACTCGCTCTACTCGGAGGTCTGCTAAACGCGCTGGTCTCAGAGGGCTGAAACCCTCGTGCTCCTCCTGTAGGCGTCAGAGTCGGGGTTGTGGGAGTGGAGAGGGACGTCTGTCTGGCGTGCGCCTCCTCTCTCCCCTCAGGCCGTCTCAGTGTCTTCCCTCTAATGTTTGCTTTCTGCAGGCTCTCCACAGCTTGCATGTGGCTCTGCGTCTCCTCCAGGATCTTCTGGGCCAGCTCCTGGGGATCCAGCTGTCCCGCAGGACCCATCCTCTCCTCCTGGGACTTGACGGTACTGTCTGTCTCGGTACTCGACTGGTCCGACTCAGAGCTGCTGACCTTCCCTTTGCCCGTCCTCTGAGGAGATGAGCTGGAAAAAGTTAAGAAAAAAAGAGCTAAATTTCCATTTATATATAAAAAACACCTAGGAATAAACCTTACAAATTATCTTAGACTATACATACTATGATATGTGGTTTTTATTACTTATACCACTTGACATAATAAATCAAAAAGTCCAAAATATATAGAGTTGCAAAGTGGGAAGAGTTACTTTGGGTGTCCCAATGTTATGTGCAAGAAGCTTTGATGTCCTGCAAGTTTTAATACCACTTACTTAACAATTAAAGGATAATTTAGTTTAGTTTATTATATCTATTTGTCCGGGACCATGTACAAAAAATATGAATCTCACATAAGGAGAAAATATGTGTAGTACTGGATGTAAATTAGCTAGTAATTGTGTTTTTCTATCTTTTCTCTGTATATTTTGATTGTAAGGTGTGAGAGAAAATTGAATAATAGGTTATCATTTTATAAATCTTTTGTATATATGTTACAAATGTTGTTTTCAAGACAACAATGCTCATTATCAACTGAATGTGATGTAATGTCATTGTCATTCTGGTATACATGTTGATGAACAAATCCTACTTCTAGGCTAGTTGAACTCTTGATCCTGTTTCTATCTCAGGATTGTTTGCTGACCTCTTGGGTTAGCTAGAGATATCTTTGCCTTAAGCCTACTGTTTCAGAGACTGTGTGGATCATGAGGTACTTAGACAAGTTAAAGCTGATGGATGTCCTTGTTTGAAGTTATTGATTGACCATAAGGTCTCTGTGGGATCATCGTATGACCATACTTTGTGGAAGTGTCCTTTAGGGACCTGACTGTTTTCAGCTTTGCTTCTGGAGAGGTATAAAACTGTCTGGTTTGTGTTCACAATCTTTAGAGAAAGGGCTGGCTGAACAACATGCTTTCTCTTTCCAAAAATACAAGATGATTGTATTTTTGTTTTGTGTTTGGACGTTTGTATAATTGTTATTAATGGTCAACAACTGCTTCAACAAGTAATAATGTTTTAATGCTTTCTTTATGTCTCTGTGTGGTTCTTGAGCAATGATGAAAAAAATCCACAACATTTGGGGGCTCGTCCAGGATGACGACAATTTGTTGGCTCATCTGGGGATGCCGACAAAGGCATCACAACACAAAGGCAAATTCCTTGTATGTGCAAACCTACTTGGCAATAAACCTGATTCTGATTCAGATAAGATGGTCTTCATCCAGAAGACTCACATATTTTAGTGTTGAGGAACCTTGATTATATCATCAAAAGAAAACTTGGAAAATGGACATTTACAGCGATTCTTCCCACTTCCCACCTCTATCCAGTGCGTTTCAGAAAGCACAACAATAATGATTTCTTCCTGACTACAGAAATAGCATTGAACTTACATTTCCTGCTTGGGCTTGGGGCTGGTAGGAACAGCTAGAGGCAGCGTTGGAGCTTTAATTGGAGATGTAGGTGTGCTAATGCTTCCCTTGGATGAAACTGTGATCGGATACCCATGACTCCTGACGGATCCTCTCCCAGCACCACCTCTGCCTTGCCGATGTCCTGCAGGAAGAGGCAGCGTGTCGCATCCCCCACCGCCTCGTCCCAGCGGCTCACTGCTTATAATGGAGTACCCCTCGTACTCCTCGTCCTCCGCCTCTCCCGCTAATCCTCCTGCGTGATTGGTCAGTCGCCTCGACAGGCCACCTGTATGCCGTTGGGAGGCGTAGAGACCCGCTCCTCCGCGAGGTCTCTCCAGCTCCTGCTGATGCGAGCGCTGGCTGATGATGTCACTTCCCGCAGGCTCAGGCCGGGACAGGAAACTGAGAGAGGAGGCAAGGGAGCTGAGGCTGTAGACAGAGATGGCGTCACAGGAGAGGTTGTCCGGGCAGACCGGGGGTAAAAAGGAGGGCTGAGGTGGGTAGCAACCGAAGGAGAGGGGTAAAGACTGTGGCTGGGATGCTGACTGGGATGAAGAGAGAGACTCCAGAGATGATGAACTGTCCATGCTCAGCCGCTTGGGAAGCTCTGTGGAGTCTAAAAAGAGAGAGAGAATGAGTTGAAGAATTAGGTTTGACATTTGAGAAAAATAATATCCAACTTCAGGGACTGGATTTAGTTTTGAAGTCTAAAGTTTTGCATAATTCTCACCAAAGAGCGCTAGAAGAGACTGAAGGGCAAAATGCATCGTCCGTCTGCTTGCCTGCTTCCCAGTCTTCAGCACGACCTCCTCCTGACCCACCTCACACAGGTCAAACCCTGAGAGAGACAGCGGCACAGTAAAGTACATTTACTCAAGTACTGAACTTGGATACCATTTTGAGGTACTTGAGTCTCTTTTAAGCTGTGTGTTTGGACATTTGTATAATTGTTACTGATGGTATGATGGATTATACAGTGTCTGCAACTGCCTCAACAAGTAACAATGTTTAATGCTTTCTTTATGTCTCTGTGTGGTTCTTGAGCAACAAAAATTTCCACAACATTTGGGGGCTCGTCCAGGATGATGACCATTTGTTGGCTCATCTGGGGACGCCGGCAAAGGCGTCTTTATACTTCTACTTTATATACTTTTTATAAGCTACTTTATACTTCTACTTTGCTGCATTTCAGAGGGAAATATTATGCTTTTTTCCTCCACCACTTTTATTTACAGGCTATAATTACAATTGGCTGGCAATTTTCTATATTTTTTGTATTAGTTATTAGTCTTTGGAGTGGTTTATAAAGAAACTAAGGTAACTGCTCTCTTGGAACTTGTCACCTAGTGCAGCGGTGTGGCTCATTAAAGTGTTTTTAATAGTTTTTGTACAACAACGGAGGTCTACGGCATAGAGGAATAAGATATATCAGGCTTTGGATACACACACAATACTTGTACGTGGATCAACTCATTGTTGGTTTAGCTCTGCACATGAGATTTGTTATCAATAAGAAAAATACAGAAGATCGGCAGCCATAACCTTTGAGTATGAAAAGTGAAAGTGAAGCTTGGTTTTCTGTACTGATGACTCACCAAGTGCAGCCAGGAACTCGTGGCAGCCTGGAAGCCTCCACAGCTGCACGCTTATCGACACTTGAATGGGAGCCAGTGAAAAGTCCTGCTCTTTGTCGCCTGACTGCAACTGCACCAGCACTTGGTGAAGCTGTGGAGAGGAAAGATGCAATAATGATTGGAAGAAAGGATGAGAGAGAGAGAGAGAAGAGAGAACAGCTACTGTAGTATACATAGAAGTTTAAAATTTCAAGGGAAAATTATCACAATTCTGGAAATTTAATTCTACAGTCTTATCTTGCTCAGAGTAATTTGATTCTTTTCTGCTTCTGACTAATTTCTAACTCTCTTTGGTGAGTGAACCAGAGGAAGTCCAGTATCTATTCTCCAGTTTTCATATCATGGTACAACTACTGAGCAAAAAACAAGTCCTTTGAGTCAAAAAAATTCTCATTAAAGCAAGATTGATGTAGCACTGACATCACAAAGATCTTTCAAATAAAACATTAGACTTAAGTACAGCAAATTTGTGTTCTTATCTGCGTGTGCGTACTCTGACCAGTCTCACGCTTTCTTTGAACTTGAGTCAGCAATTTCATCATGAAACACTTACCATTCCCACCATGCTTTTAACCGCCTTTGTGAGGTGGGTTTGAGAAAAGAGGAAACAGAACTTTAGAGGTTTATATGAGTCACTGCAAACCCAGTCATGCATGAAAGATGACTTGCTTATGTTGATGATACCTATATGGTATGAGGAACCTCAGAGGTCATGCAAATTGTAAAAAAAACCCAACAACTATGACTTGCAAAGAGTTATGTAAGCATTTTTATCGAGAGGCTTTCTTATAATACCATCTAACATAGCTGACATGTGCATCTGTGTGAGGTTGTGTGTCTACATGTATTTCTTACTCTTTTCTCTATTTTTCACTACTTTCACTTATCGCCTCACATCTGCCCCTTTATAAAGCACTTTTTAAATTGCTGATTCTGATAAGTGCTATATAAATAAATGTTATTATTATTGTTATAGTCATTTTTAATATTATTATCATTACAACACGGTCACAAACAGCTGGAAAGGAAAAAAAATGATAGCAAAAAATGAAGTGGTGTGTTCATTTTTCTGGAGTGAGACAATACAAAACGTCTGATGGTCATTTCAGATCCACAGTAAGACAACAAGTGAAGGCAACAACACACATGCATCACTCAGACGTGAATATGTTGGCATGAACCAGTGGTGGAAAGTAACTAAGTACGTTTACTAAAGTACAACTTTGAGGTACTTGTACGTTACTTGAGTATTTCCATTTTATGCTACTTTATACTTCAACTCTACAATATTTCAGAGGGAAACATTGTACTTTTTACTCCACTACATTTATCGTACAGCTGTAGTAACTAGTTATTTTTCAGATTAAAATTTTACAGTAAAAAAAATGAATGATAAACTTATAAAATACAAGACATGTTTCCCAACCCTTTTGGCTTGTGACCCTTCACAGTCTAGTTGGGACTTCTTGTTTTAGATGTCTATGATTTGTCAGCAGTTCCACCAAAGAGAAATTTCCCCTCTCAAAATATCCAAGCTATCTAGTATTTATAAGCAGTATATAAACAGTTAATAAATGGTTTATTACACACTATAATGTAGTTGTTGGCAGATATAAGTGTGTATTAATGTATTTGTCAACAACTATAATTCCTCCTGTGGACACTCAGAAGTGTTTGCTGCTGTATAAACAGATAATGAATGACAATATAGTAAAATACAAACGTATAATTGCTGACCAACACTAAACATTTAAAAATGTCCTTATAACTGCTTGTGACAAAATTATAGTGCGTTAAACCATTTATTAAAGGTTTATATACTGCTTATAACTACTGAATAGGGGGACTTAACGAAAACAAATGTGTGTGTGTGTTTATCTTTTTCTTCATTTCTACTCCATTGGTCATCTCACGACCCCTCAGATTTATCTGCTGACCCTTTGGAGGGGCCCAACCCCTAGGTTGGGAACCACTGGACTAAACTAGCTAACTGTATATAAAGTAGTTGAAACTAGCTCCACCTCCAGCAGCTACAACAGTAACATGCTGCTCTAACACTGATGCTTCACTATTAATAATCTAATGATGTCATATATAATAATATATGAGTCAGAGGGACCAAACCACTACTTTTACTGCAATACTTTAACTACATCAAGCTCATAATACTTATGTACTTTTACTGTGGTAGGATTTTGAATGCAGGACTTTTACTTGTAATGGAGTATCTGAACATTGTTGCATTGGTACTTTTACTTAAATAAAGGATCTGAATGCTTCTTCCACCACTGGCATGAACAACGGTGCCGTTACTACACAAACATGTCAGTACCTTATGAATGAGCTGCTCTCCGGCCTCAGATGCTGTGACCAGTTTACAGAGAGCCTGCAGAGCTGGAGGAGTAAGACCTGAGGACACACAGGAGGTTAAATTAGATCTTCAAGCAGAGATTTTGCATCTTGATTATTAGTTTAAAGAAAAAATCCATTAAATCTCTTTGTTGAACCAAAATGATCTAACAAACTCAGGCCCTGTTTACACCCGGTATTAACATGCGTCTCGGGTGATCTGATCACACGTGGACAGCTCTAAATACAGGTGTAAACGCACCCAGGACGCATTCAGGATTTTCGGATTTTCGTTTTTTCTTGTTTTTCCCATTTCCCTAACTGGGTTCCCTCTTCAAATCGACAATTGGAATAGAAATTAAACCAAAATCGGCAAATATCTTATTTTTCATTTGTTTGTATAAAAAAATATTCAGAGGCTAAACACGGCTGAGTAGTTTCCTCTGTCCTGTCTAGTCGATAACTACAGTTTTTTAGTTTTGCTGCACTGCTCGACATAATGAGCTCAGGACTGTGTGTGTAACAGGCGACCTGTTGGATGTGTAGAAAAACACAGAATTAACATTAGATCCCGACCGATCCTGTCAGCATGTCGGAGATTTAAATAATCAATGAAGTTACGCTGCTGTGTAAATGCGCACAGCGTCTCTCAATGGAGGCAGCTGTGGGGAGATCTCTGCATATAACTCTGTATATGTGTCTCTGTATATACTCTGATGCAGCGTTTGCATAAAGAGCGGGGAAGTGAGATCCGATCACAAGTGGTCACTCAGGACACATGTGGAGACACATGTTAATGCCAGGTGTAAGCAGGGCCTCAGATAATGTATCTGTCCAAATACCCACACTTGGTATTTGAGAGCAGTCAAGTCTCTACTTGTGTTACAAATTGCTAGTTAATGCCAACAGTGTCCCGTTAAAAATGCAAATGTGTGGAGGTTTATCAGAGCTTATTGGGACAAGCTTTGTTCATTTATAAGGAAATTCTGTGGCTCGTAAAAACACCAAAACATAATTCAGTTGAGCTCAGATGCTTTGCTGTTTTTGTTCAATCCCCACTAACAAAGTTAGTCAACCAACAGTTAAAATCTGATGACAGCTGAGAGCAGTAATATAATTAACTTCTTATGTCCTTATGGGGACTTATGTGGGACTTGCACATAAACACAAACTTATGTGCTCAAGACTGCAAGTGTGTCTGTTGGGACAAACAACAAACCCAATATGGTTTTTGTAAGGAGGGAAAACTGACCCTTTATAATACAACCATAGAGAATTAAAAGGATCATTTGCTGATCTTAGCTGTGAACTTGTCACATCGGAGGATCCCTGAGAAACGGATTTCATAATCGGCCTCTACTGGGAGGTTTTGGAAGTCTCTCCTTTCTGAATAAATTGTGTATTATTCTGTAGCTGATGAAATATACACAAAATAAATGCTGTTTCATGGGAGAACCTATTGCTCTCAGATCCTGCAGGGACAGAACATGTTATTCTGTCACTGTGACTGACATGAGAGACATCATGAATAATTGAACAGCTGTGGTACCGAGCAGGGACTGTAGAGTTGTGCTGCACTGCTGCAGTCGGTCTCCGGGATCCGATGTGGGGAAGAAAACCGCCGCGGGGAGACCGGCGCCGCTACCAGAGAAGTCCAACCGGAAACCCACCGCAGACAGGAGGGCCTGCCACCCGGGCACCCCGCCGACCTGAGAGGAGAGAGGAGAGAGGACATGAGTGGAGAAGACATAAAGGTTGATATATGAGGATAAAGATACAGGAAGACACACAGACCTTATTCTCTACGCTTTGTTGTGACGTGTACATCGGGTTACACTGGCCGCTCTGAATCCGCTGCAGAGACTTTTCAACCTGGAGAAAAGAGAAAGAGACCCAATTAAAAACCCATCAGTACCAGTGGAAAACTAGCATCCCAGCCAGTGTTTAACTGATGCTTCCATTTGAACTGATTAGTTTATCTCATCGTCAATCAACATATTAATACATCCTTCATTCAGAGTATAACCTCCTACCCTCGGGCAGACGATACAGACTCCCTCACTGCAAACTCAACCGTTTTAAGAATTAATTTGTTCCAACCTCCATTACATTTCTTTACAATGCTGCTTGAGGCCAAAGTTTGTGCAATAATTTTTAATAATCCTTACAGTGCTTTTACTCTGGTGATCTTTTGGCATTAATTTTTTATGAGGTGTATGTATGTATTATGTTATGGGATGCATGCAATATGGCAATATGCATGAGTTACGTTACGGGTTATGTGCAATATTGTCATGTTATGTAATTGTTGGTGTTGGTATGGCGGAGGTTGTATTGTTTGTGTCATTGTGGCCGTCAAGGCATTCATGGTGCAGCTACAGAGTCCAAGACAATAAAGTTTATCGTATTGTATTGTATTGTAATACTCCTGGTCCTTACAAGCAAAATGAGCTGCTATCACAATTAGTTTTATCTATATTGTTATGGTAATCCCAGTGATGTCTGTGCATCAAAGTTCAGTTGTTTCTTGAGTAAAAAGTTTGTTGCTGAACTTCATTTAGTGATTATGAGGCTGCAGTTGTCAGTTTCACCAAGAAGCTCACAGATGATTTTACTGGTTAGTTGTGTTTCTGTTGTATTATTTGACATCTTAAGAATGAAAATCCTCTAATTAAACTCATTTTCTAACAGGATTTCTCAAAGCGAACCTAAATTCTTCATATTTATAATGCATTATAAATCTTGAAAGCAATTATTCACATCAAATAACGTCCTGGTTATTCTGAAAAACAAAATATGCAACACATCCATATTTGAATTATTATTATTAAGAAACAAAGAGGCACATAAATGTAAGTAGGACACAAAAGCAGTTTATAGCCTGAGACTAAAACACTGCAGGATTTTCTGATGCGCCCTGAACTTCCATTTGTAACATTTTGGAGATTTCAGGCTGGACCACTTAGCAACATGGTCCGATGGAGAACTGATTGATGGAGCTCATCATATGCTGAACCACATTTGTATTGATTTTTGAAAGTATACTTTTTTTTCAGTAGATAGAGGGAAAGTGATGCATCAAAACCAGCAGAAGATGAGAAGGAAGGACATTTGCTGAAAAAAGCAATTTATGGAGATTGTAAATCATGAAGCTGAAGGACAGAGATGACATGAAGTGATGGACGTAACCATGACATGGAACTAAATTCAATATTTGTGAAAGATTATATTCATTTGTATTAAAAATTTATATTTAAAATGCAAAACTGCCGCTGCAATCACTCTAAAAGTCATATTCATAGCAGGTTTGTTGATGGAGATTTGGCTGATGTGACTCTGAGGTTCAAATTCATCTCAAGTGTTAAATAAATTATGATGGAGGTTCAGACTCTGTCTGCAACTAATGATTATGCTCATTATCGATCAATCTGTCAAGGATTTTCCAGATCAAGTGATAAAATGTGTTATAGTTGCCTGTGATAACATTATATTCAACTAACGGTCCAAAACCCAAATATATTCAGTTTATTATCATATATGACAAATAAAAACATAAAATCCTCACATTTAAGAAGCTGGAAGCAGTTAATATTTGACATTTTTGCTTTAAAACAATCAATCGATTATTGATAATCGATGGTTGCAGCTCTAGTCCAGGCTCATATGAACAGTCACGTTGTTAATAATGTCTCACCAGGTGTAAAAGCACTCTGAGGGCGTCTCTGGCTCTCTCTGGGTACTGGAGGATCTCTGCCAGGGCCTGACCGACCAGCGACATCGGGCTGTTCAGCTTCACATCGCTGCCGATCAGCATGTAACCTGAACACAAACACACACTGAGATATTAGAGACTTTCAAACACTAGATTAGGTTTTCTTTTTTAGATTTCTCAACAATACAATAAATTAGAAAAGAGTGATGTTGCACAGTTTGATCTCTTCTCTGTGTTTTGTTTGATTTTTAAAGCAGGTCTGTTTAGCTCAGTGATGAATCGAGCCTCCAGTGGAAATGGAGGAAATGTTAACTGAATTATTTGTTTCCCATTCTACAACAGTAAAATATTATATCACACATATTTTAAACAATAAAACATGTAGGGGAAGTTCATCTTGAGATCCAGACGGCTTTTTGTCCTTGTTTGACGTACACATGACACCTTCTTATGGCTGCAACTAATGATTATTTTCATTATAAATTAATCTGTTGATTATTTTCTTGATTAATCGATTAATCATTTGGGCTATAGAATGTCAGAAAATGTTCCCTGTTATCCAGAACAACAGTCCATAACCTAAAGATATTCCGTTCAATGTCATATAAGACTAAAGAAATCAGAAAATATTCAGATTTGCGTAGCTGGAACCAGATAATTTTTGCATTTTTGCATATTTTAATTTTAACATTTTTCTTTAAAAAATGACTCAAAATGATTAATCGATTATTAAAATAGGTGGCGATTCCTTTCAATCGACTAATCTATTAATTGTAGCTCTATACTTTTTTATGCAGTTTGGTTTTATACAACTGAATAACATCAAAACTTGCACTGTGTATCACTCCCTGCAGTGCATTGAAAAGTTGCATTAATGCATTAATTTGAAAATGTTTGAACGTCTTCTGAAACAGCTCATCAAAATACTGATATCACTTTGTTTATTTACATTTGAATGCAGCACAAAAATGTAGTTCATGTATGAATGTAGCAGTGCAGCTCAAAGGTATCACTTTCCTTTGAGATCCCTTATTTAGCATTTATAATCAGCATATAAACAGTTAATAAATGGTTTATAACACACTATAATGTAGCAGATATAACAACTATAACTCCTCCTGTGGACTCCCATAAGTGGAGGCTGCTGCATAAACATAATGAATGACAATATAGTAACATAGTGTTTTGCTCACCAGCCCAGTTGGATGGGTGCGAGAAGTGTTTGCTACTCTGTAGCGTCTTCATGGCTTCTGTCAGAGCGGCGCTGGCTTTGGTCCCGTTGAGGAGGGCTGTGTAGAAGGTGTGGGTGAACAGTTTGGAGGCAGCTATCGGTACAGGCCACAGAGAGACGCACACACACTGGACGCCTGCAGCCAAAAAAGCTCGGGTCAGACCCACCACCCCGTCGGCCGTCACCCTGCTGCTGGACTCCGGGTACAACCTGAGAAGAAGAAGTCGAGGTCAGAGGTCAGGTGGATCTGTCAGACCTAACAGATTTTGTAAAGCTTTGAATCTGTGTGAAATTTATACCTCAGAACCACTAGTTTGACCGTCAGACACAGGTCCAGTATATCAGCCGCAGTGAGGAGGAAGTCTTGAAGTGCCGGACTATCGCAAACACTCTCCACATCACACGCCCTTTCCCCGTCCTCGCTCATTTCATCGACTCCTCTGAGTCTCTCTGGGCTGCTGTGACTCTTCATAAACGAACTTTTGACCCTTCCGTCCTGATCCGCGGTGTCGCCTGAGATCGAAGCCCCGCACGGTGACTTGTCCTTGGGTCGGCTTCCCGCCCCGTCTCCTGCGGTATGCTCCTGGCCGGGGGCGAGGACCAAAGCGGCGAGTTTCCAGGATATGTGAGTCGCAAAGTGAACGCACTCTGCCTGACTCAGAGCTGAGAGTACGCGCTCCTTCGTGGCGTTGGCTCCGGTTAGTGGATGACATCCCAGCTGTTCCCCCAGCCAAAGAGCCTCATCTTGGGCTGAAGGTAAGGGCCCCCACAGCCAGCGGTCCATCACACTGTGGGGCAGACGAGGAGCCCCGACCACCGCAGCCACCGAACCTCCATCTGAGCAAAGTAAGGGACCTCCGCGGCGAGGATGAGGCTGCGGGTTGAAGCAGGTTATCAGATATGTGTGTGTGTTTACATTTTCATAGAGATTTCTTTTCAAAAAATATGATTCTCCCACCTTGATTGTGGCTTCCAGGCTGGCTAAAGAAGGTACAGATATGAGACTGAACCTCTCGTACAGGTACTCATTAGAGGAGCTGCCTTTGAGCAAGGCAAACGGGATCAGGTACAACTCTCCCTCCAGCACTAATACGAGCTGTCTGTGTCTGCCGACAGGTCCACTGCTGTGCATCAGGCCCTGGAGAGATAAATGTAGAGCAAAGATGACAAAAAGATTAAAGGATAGGTTCACAATCCTTCAAGTCTGTCTTTAAACAACAGTCAGGTGTCCAAATGAACATTGAAACAGGTTTTGCTTGCTGTAATAATTCCTACTGTTCATACTCACCTTTAAAGGGGACATATCGTACTTTTTTTGATTTTCTTGGTCATTTTTATACTGTTGTAATGTTGGATGTTAAACATGGTCAAAGTTCCAAAACTTGAGGTGGACATATATAGAAATGCTACCTGAAAGTCAAAATTCGGGGCGTCAACCTGCTCTGAATGCTTTGTTTGCAAAGTAACCTCTACTTTCCCATTGAATTGACGTCAGATTGTTCACAGATGTTCACGTTGTTCACTTGCATATTTGGGATTGTATTTCAGCTTGAAAATCCTGCTACTATAGTTTGTTTACGTAACCTCCAGAGCTTGAGGAAGCTTCCTGAATCTGGCCAATCAGAAATGAGTGGGCTCATCAGGAGGCGGGCATTAAAGAGACAGGAGCTGAAACGGCCTGTTTCAGACAGAGGCTGAACTGAGGGGCTGCATAAAGAGCCAGTATAAGATAAATAAGGAGTTTTTAACTGTAAATCATGCAGATATATTCCAGTAGAGCCCCAGAATATAAATACAGAGCTGGAAATGTGCATGATACGTCCCCTTTAAAATATCCCTTATTAATCTCCTTTGAACGGAAAGTGATTGGCGATAAAATCCACAATCCTCGTTATGTGCAGAAACGCATTCCAACGTTTATCTGAAGCTTACAGAGGCTTCAGCGGTCTGAGTAAGCAGGGATTCAGACTGAAAACAGCCCTGTTGTTTCAACAAACACGTTGGTGGGAGCGTGTTGTTAAAGTACCAGTGAGACAATGATATACGATCCAGGAAGTCTAGTTGGAGAACAGATTAATGCATTTAAAGGCTTATCAGATGCCAAAACACTGCACAACAGTTTGTAATACTCACAGACGGGATTTTACAACCCTGGAAAGTTATTATGGCTGTAACTATTTTATCTTTTGTCACTACAATTGTGAGCTAAACGGTAGAAATACATTCTTCACGTTACAAGGTAATCCACCAGGAATGTACACTTCTACTAAAAAGATTAACTTTGGACAGTATCCACTTGAGGTAGGACGGCTGAAGCCTCTTATAAGCTTCAGATTAACTTTTAAATACATTTTTGCACTGAAGGAGGACTGTAGATGTTGTCCCCCATCACTTACACTAGAAGCATGTTAGGAAAGGATTTAAGGATCAATTTAATCACAAGTATGAACAGAAGGAATGATTACGGCAAGAAATATGTTCATAAGGGCTCCTCACTATTGTTCTAAAACAGACTTGAAAAATAGCAAACTATCCTTTAAGGTAAAAAAGCACAAAAAAGTAAATGCAAATATGCAGTCTGTTGAAATAAAGATCTTTCCAAGGACATTAACATACAGTACATACCCCTTCCATTGGTGCTATGAGTAAGTCGTAAAGGGCTCGTAGAGGAGGTTTGCCGATGTTACTTGGCCGGTAAGGAGGAGATGATAAACTGTCCTTAGCTGGAGAGACTGTGGCACTGTAGAGGCTGGTCATGCTCTGACAGCTTCTGTTAAAGACATAAACACACATGACAGATACAAATACACACGCCTGGTCTGTTTTAAATCAATAAAATAACAAGACTAAGAGTCTACAGCTGTGCTAGCAGCGCTGTGAGGCTGTACTGAGACACAGTGGTACTTTAAACTAAATGATATCACAATGACAATGCTAACATGCTGATGTTTAGCAGGTATGTTTACCATCTTACTTTAGCGTATTAGTATGCTATCACTTGCCAAGTAGAACTAAACACAAAGTACAGATGGGAATGTCATTAGTTTTGCAGGTATTTGGTCGTAAACCAAAGGATTGGACAAACTGAAACGTTAATCTGATGATGGTGCAAAATGAAAAGTCTGCAAAGTTATTACAATTTATCCTCAGTAGGACATGAATGTTTGTGCCAAATTGTATGGCAAACCATTTATTAGTTGTTGAGACATCCACTCAAAACCACAAATTTCAATCTCGTACACAATATAAAAAGTCAGCGGATCAACCAAAGTCATTAAGATGAATCCTCTGGGAACTATGAATGTCTGTATAATAACTGTTTATGTATAATAATTATAATAATTGTTAAGATATTTCAGTTTGGCCCAAAGTGGTGGACCAACCGACAAACTGATCATCATTGCCATCCCTAAAGCCAGCAAAGCAGCTCCCATGACTGAAACTAATCAAACCTAAAAACCCAAATCAAACCTGTTAAAGAGGTTATTTCTGGACACCATGCGGAGGTAGCCTGTGGGGTCAGTGGCTGATGTGAGTTTGTTGTTCAGCTCCTCAAACTGCTGCTCCAACAGATCTCCTGCTTCACTCTCTGTCTCGCTGCTGGAGCCCACTCTGCAAAGTAGACAGGAACACATTAATGGCTTTCACCATTAAGTAGTAACATGTAATTCTGTTTTTCGGCAATCAAGGCCCATTTTATTCAGTACAGCAAGCAACTTGAAGAAAATACAAGCATTGTTTTAAATTTAGATAAAGTAGTGACTGTGTGTCCATGAAACTAAAATCTGAGGTTGAATTATCCAAAAACCTTCTTTTTATTTCCTTCAACAGTCATTGTCTTAAAGGACGGGTTCACAATTTTTCCAGACTGTCTTAAAACAAACCTACTGATATATACTCCAGCATACTATGGTTAAACATATAGACTATGTAACTTTTGCTGAATAGTGCGCCTCTTTGGCCACTAGTGATAGTTACGGGATCATCAAATACTAAATGCTAAAATGTAGCTGAACAGTAGTAGAGTCAGTGAACTGACTTGTTAATGGTAGCTACACAGTAATACCGTTTTTAAGTTTACTAACCTTAGCTACGATACGCTAGTAATGATGAGCTGTCATCAGCCCTTAGTTATGATATTGGTGTACCTCAGGGATCTATTTTGGGGCCCCTGTTGTTTATCCTTTACATAAATGATCTCCCCTCTGTATGCAATGAGTCTGAGATTCAAATGTACGCAGATGATACTGTCATTTATATACATGCAATAACCTGGCCTATGTCACACAGTGGCTCGATAACTCTTTTAACTGTCTTAAATGTGAAGAAAACTGTATGTTCTTCACTAAGAGGTCAACAGATAATCTTACACCTAATGTTTATGTTGCAGAAGAAAAGCTGACAGTGGTATCTGATTTCAAATATCTTGGTCTAACAGTTGATTATAATCTTACATTTAAAAAACAAATTGAGATAGTAACAAATGTAGTGAAGTTCAAGAGGGGATTGTATAATATCTGTGAGGAGGACTGCCTTTGGACAGTCAGCTTTTTCAGTAAGAGCAGCTCAAACATGGAACAGTCTACCAAAACTTATCAGAGACTATGACAAATATTGTTAATTTAAAATTAATTTAAAATCATGGTTAAAAGACAATCAAGTGTGTGACCATACTCTGTGACTTATTCAAATAACCTGAAGCTTGCTTTGTGCTATATTTTATGTGTTCTTATGAAGTGTGCTCTGCTATATGTACAGTATTGCTGTTCCTGTTTTAATGTATGTTATGTGTCTTTTGTAGCTGTCATTACACCTGTCCAGGACCTGCAGTGGAAAATTAGCCAAGATGGCTGAACTGGCACATTTACAGAAATGTCTATTAATGTTCCCTGTAATTTTAAACTGTATAAAAAAAAATAATAACATAAAATGATCATACCAGACCATGTAAAGCTGTAGCAAAACCACTGAGTGTATGAAATTCAGTAAGTGTTTGTTTTATCTCTTATGAATTAGAGACGAATTTGTTACTTCTATCAAAAATTACATAAACTCTCTTTAAACAGGATACAAATAGAAATAAGGATTTGTTTAGGAAATGATTCAATGTTACTGTTTTTTTGGCAGCTCATCACTGGCAGTAACATCTCTCTAGGAGAATAACAAGAGTTTTTACACAGAAAGAAGTAATAGGCAGCAATTAATCACAGGACTCAGGCCTTCTTGTACTGGACTGATGGCTCACAGAGTTTGTGTTTGCCATTAGCAAACACCATTACTTTTTATGGAATCCTCTGGCAGCACATTTCACACGCTCAGGGAGATTTGATCTGTTTAAGTATCCATTTCTGCTGCCTGGATACATGTTAGGAGGTTGTAAAACGCTACTAGCGGGTTGGAAAAGCATTTTAAAGCTGCCTATGTGCAAATACTTCCCAAGTTGTGGATGAGCAGGATTCATAATAATCACACATAAACCGCCATGCTTTAATGGTCGGAGACACCAGGCTCGCCACAGCTTTAACACACACACACACACACACACACAGACAAACACACGACAGAAGTAATGAATCGCTGCTGGCTACAGTAACCTCACTGCAGTGGTTTTCACAGAAAGTTGAGACGCAGTTTGTGTGGGGGAACATTTGCTGACACGACACATGGTAGTAATTTACAGAGTAGTTGAGTTGTGCCAACCAAGGCCTGAAGTTGTGGGCAGGATAATTGAGGATAAGGAAATATGGCAGGATAGGGTAGGAGAAAAAAGAAGACAGATGACAAACAGCATGCAGCTCCTCCATCTTACTTTACTCACTTTCTCCCTTGAGCTTTAATGGGTGAAGATGTACAAATTGCAAGATTAAGAGTCTACAGACATGCAAGCAGTTCTGTGAGGCACAGAGGCAATCTAATTTCCTAATTTTGCAGATATTTGGTCATCAACCAAACTTTATAAATTGAAATGTTGACCTGATGATGATGCTAAATGAAAAAATAAGGGATGAGTAAAGTGACTACAATTCATCCTGAGGGGGGACATGAATCCTGACAATCCGTCCAATAGCTGCTGAGACATTTCACTCAAAACCACTAATGTTAACTTCACAGTGACACAAGGGGAAATATCAGAGGACCACCAAACTCAATAGAATTCATCCCCCGGGTAACATGAATGTCTGTACAAACTCCATCCAATAGTTGTAGAAATATTTCAGTTTAGACCAGCTGACATACCGACACTACTATCCCTAAAGCCATGCTGACAACTAGAAAGAAGTTGAGTGATGGAGCAGAACATCTGAATTGTTTTTCTCTCTGTTACAGTAATAGTCAAAACGACTATTATTACAACAATGCTGAATAAGTGGCTTTTGGGGCATTTTATGCCTTTAGCATAAAACAGACAGAGGACAGATGACAGGAAATGAAGGTCCACTGCTGGATTTGAACTAAACGTTGCAGTTATGCCGCAGGCATCTTAACCAGAAGGCTACCAAGCACACCCTGAGATACCTGCTTGATAAAAAGTAACCTGGTAACTCTATAGATGAAAACTATTCTGAGGTCTAATGTCTGTCTAAAATGTGTAAATGGAGAAAAAAGGTTTCTCAATATTAGTTGCAAGAAAATGTTTTGTATGGCCACGATACAATCAAGAACTGCATGTAATTTCTGTCATCATGGTCTTTCTAAGCAACATCTGCTTACAGACTGCATAAAAAAGATTATTCTATTTTTTATTACAATAAAAGATCCAATTTAAACGCACAATATGTAATTTCAGCCGCTAGGGGTCTCAATCAAAACAATAACAAAAGACGGAGCGTGATGACGGTGTGAAGTAGCAAGGGATCAGGGGAGTTGTTGTCTTTGTCGTTAAATAACCAGCTTCACCGGGAGAGGATTACTCCAGTGTTACTCATTTGGGATGTTTTTACCGGGAGCCGAATTACCCACAGAGGTCTCCTCCTCTCTAGAACAAACGGACCCGGATATTACAGGTTAAAAACACTGAATAAAGCAGTTTAACCTAAAAAGTCAGTGTTTCTCTGACGATGTATGGCGACGACCAGATGTCCAGTACGGGCTGTTAGCCGAGCTGCTGCTAACGTTTGTCCAGTTTATTTCTCTGATAACTTAAGATCCAGACGTCCAATGACTAAAATCCTTCTTCCGGCTTGAAGATATAGTTAAAAACTACCTAAATTTATCATGAAAATGTGGCTTAAAACTGAATAAAAGTTATTCAAAGTAGAAATCATAACATTTATTTCTGTGGAACAACCACAACGCCGATGTATTATCTTGTATGTGTGTAAGTTACTCTTTGGTAGACGCCATTGTAGCAGACAAACACAGTGCCGCCGTATGCATCTTGTGCGTGTTTACTCTTTGGTAGAGGAGGTATGACGCCATCGACAGGCGACCAAATGAAACGGTCCGTTACTTTGATTAAATTACAGATTTCTCAGGGTTTGACAATTGTTGGAAACATTTGGGATAATGTAAGTACACAACTCAACAAAATATATAACATAGGTCTAGTTGTTTTTAGACATTTTAATGTGGAATAATTACATATTATACCTTTCAGTAAAGAACATTTGAATGATTCAAAAGGTTAAACATTGCAAATAGTTGAGTGTTTAGCAGTAGCTCTACATAACACCTTGTTTGTGTTGCATATTATTTATAGTTTGCTTGATTTGATTTTATATTTTTTGTTTTATTTGCATGTCCTGATTCTTTCTTGAGTGTTTGCTCTGTGGATATTTAGTGTGTATGTTGATTATGACAGAATCCAATCAAATGAAATCATAAATAAAAAGCACTACCTGCTGTAGTGGCTGTCCACTCCCAAAGCCTCTCTTGCGTTGCAGATGTACTGCTCCAGAGACAGAGGACCTCCGCCGACTCCTCCACCATGTGGGCTCCCACCGTCCTGGAACTCAGACGCCTCCGCTCCGCCTTCTCCGAGATACACCTCGTGAAACTTCACAATACCTGTTATAGCATTGAATTAGGAAGAATTAATGCACGTTGTAAGTTATATTTGGGTACAAACATCAGTGAGGCTGGGTGTAGTGTTTGTTACTGCAAGATAAATAGAGATAAATAAAAACTGGGACAAAAATCAACTGTCAGTCTAGATGAGTGACACTACAAAACATATCTGCATACAAAATTGCTCCAAATGCCTCAGTATGCAGGTTAGATTTTTGGGGAATATCTTAATTATTAACAAGGCTAAAAGTCTAAAGCCATGCTGCAATTGCTGGATCTTAGAGGATGAAAATGCAAAAGTGTTGGGTGGAACAAACCAGCAATGGGGATAAAAATGTAAAGGTTTCCTGAGGGTTGTTGGCCTCGAGGAAAGGCCACACGGTCATTAAGGTCAAAAAGTGATTAAAATCCAAAGGTTTATTCCCCTGGGCGCATAAATGTCCTCAAATGTCATGACAATTAGATTATGAGACTGTGCATAGTTGACATTTTGGGCCTGAAGGTGGCGCTGGAGGAAAGATCATGGGTCGTCCAGAATGAAAGGGTTTATCCTCTGAGGAGAATGAGTGCGCTCAGTAAATGTCATGACAATCAGTGTATTACATTTTGGTCCACACTTCAGCAAACGTTTGAAGCTATCCAGCTGTGAAATCAGCAAAAGCGCTTCATGGTTCTTTTGAGCCCTTTTCAAAGGCGTAGCCAGAGGAATCGATTTTGGGTTAGAACCCCCCTGAAATATACTTTTGTGGACGTATATTTTAGTAAAATGCACTCTCAGCTCTTAGCTCTGTCTTTGCTCTCTACCAACTCCTGAGGGAAATATCTGGCTCTTCAGCTGCTAAATGCTCCACTATGTTCACCAGCTAGTCTACAGCTAACTGTGTCTGTTTGTCATCTGGTGCTGAGCAGGTAGTGTACAGTGGCTTTTTAGAGCTTTTTCTCTGAAAACAGCTGCCTGCTATGACTGAAAATGACACTATGAGAGCGCTGAGAGTGAACAGAAACAGTAAAGTTGCAACAGACAGATAAACAATGAGCTGAAACTCGCTGCAAAGCTCCGTAAAGCAAGAGGAGCTGCAGAGTCACTGATAATTCTCTGTAGGTTCATCACTACGAGCCACAACCAACACATTACACACTGACAGATCAGACATTGTTATTATTAAACAAATATTGATTATAACCTTCATTAAATCTGGGCAACTGATATTTTTGTACAAACTGAAGCTTTGGCCTGATGATGGCACTAGAGGAAAGGTCAGGAGTAATCTCATTTAGAGAAGAAACATTTTCCAAATTACTTTAAGTGTGTTTAAGTGTGTTTAAGTGTGTTTAAGTGTGTTAAAGTGTGTACCTGTGCCTGGAGATATCAGCCAGCTGTACAGAAAGCCTCCAGCCAGAGAGTAGTAGAGGACCATGGCCCTCTGACCGTTGACCGTCTCCAGGATGTGCTCGACAGTAACCGGGATGTACGGGTCAGCGCTCGCTGCTTGCTGACTTCCTTTCTGGCGTTCAACCAGGAGGTCCGCAAAGGCACGTGTTCGCCCTCGCTCTGCTATGGCCAGCGCCTCATCATGGCGGCCTGAGAGCAAGGAAAGACAGGGGATACATTAGGAATCAAAAGGGAGTTAGGAAGCAGGTGCGTTAGATTTTGGGAGAACAGAATCTCCTTGTGAGGTGATAATTTGTGCGTTGAGAACAGGCACACAGAGATAGTGTGAAGCTGAGAGAGGAAAAGGTGAGAACACCTCACAAACGAAGCGAGGCGCAGCGATTTGCACTGTAAATAACAACACATGAGGAGAGGAGAGGACAGTTAATTCACCTAGGCTGACGAGGACTCTCTGGAGAGCCTGGTACGAGCTGGTTTGCAGATCAAACAGAGACAGCTTGTAGTCCGTACTGTGCTGCGTCTCATGACGAATCGTTTCAAATAACGTGGACGCTCTGTACAGCTGGAACGCACAGAAAACAAACATACATCAAGTTGACACTCATAGACTGAAGAATCCAGTTATCTGAAGAGATAAATACAGATTTCCCACAGGTGTGTTATGTTTCCTCACTCATTTATTCAGCTTTTTCCTTTAATTTGTCAACCTTCTTTATCTATAAACCACATTATCTTTATTGTTGTTATTATTAATTTTGACAGAAGCTGACTAAAGGACATCAAACAGGGCCATTATAGGGAAAGTAAAATGCTTAACATCATGTAAAAGACGGGAAAAAGAAAAGAAAATGGGTTAGAATGCAGTATCATGGTCAGCAGGTCTGTTATGTCCATGATTGTCCTATAAAATGATGAAATATCCTCCCATTAAAACTTTAAATGGTACCAACGTCACTCCTGCTGAGTCACACTAATTATTTAGGAAAGTTGGCTTGACAGCATTTCACGTTCATATTCAACATTTGGCTCAAAAATTAAAATTAAAACTCAGCTTGTTGTATATAAAGGCTGTTTGTCTTTTTCAAACCGTAAAACATAGTAAACAGTCAACTTTAATGTCTGTACTTGATTATGATGATATTCTGTTCTGTCATTACTTCAGTAGCTGTTTATGACTTTATTACTAATGACATATTTCATACTCGTCGTTGATCTCTGTATAACTCTGGATGGATTTCCTTACAGAGAAGAAGAATGAATCATCTCATGATTTGCATCTATAAATCTCTACTGTCAGAGCTTTCACACTACCACACATATATTTTAACATTTAAATCCAGTAACTACTTAACTTCAGATATCTCATATGTAAACACTGAGTTTTTCACTCCTTTTGGAAGTTTTAAAGCTTTATTATCTGATGTTTTTATGACTCTTGTGACTGTATTAATTATTTGTTGATAGAAAAATCTCAATATCAATGAGACCACCTGATTAAATAAAGATAAAATAAATAAAGAAAGAAATCATTTCAGAATCAATTAAAATATTCCATTTCCTGGTTGTTGCCTCTTTACTTGCAGCTAGTAGTATCTGTAATAAATATCTGTCATGTTTTATTGAGCCAAACCACATTATTTTAAAACATAATGATCTGATCTCTGTTGCCAGACATGATGTCAAACCTGCAGTTACAACACCGACCACTGGGTGGCAGTAAAAACACACAACAGTCTGTAGACTCAGGACGGCTGCAGGGGAAGTGATTTCCTTCTTTTTTACTCTCCATCAAACTGAGCTGTTGCTCTTAAACTCAAACAAAGACGGTGTCATCACATCTGATTGGTATCATGTTGCCTTTGAAAGCACTGACTTTGAGCCTCTGCTTTGAATTAGCAACGTCCTCTTCTTCTACTATACTTTACTGCATGAGAACACAAGTTAAATTTCCAGTTTTTACTTTAAAAAACATGTAGAAATGTCTTTAGAAAATAATAAAGTAAAATACTGAATAATGTAAGGTTTTATTAAAAAAGAAAAGAAGAAAACTTGTTGATTTGATTGATTGATACTCACTCATTTAGTCCATCAGTTAAACATTCGATCTAGAGCTGAAGCGATTAATTGATTTGTCAATCGATAGACAGACAATTTTTTAATCAAAAAAATCCAGCCATTTGTTGATTCTGTGAGGATTTGCTGCTTTTCTTTGTCTTGTTTTCTTGTTTTATTTGATATTATATAAATTGAATATTTTTTATTTGTTGGTCAGGAAAACAAAAAGGGGTTTTAGGACGCTGCGATGAGCCTTTTTCACTATTTTCTGATATTTTATGGACTAAATTATTAATTTTTGAGATTAATCGTTAGTTTCAGCTCCAATTCAATCCATTACATCAACTACATCTCAAAGCTGTAACTCCTAGCAACCCCCTGCTGATGCCTTTAAAGTCCCCCTCCAGTCAAAATCTTGTTTTTTACAAATGTACAAATGTACAAGCATGATTTGTGACATCACAGCTATTTTGGAGGCCAATCGTGGTCCAGTATACAACTTACACAAGTGTGATGAGAAAATTTGAAGCCTCCAGAGCACAAACACTGAGAACTTTAAAGTGAAGGAGGAGACATCTGGTGTCCAGCAGGAAAACTTTTAAAATGAAATATATTTGAGCATTCAGAGATTCTGGATTTTGTAATGAAGGAGAAGGAGAAAATGTAATTTTAAGGACTCTAACATGTGTAATTGATTTCTTTTTGGTGGAAAAACCATATCAGACACTAATTATTATTTAAAGCAGAGTTTTTTAAAGGTGATCATGCTTTTTTTTGATGTTCTGTTATTTTCATATTGTTATAGGAAAGAGGAAAAGAAGCTAAACCTGACAACTATAGTTTGTTTATGTACCCTCCACAGGCGAAGGAATCTCCCTGAAGCTGACCAATCAGAACAGAGTGGGCTCGTCAGGAGGGCGGGGCCTTAAAGAGACAGGAGCTAAAACGGCCTGTTTCAGTCAGAGGCTGAACTGAGGGGCTGCATAAGGAGCCAGTATAAGAATAATATGGAGTTATTAACTGTAAATCATGCAAAGATATTACAGTAGAGCCCCAGCATATAAATATAGACCTGGAAATATGTATTTTATGTCCCCTTTAAAACAAGTCTGGAGGGAATCTTTAAACACTGATGGCTAAAAAAGCTGCTCAAAACAAGACAAGGCAGATTGTTAATTTATGCCGTCTTCAGAAACAATCACTGATCATCCTCTCTTTCTTTAGAGACGCTGCACTCTCAACATGAAACATGCAGGGATTGTTTTTTTCGTAAGGTTGACTACAACAAGCGGGATGCCAAGAAGGAGAGCACGATGTGGCAGCTGGTGCCGTATTAAAAATGGAACAAACATCTAAAACATCCCTACATACCTGCAGCAATAAGCCCCTCATCCTGTCTTCACACTAGACTTGTACAGTACGTTCTGAAGAAAGTACGAGTTACGATAATGCAGCACACACACACACACACACACACACACACACCTGGTGTTGAGCCTCTTCCAGGTTTCCACCGGCCCACAGAGACAAGCCCAGGCGATGTCGTATCTTCGCTTCATCTTCTCTCCGACCTAACTGTTCTGCCAGACGCAGACCTGAAAAGAAGAAGAAGAGAGAGAGAGAGAGACAAGAGAGCAGAGAAGATTAGACACAAGTTCCTAGAGGCTGATCTAAAAAAAATCAGCTCTTTGACGCTCCTGACAACTGTTGCTGCATTGAAGTGAACTTGAACTCAGCCCAGGGCGCCCACATTTGCCATTCTTTTCCTCTCATTGTTCCCTTTTTTTGTCTTTCTTTGCCTTCTTCTTAAAATTCAAAGTCGTCATATCACAGTTGTCATATTCTCTCTGCTTCTCGGCTCGTCTCAGATGTATTTCATCTCCCCCCTGCTGCGCGGGAGCAGACAGTCATGGCAGGTTGTATTTAGTTCTCATTAGGCTCTCAGATTGAACAGAATCTCATCTGATTCATGTTTCTGCCTTTTTCCTCACTGTCTGGCTCTGTGATGTTTCCGCGGTTTCGGTTGGGGAGGTTAATTGGAGGCAAACGTGCGAATCGTCTCTCCAGCGCCGTCCTCACCTCAACTCTAGAGTCGAAAAATTCCTCGTTGCTTGTTGGGTTAATGATCAATTAAAATCCGGAGCATCTGTGAGTTTAAGTGACAAACCATGACTGTGTCTTACAGGCCCGATGGAGCCTGAAGGAGATCATAAATGAACCCAACCACTCAATTCAAATATCCATTACAATTAGGCTGAATTTTAATTTGTCTCAGCTTTAGTTTGCTTTGTTCATACATTAGAAACAGGATTATCTTCAACAAGGATGCAGTTTTTAGTCTGACTGTGTTTCAGAGTCGTCTAGTTAGAGAAAAAAAGTGAAATCAAACAGGATTATTTTCAACAAGGATGCAGTTTTTAGTCTGTATGTGTTTCAAAGAGTCGTCTAGTTAGAGAAGAAGCGAAATCAAACAGGATTATTGACAACAATCTGCCTGAAGGAAACCGCACTCCGGGGTAAACGCGCGAGCACTGATCTTCTATTAGCCTGTGTCAGACTCATGAATACCTTTCATGCTTCTGGAGGGCTTTTCAGAAATACAACTCACAGTGTTCTCGGGCCTAAACAACTCTGACTTTAAATAAGATAACCACACGTACATCAAAGTCTGCGCTGAGAGCAAGAGCCTCCCTAATTGGAAGTTAGTATGACTGCAGGGGAAGGTAAAAAACTGTGACTGACGTTTTCACTCGCTTTTCATCACAGATACAGAGAGTCTGTTGATACCTGTCAAAACCAGACAGCGTCGGAACAAAGTGGAACGTTGAAACGCAAAAAAAATTACATCAGACACCTGTTGCATAATGATTTTTTGTTGTGATTGCAGTCCTCGGTGTCCTGCAGTCTGCTGCGTAACTGTTTGTTGTTAAACGGTGCGTTCAGGCCTGTAAGAGCCACTTATTGGCACATATTAGTATTCGGTGAATTGTTTGTGATGTTGTAATCATGTGTTATTTATGTTCTAACATGTGCAACAGTTTATTTATAGCTTATGCACAGTTTGAAGAATATTATAGGTGAGCTGCGCTAAGGTCATATATACACTTTCTATTATTCTAACAGTCAGGTGTCCATATGAACACTGACACAGGTTTTCTTTGCTGTAATCATTCCTCCTGTTCATACTGACCATAATAATAATAATAATAACAATAATAATAATAATAATAATAATAATAATAATAATAAGCTTTATTTATAGAGCACCTTTCATGACATAAAATGCAGCTCAGAGTGCTTTACAAAAGACATATAAAACATATATACGCATACATATACATATGTATGCATATATATATACATACATAAACATACACACATACATATTAAACGGAATAAATATCAGTTAGTAAAGGAGTAAAAGACAAATTCTAGAGAAGGGATAAAATCATAGAGATAAAACAAAATCAATTAAAGGCATAGAAGGAGGTTTTGAATAGACCGTTAGAAGATCTCCTCCAAATGCATCAGGATGTAAGTATTGGGGGCCAAAATCCACAGTCCTCGCTTTAAGCAAAAAAAGTATTCAAATGTTTATCTGAAGATAATATGAGGCTTCATCCATCTAATTTAGTCAAATAAAGTGGATATCTTCCACAGTTACAGTCTCTTTTTAGTAAAAGAAAATTCTCTTTTTGTGTCTCAACATTGCAATTTGGCACTAAAAAGACAATAACTTTGAAAGGTATTGACTTGATTTTACTGATTTGGACGACTGAAGCCTAAAATTATCTTCTTCACTTTTTATTTTCGCACAGAAGGAGAACTGTGGATTTTGTCCACTATCACTTTGTGAATTGCGTCCGTGCAGTAAAGTTGATGGAATCGTGTAGTTTAGAGCCCGATCGATATATCGGTCATCTGATATTATCAGCCAATATCGGCTTATCACAGATGTATCTGTATCGGCGATGTTTTATGTATATTTGAACCTTTTCCTTAATTCAAGTTTAACATATATGTACATATGCATTTTTTGTTCTATGTGTTTTTATTTATAATAATTAATTCCAAAGTTTACTGTTTCAGTGCACTGTTGTCACTGTTTGACAATAAACTTTATTGTTAAACTGTAAAATATCAAGCCTGCATAACATATCTTCATCACCACATTTGAGGGATCATTGCAAAAGAAAATGTGTGTTTATGTATAATGCAGTTACACACTAAGTATACCGAGAACAAATCCTACCTCCATATTTCTGTGGTCATTTCAGTGAATTGATTAAGGGATTAGAGCTGAATGACAGAAAAGTAATCAGCAATAAATGAAATGTATTGGGCGTTACTGACTATTGTCTACACGCTTAATTGAGAGAGTAATAATCAGTGACTAAAATAATAGTTTTTATGTTTTTAGAATGAAGTTATTTCCTGTTTTCAACATTACGAGCTTGTTTCCTTGAGATAAAAAAAAGAAAACTAATATAGTCATATTATTCAATGATCTCAACATAATAAGATGGCAAACTAAATCATTGTGTTTTCAGCTTATGCACAGATTTTAATGTGATTATATTATAGCATTTTTTGTCATTTTCAGATGTCCTAAATTTGAGATAATCCCAGTATGAACTGGTGCAGTTTCAGATCCCTTGAGTTTTTTCCATTGTACACTTTCTAACAGCTAATTTCTTACCTTCTTGTAGATACATCACAGCCTGTGCATAGTTTTGCAGTGCATGGTGAATCCTCCCCAGGCTCCCGTAGGCCAGAGTTTTAGCTATCAGGTCATTGGTCTGCGCTGCCACGCTCAGGTGCTGCTCCTGGAACACCACAGCCCTCTCAAAGTTCCCTAAAGCTTCGTAGGTCAGTCCCAGGTTCCCATAAGCTCGGCCCTGACTCCTCACACATCCCGTCTGCTCCGCTATATCCAAAGCCCTTTGATGCCACTATAGCGGGAGAACTTGATTACTTAATTGATGGATGAATGTGAAATACTGAGTCATACTGCTTTGTGATTCTGTACAAACCTGTAGCGCTGTCTCATTGTCTGCCATCAGCTGATAAACACCTCCGAGTGTATCGCTTGCCTCTGCTTCCAGGGATTTATCCTGCCAGTTAAAGCAGGATTTACTACATTTTTTCTGTGCATAATGTACTTTTTTTTCATAAAGGGAGATTAATTTGTCATATTCAGCAGGGAAAGAAGAGAAATCATCAGCTGAAACAACCTTTTTTTTGCAGATAAATCCTTACCCCTGCTGTGCGTGCAATGTTAAGCTGGTGCTCCAGGCAAGAGAGGGCCTGCTCGTAGTTGCCCAACTGGCTGTGTAAGGTGCCCAGCTCCCCGTAAGCTTGAGCCTTACCCCCTCCTTCCCCGCCAAGCTCATGGGCTACCACCAGCCGCTTCTCGAAACACACCAGTGACTGCTGGAGACTACCCATAGACCTGCAGAGAGGGGACGGAAAACACACAGCTTGGTTTCTCTCTCCATGCCACCTGTAGATTTTTTTAAATAATACTGGTTCTTCCAATATCAAAGCCCTTGTTTTTTTAAGAGGGACCCATATGGGCAATTTAAGAAAGCAAACAAGACGACAAATTGGTTCATGAGAAAAAGGGATATTTTGATTTTGTGCTGACAAAAAAAGAAAAAAAAAACAGTATCAGTATCCTCAGAGAGAAAGTGTAAAAGAAGAAACATCTACAAAGGCTGCGTTCACTGGGATAAATAAGTGACTCTCCTCTCCTCATTACCATCTAATTTACACTCCAGAGAGCACAAACAGACTACAACAGATGGATAAAGGAAACCCATCATTAAGCTTCATTGTTTCTGTCAGTGAACATTACTTGTATAGTTACATATGAAAAAAAAGGCTCAAAAAATAGAAGGGAACTGCCCCTGATCCCATTGTTGCTGCTGCTTGTTACTATTATTACTGTTATTGAATTATAATTATTTTGGTTATCATTATGTCTCTAATTTAAAATGAGTAAAGTGTATGCTTTAGGCAAGAAAAGCTCATTTGAGATTCTTGCATGAACGCTGCATTGGTATCCCTAAAGGTGACATTCAAACTAATGGAAAAGCACATAACATAAATATATACATGACATAAATATTAACACAAATGTAAACAAAAGTCTAGAGCACTGAACCCGAATGGCTGCAAGGTATAAAGTTACAGCAAAAAGAGATTCTTGATAGACTAAACAAAACAAAACAAAGCAAAAAATCCACATTACAATTTTGCTCACATTTAAGCAATTTTAATAGAAATCTAACTTATGTCTTTCCCCATGTTTGCTGTATTCCAGACTGCAGCGAGGTATATAATCGATTTCACATGTCCGACAAGTTTCGAATAAAGCTGATGCAAATCATCCCCTACAGCTTGTTACTGCACCACCACACAGAACGGGTGCAGACACAAAAGAATTGCAAAGGAGAATTGAAAATACAAAGGAAACTGAATTATTCTTTTCAAGTGCTAAAGCAATAATTTGACATTCTGGGTGATACATTTATTTGCTTTCTTGCTGAGAGTTAGACGAGAAGATTGACACCATTTCTGTGACTCTACTGTGAATATAAAGCTACAGTTGGGAGACAGTTAGCTTAGCTTAGCAAAAAGACTGCAAACGAGGGTAATCTGCTAGCTTGGCTCTGTCAAAAATTTAAAATCCACCTATCAACACTTATAAAGCTCACTAGTTAACACATTATATCTTGTGTATTTAATTTGTACAAAAACTTGACTGTAAAAACAACAAGTTGTGTTTTTTTGGGAAGTTATGTGCAGGACTATTTCTTGGCTGGGTGCAGTTACTTCCTGGAGTCCTGTCGTCACTGTGAGGTTGCAAGGCAACCACTGTTGTTGTTTTTACACTTTGGTTTTTGAACAGAAACAAGATGTTAAGTGTTACTCAGTGTGCTTTAGAGGTGTTGTTTCCCCACTATTTTTTATGCTAAGCAAAGCTAACCGTCTCCTGGCTGTAGCTTCCTATTTACTGTACAGACGTGAGTGGTGTTGATCTTCTCTGCAAGAAAGCAATTCCCAAAATGTCAAACTATCCATTTAAACTTCATTTTGCCCACCTGTGTGCATTGCCGAGTCCTCTGTAGGCTTTCTCCTGATCCTGGACGTGATTGAGACTCTGAGCCACCGTCAGGTACTTCTCATAGTACTGAATAGCCTCCTCATAGTCTCCCAGAGCATCATAGCAGTCTGCCAGGTTCCCATACGCCCTTCCTCTGTCCAACATGCTCTCAGTTCCACTCAGCTGCTGCAGCATGGCCAGCTGCTGCTCAAAATAACCAATAGCTTCCTCAAACACCCCCATGTTCATTTTGGTGATGCCCATGTTCCCGTGAACCTGGGCCTCCAGACGGGCATCCCTGAGCCCCTGCGCCAGGCCGAGCTGGGTCTCATAGCACTGGAAGGTTGTGGCATAGTCTCCCAGGGCCATATGCACTGCTGCCAGGTGGCCAAGGGCACGGCACTCCCCCTGCTGATCACCTAGATCCTTGCGGACGGTCAGTTCCTGGCTATGGAAGGACAATGCTGTATCCAGCTGGCGGAGCAGCCTAAAGTGGGAATAAAGAGTGAGAATGGGAGATAAACTTGAATCCGCCCAACAAATTGACAATTCTGTCTGATATCAGGCAAGTTAGCTAGTTTAATCCAGTGGTTCCCAACCTAGGGGTCAGGCCCCTCCAAAGGGTCAGCAGATAAATCTGAGGGGTTGTGAGATGATTCGTGAGATGGACTTTTTCTCTAAACATTGATTTTTGCTGATTTGAACATTTATTGAAATGAAAGCATGTGAGAAGTTTAGAGGGAAAAATCACTATTTGGTGGAGCTGTTAACAACTCATAGACATCTGAAATGTGACCCTGACTACACACTGCTTTTTGTAAGATGTCAAAAGCCAAAAAAGGTTGGAAACCACTGGTTTCATCTTTAACAATGTGTTGTATTTTAAAAGCTTGTTTCATTATCTATTGTGTCAAATCTTCATCTGAAAAGTAACTAGTAACTGAAAATGTCAAATAAAAGTAGTAGAGTAGAAGTATAAAGTAGCATCAAATGGAAATACTCCAGTACAAGTACCTAAAATTTGTACTTAAGTACAGTACTTGAGTAAATGTACTTAATGTCTTTCCATCACTGGAATCAAAGTCACACAGTTGAACGTCTTTCTTGATGTTATTACCTGTGAACTGATCCAAGTGCTGAGTATGCGTCCGCCTCCATCTTCTGATCGTTGACTTTCTGAGCCAAGGCTAACTGCTGCTGGTAAAACCTTACAGCTCCTGGAAGATCGCCCCGACACACACAAACATCCCCGAGGTTCCCAAAGGCCCTGAAAACCGCCTGCTGACAAATATAACCACACAGACGATGATTAACAACCACTTCCTGTGTAAAAAATATATTTTTACCATTTATAGAGTGAATGCAACATTAGTGGTTGACCTGTGTGTTATCCAAGGCTTGTGTTAGAGAGAGCAGGTATCTCTGGCACTCCTCCGCTTTGTTGTACTCCCCAAGTGCTTTGTAAGCCAGACCGAGGTTACAGTAGGCTTTTGCCTGGGCTAATTTGTCTTGGAGGTCCTTAGCCAAGGCCAGGTCCTGCTCATAATACCTAGGAAATTAAAAGAAATACAAAGAAAGCATACATTTACACTTTATACCAATGTGACATAAAAGCTCAAGAAGTAAGAAAGTATAGTGTCTTTCATTATCAAAACATGCAGCACATAAGAACACATTTGTGTATATGCAGTACAGTAAATACTTTACACATTATGCCTTTAACCCCTTGGCATACAGTTTTAACATTTTAAGCAGCTTCAAGGTTGACAGAATCATATAAAGTGTAAGTTCTGTATGAGCTTGTTCCAGCTCTTCATTGAAATAATATGAAGTTGAGACTGAGGGAAACAGTAAAAACCCAAGACTCCATGTTTTTTATGGCTGCACCGTTCCATCAAATGGAAATATTCTTGATCATTTTATACACGTTGACCCCAAAGTCAGCCTGACATATTTAGTATTTTTGGAAACTTTGTGATCTCCACTTGAATTTAAGGGCATTTTCAGACTTGCACTATTAAATCATATATAAATAAACTCTGCTTGATTTTTCCCCTTGGTACGATTCGTTTGGGCAAATCTAAACAGCAATCACACTTGTATGTGGACCAAAACAACTGTACCAAGACCCTTTGAAGAGGTGGTCTAGGACCAGTCCCATATTTACTCTGGAGCGGTTCGTTTGTGGTGGGAACATGATTTGACCTCAATCTGTCCCAACTACAAGGCATACTCTGCAAGTTTGAGCTTAACGGTTTCTGTAGCCAGGTGTTCAGACTGGACTAGCGCAATGAGGAACGCTGCATTTGACCAGAAAACCTTCTTCGGGACCTTAGACGCCTTCCTGTGTTTATGTTCTTGCTCCCACCCCAGACACATCTGACCAATGACTGGAGTGAATGTTCTCACGTGGCTTGTGGTGATGCAGTTTGGTTCTTTTGTAAGTTTACACTCTAAATGCCCCAAAATAAAGTTCTTTGGGTTTGAACAATGTTGGGCTGCACAGCATGAGTTTATAATAACTGACTCACCAACAGGTCATTGAGGTTTAAGTGCTTTTAACAAGAAAAACAAACATGTATGTGTGTTGAGATTAATTTTGTCTCTGACCTGACAGCATCTCGGTACTGTCCAAGGCAGTAGTGAGCATAGCCGAGGTTGTGGCAAACCTTTCCTTCTCCCTCCATGTCCTGTAAGCCTGGTGCCAGAGCCAAGTACTGTTGGTAGTACGGCAAGGCCTGAGCATATTCACCTCTCCAGCTGTGGAAGTTGCCCAAGTTTGCTGGAAAAGGAAATAAAGAAATGGAAGAGGACATTACATTTTTCAATCAATCAAAACTCCTGCATCTCTTTCCTAAACCCATTTCTCTCTTTTCTAGCTTGCCTAGCGCTCTCGCTTCGCTTTGAGTGTCTTGGAGCTCTCGTGCGATGGTCAGGTGGTGAAGATAGTGCTGGAGAGCTCGGTCATGAGCGCCCAGCGCCTGGTAGGCCACGGCTAGGTTACCATGTGTGGAGGCCTGGGATGGACGATCGTTCACCTGAAACACAAAGATACCGTATTTCATAATTCTGTTCATCCCACACGAGTGTCGAAATGTTGCTTGTGAAGAGCACCGAGATTCACCTCTAATGAGATCTGTAGTTCTTGTCGGTGGTACCGGACAGCTTGGTCATAGATGCCGAGTGCGTGGTAGGCATTTCCCATGTTACCATATGCCCTCCCCTGGGCAGCGTAATCACCCAGCTCCTGGGCGAAGGACAGGTGGGCTTTGTGGAGCTTCAGTGCTTTGTCGTACTCCCCCTTCATCTGGTGTATGATGCCTGAAATAGATGTAAGAAGAGAGAAGAGACACCGCGTTTGGTAAAAGTAACAAAGAAGAAATTAAGATGTTGGCAGGCAACATTTGAGCTGATTGAGGTGCAGAGAAATTTTTCAATGTTTGAAAGAAGACCACGCAAAGTCTTGAGTCATTTTAGCAAAGCACAATCAATCTTAAGTCATTTGAGACAAGTCCACCAAGATTTAAGATCATCAGCAGAGCAGTTTTAGTCTTTTTGGGTAAGTCCAAGTCAAGTCTAGACATGTCTAGACTAGTAGAGCAGTTTCAAAGTCTTTCAAAACAACTCCAATCAAGTCTGAAGTTATTTGAGACAAGTCCAAATCAAGTTTGATGTTGTTTGAGACAAGTTCAAATCAAGTCTTAAGTCCATCAGTAGAGCACTTTCGAGAAAAGTCTAAATCAGGTCTCAAGTCATTGAAGTCCAAGTCAAGTTTCAAGTGATTTCAGATGAGTCAAATCAAGTCTCAATCATTTGAGACATCTCTTAAGTCTTTTGAGACAAGTCCAAGTCAAGTCCAGAGTCTATAGACAGAGCTGTTTTAATTTTGGGGTAAGACAAAGTGAAGTCTTCAGTAGTTTGAGACAAGGCCAAGTCTAATCATAAGTCTTTTTTCTTACAAGTCATGATGCAAATATTTCACATTTGAATGCTGACCATTAAAATGACACAGCATTTGAACATTTTTCTTTCAAATCTGTGTTAAAATTATTTTAACATAGCTAAGACTGACCTCTTTCAAAGCACAGGCCTAATAGAAAATATGTAAGGTATTTAGCTATGCCATTTCACTCTTGTTAAATGTTTTAATGCTGTTTTACTAGGTTAAAACTTAAGATGTGAATGCATTCAAATCTCAAGTCAAGTAAAATCGGAAGTTAGTCTGATAGCAGCCAAGTTAAATCAAATCTCAAGTACCTATTTCTGTGACTGCACCGAATCTCTAGTCTACATCTCTGGTGATTGCTTTACCCAACATTGATTTGATTTGTAGTGTACATCAGACAGCTTTTCCTGCACATGGAGGGAGAGTTATGAACACTGTAAATTCCCCAAATGATGCACAGAGATATAAAAACCCAACATACAAAGGAAGGTAACTTGCATATGTACACATACTTTTCAGAGCCATGAAAAACTTCAGTGCAGAGCAGTAAATAATTAAACAGATACAGTGGAAAATCAAACAAATCTAATAATATCTGCTGCTATGGATCTTCAAGTTTTCAGAACTACATATGCAGAGATCCAGAGGAGAGTCACACAGACTTCCTCTGTCTGTCTGTCCAGGGAAAAGGAGCCGGATAACTTGGTTCCCAATGGCCTTCCCAACTTTCTGAGTGACGATGTGTCTTCCAAACTCATCAACAACCTAGTTTACAGAGCCAAAGTTGGAGGAGAGAAGACAAGTTAAAGGAAAAAAAGTTGGGACACAAGAGAGGAAGACAGTAGCTGCAGGAAAGTTAGGAAAGTTGAGCACAGGAGAGTTTGTAGTGCGCTGATGAATACTGGGAAATATATATACGTTTACACACAAGACTCTAAGAAACACACATTTTCTGTTTGGAGACGGGATTAACCTTCATCTGCTCTCTTACTGTTATTGTGTTTTCATGCACGCTAATAACTTGATTATAACCAGATTGAGGCAATACTGTGTGATTAGTGCAGCTCTCATGAAAACACCTTAACTGGGTTATCTCAGTCGAATTAAGGTACAAATCACATCAAATATAATTAGATTAACAGACCTGGATTACTAAACTATTTTTCAAATTAGTGTTGCAGTTATGCACCTTTGCAGTCTGATTTCTTTTTACTTTATTATGATCGTTCACATGTGCTAGAAATGTCCTGGAGGTAATACTGTACATTGGTGGCTAGTGACAAAAAAATCCCTCTATTTTCCTTTCTTTTATATATTCTTATATATTCTAATACTACTGTTACTGTGTATTTTTTAGGACATTAAGCCAAATGACATTTCTGTGTACATGTCAAGCTTTCCATGCTAACACAATATAGTTCACAATGATTATAATATGAGATTTATCATTCAAATTCAGAGTAATAATTTCACACATAAGTGAATAAAAGCAGGCTTCCTTAATAATTTGTGGGTGACGATCATGATGTGAATTTTGTGGGCTGAAATGACGACTGCAATGTAGCTAACTAGCTAATAAGTGTTAACTCCATGAGTTGGTTGAAAACTCAGGCTCTTTTTAAAATAAGAACCATGTAAAAAGGCCTAATATGCCCTTGATGGCTATATAGACTATATGATATCATGCTAGAAAATGGATGAAGCTACATCACCCAGGCAAAAGTCAGCATATCCAGCTAAACATCTTTGTAGATGACATGTAAATAAAGGAGCAGTATTGTTCTCTAGATCCATTTAGGCCTATTATAGCATAGTATTAGAAATAAAAATGTACTTTTATGTTATTTGTTCTAACATAACCCTGTTTGGAAGATGGGAAAATATATACTAAGCAATACAGAGGTTAGATTTTGGCTTTATTGTTTTTAAATGCTATGTTAAGAGAAAAGGCTTTGGGGATGAAGACGCCGTCTCAAGTAAAAAGTTTAGCTGGACTTGCTGGAGTGTAAACCTCCCTAAATCCAATAAAAGCAGGACAGAGCTGCTAATAGCATCCTGGCTCGCACACAGTGGATGTATCCGTCCTGAATGGAGCTTTTGGTGATGTGACCTTTAACCCCAAAATAGAAAAGAGACTAAAAAAGAGAAAACTCTTTAGACACTGTGTATCTCTCTTACTGCAGCCCTTACTCTTACTTGATGGAGGTTTAGTGAACAGTCAGCTATTAAACAAATAAGGTTTGTTGAAAATTAGTCTACTATCAGTCTAACTATAAATTTCATCTTGTTATTTATGGCACTCAGCTTGCAGTGTGATATACTTGGTGACAGCCTGATCACAATCTGCCACATAGGAAACCTTAAAACCAGCCAACACAAATAGGAACTCTAATCCATGCTAAACATTTAAAGCTGCAGGCACTGCAAAAATCTTCAGATTAGAGTCCACATATATATATAAAATACATGTTATTTTTACAGTAAAGACAGACAGGAGGACAGATGAAAGAGGGGTTACGAGAGAGGAAACAGGGATACAGGGGGTGTCGAGACACCAGATGGAAGAGGTTACATGTGGCTTTCATGTCAGACACAGAGAGAGAGAGCGAGTCCGTCTTCCAAAACCATACTGGCACATATCCATCTATGTTGTACTATGAGGGATGAGGCTGGTGATATTCTATACTTTCCTTATTGTCAACAAATCCCTTTAAAAGACTCAACCCAAGGATGAATCGATCTACTAACCTGCGCTCTCTATGTGTCTAAAACTGATGTCAAAAACTATTAAAAACACTGGCTGACATGTTCCTGCATCACACACTGTCCTGCTGCCAGAAATACTCACTAGAGCACCAAATGTGTACTTTTTTTGTCCTTTTTTTTACATTTACTGAAATGAAACCATGTGAGAAGTTTAGAGGGAAAAATTGCTATTTGGTGGAGCTTAAAGACATCTGAAATGTGACCCAGACTAAGACGTCAAAAGCCAAAAAGTATCAAAGTAACAAGTAACAAGTAACTAAAGCTGTCAAATAAATGTAGTGGAGTAGAAAGTACAATATTTCCCTCTGAAATGTAGTGGAGTGGAAGTATAGAATAGCATCAAATGGAAATAAAATAAAGTAAAAGTACCTCAAAATAGTATTTAAGTGCAGTACTTGAGTAAATGCACTCTAGAAAATGGTGTGCACACATTCTCACACCATGTTCTGGCTTTATAGATATCAATTTATGTGTGAGTCATGACATATGCATGGTTTTTTATGCATATATGTCTTATAAATCTTGCCTCTGGAGTCAGACAGTGGTTGTTGATAGCAAAGATGTAGAATCATAAGACCTGGAGCTGTATGTTTGGAGAAATCCTACACAAAATGCACCCAACACTATGTTTTTAGACTCTCATAAGCCCTGTTTCTAACAATTTGAGGAAGAGTAGGAGGTTGCTGATAAGGAAAAAGGAAGACCTCGTTCTGCGGGGTCTCCCTTTCCTTAAGAGGATTACAGAGCAGCCTGCAGAGTTGGCTGTCATAGCTGGTTACAGTTACACTCGTCCTCCTAAACACAGCTAACACAGGCGGTGAGTTTAGAGCACACGGACACACAAAAACACACATGCCTTGAATCTTCCTCAAGGCAAAATGACACCTCTCCAAGGTGTGAGGGTGCCAGCTATGTGGAGATATGCTCTGCAGGACTTTGGGATTCCCCATCGTGGAGGGGACACAGCGTGAAGAGAGAGCAGAGCTGTGAGGATTAGAGGTGTGGAAAATTAGCTGAGATCTGATGACGGGGTATTCGGCTGAGACAGCACGGAGAGATTAGAGGAGAAGAGTTGTGATCTCCAGTCTTCTTTCTTCACAAAGGCATGGAAAAGGCTCTGTCATCAATGAACTGAACTGGGTGCGGTCAAGAACACATGCATCTCCATATGTGTGTCTCTTCTAGTTAGAGATGCAACGATTAATAGATTAGTTGGACATAAAGTTAATTGGCAACCATTTTTATGATCAAATAATGGTTTTAGTCATTTTTTAAAGCAACGAGAAATACTGCCTCGCTGTTGTATGTCTCCGTCAACCAGCCAAGTTGCAGTTTCCATCCATGTCTGTCCAGACTCACAATATTTGTAGTGAAGACTTGGAAAGAAATTAATAAAGGGTATAAAGTGTATTTTCTTTGTATGTGTCCACAAGCTGATTCTGAAGATAGCTTTGGCCAAAAACATGTTTTATGAAGTCACAGTGACCTTGACCTTTGACCTTTGAACACCAAAATCTAATCAGTTCATCCTTGAGTCCATGTGGATGTTTGTGCCAAATTTGAAGAAATTCCCTCATGGCGTTCCTGAGATATTGTGTTCACAAGAATGGGACGGACAAATGGACAACTTGAAAACATAATAATAATAAAAATATTGAACATTTCCTGGTTGATGATTTGAGGATTTTCATGACAGTAAACTGAATATTTTGGGTTTTGGACTGTTGGTTGGACAAAACAAGACATTATAATGAGCAATTTTCATCTGACTTTTCTGACAATTTTGTACAAAATGATTAATCGAGAAAATAACTGGCAGATTAATCGATTATGAAAGTAATCACTAGCTGCAGCCCTACTTCTAGTCAATTTTTTAAATTTAAAGCTGCACTAATCAACATTGGATCCAATGACTATATGTAACCCACAAAGAATTATCACTTGGTTCTGCAGTTGCCCTCAGTTGTACGGAGACATTTTATCATCTTTCAGCTCATTTTTTTGGTTTTACATTCTGCTACTTTGCTGTTTGAGCTCACTGTCACTGCTTTCATCAGTGTCAGCAACAACAGGCTGCTGTTTTCAGAGAAAAAGCACAGATAAACCCATTATACACGACAGCAAAAAGTCATAGTAATGCTGAGGTTTAAAATAAGTGTGGGAATTATTATATATGTCTTTAGATTTTGCTTTTTGCTTTTTTTCAGATGATGAACAAACTATTCTGAATATGTGACGCACATAAAAAAAGTTGAAAGTAATGTGAGAAAAATAAGCCCAGAGACAGCTGGCTAACCCACTAATCCCACTTCATGGTACAGACACTTGCCCAGCATCAACCAGAAGACAGAGAAGCAGCCAGCTAGTGAACAAAGTGGAGCATCTAGCAGCTAAACAAACTCAGTTTGGTGGAGACCAAAACAGAGCTGAAAGGAGACTGAATATTGGACTTACATTGCATCACGTGGCCACAAACAAAACTCCAAATGAATGATTATGTACAGAGCAACATTAGCATCTGCTGGATGTCTAAAAAGACCACTGTTTGCCATAATCAGGTGATAATATGTCATATTTATGTATAATATGTATGTATATATGTTGTATTTTTTCCGTTGCTCCCAAGTTACCTAAGAAAATCTGACAAAAACTATTAATGCTGCTTTAATTTACAATATTCTTTTTATTTATATCATATACATCCAGTCATTGCTTCAGTATGAAAGCCAATCTCCTGCAGATCTACCAAGCATTCAGAAAATGGTAACACTTCATATCATATCAGCTAGCACGAAGCAAAGCATTTTCCTAGAACTTGTACAGTGAAGGAGAGTTTGTCAAAAAGTGATGTTATTTCTATGATTTCTCCAGAGAATGAATTGAAAGTTTGAAAGTCCCATTAGTGAGAGATGAAGAAGCATCTCAGCATGTCATTGAATTGACCGACTAAAATCTCTCTGAAGGAAAGAATCTCAGAGTTTTGGAAAAACTGTGCCAACGGAGAATATTTCAGTGTTAAACAGACTACAGTGAAACTGCTCTCAGTATTTTGGTTAACTTACATTTTGAATCATTTATTTTTCTCCTCTGAATCACATGAGATCTGAGCATTGATCTGCTCTTACTGAATATAAAAGGAGTTGCTTTGAGAAGCCACAACTGAATTGGAACCTGATTTCAAAAGGATTATGGAAAAAATAAGTCCCGCTAAGTCAAAAGTAGCTAAATTCAAGCTAATAGAAAATACCTAGTGTCATTGAGTCTTACTGGAATTTATTACAAGAAGAAGTACTAAGCTTTAAATGATACCATCACAGATCAGTAAGAAGTTCCACTGGGCGACAGCCAACGCCCTGTTTGAGATATTTTTGGACTTAGACAGTGCTGCTTTGCAAAATTTGCAAATACTTTTTGAAGTTTGTTGTAGTCTGTTTCTGGTTTTATACAGGAGAGGAGAGGAGAGGAGATGAGAGGAGAGGAGAGGAGAGGAGAGGAGAAGAGAGGAGAGGAGAGGAGAGGAGAGGAGGGGAGAAGAGAGGAGAGGAGAGGAGAGGAGAGGAGAAGAGAGGAGAGGAGAGGAGAGGAGGGGAGAAGAGAGGAGAGGAGAGGAGAGGAGAAGAGAGGAGAGGAGGGGAGAGGAGAGGAGAGGAGGGGAGGAGAAGAGAGGAGAGGAGAGGAGAGGAGAGGAGAGGAGAGGAGAGGAGAGGAGAAGAGAGGAGAGGAGAGGAGAGGAGAGGAGAGGAGAGGAGAGGAGGGGAGGAGAGGAGAGGAGAGGAGAGGTGGAGAGGAAAGGAGAGGAGAGGTGGAGAGGAAAGGAGAGGAGAGGAGAGGAGAGGAGAGGAGAGGAGAGGAGAGGAAGAAGAGAAGAGAAGAGGAGAGAAGAGGAGAGGAGAGAAGAGGAAGAAGAGAAGAGAAGAGGAGAGGAAAGTAAAGGAGAGGAGAGGAGAAGAGAGGAGAGGAAGAAGAGAAGAGAAGAGAAGAGGAGAGGAAAGTAGAGGAGAAAAGAAAGGAAGAAATAAGGGAGGAAAGGAGAAGAGAAAAGAGAGGAGGAGAGGAAACAAGAGAGGAGGAGAAGAGGAAAAAAGAGGAAAGTAGAGGAGAGGAGAGAAGAGAAGAAAAGACAAGTGAAGAGGAGAGGAGAGGAGGCAACATGAGAGGAGGAAATAAGGGAGGAGAGGAGAGGAGAGGAGAAATGAAAGGAAGAAATAAGGGAGGAAAGGAGAAGAGAAAAGAGAGGAGGAGAAGAAACAAGAGAGGAGGAGAAGAGGAAAAAAGAGGAAAGTAGAGAGGAGAGGAGAGAAGAGAAGAGAGAAGAGGAGAGGAGAAGAGAAGAGGAGAGGAGAAGAGTGAACAAGTGAAAGGAAGCGCAGCAGAGAGGAGGAGGAAACAAGAGGATAGAGGAGAGGAGAATGAAAGGTTGTCAAGTCAGCATTGAGAGAAAAGTAATCATCCATAAATCATTGATCTGAACCGCAGACTGTAGCTCGTCTATCAGGAACGTCAACAACTTCAGCAATAACCTGTTAATCACATATCAGAGCAACTTCTGGCTGCTTCCTGCTGAAAATAAGAACTTTTTAGTGACTGAAATACTGAGAAGGCTGCACAAAAAAAACAAAGCTGTACATTCGTTTATTTTAAAATTTGATTGGATGCTGAATACTGGATGTGTTCAGCAATGCTCATATTACCTGTTGTAATGCAGTACACACACACACAAACACACACACAAAGAAGCGGTGAGTTGTCCACTCAGCTCTGGTGTCGGGTTCGGCGTATCTCGTATATCACTGTGGCCGCAGAAACCAAAACCTGCTTAATAAAACATGAGCGTTGATTGGCCAGAGAGGCACTCCTGCAGTCATGTGATAGGCCCTCGAAAAGGCAGATAAGGTGATGGGAGAGCAGGACAATCACATGATCTGCCGCTCTGATCCTCAAGTTTTTGGTTGAGGTTGAAGTCTAAGGTGTGTCATCAACATGTTTTACAAGGCAACTAGGCTATTTTTAACTTGAACACATCTCAAATAGGAGTTAATTTTACTTAATACTGCAGATCAATGCAGACGGAGTTGGTCAGGCTCAGGACAAGAGGCCCAGTCAGTCTATTGAGTCATGGTGGCGACAGCAGCGACAGAGCGGGTCAATGGTTAACAAGGGAACAGCTCACGTGATACTAAAGGCTGCTGCTGCAACAACAACAAAGCATCAGTTGGGATGGAGACTTCTGCATCCGTTAGTTCCAACAAATCCTCCAAATGAAATAACATATAGGAGTGTTTTCTAATCTTGCAGAACCAAAACCAAAACCGTTACACATCACTGTTAAAAGATTATGTTTTATGATGTGACAACGCGCATGTGGTTAAAATCTGGTTAGGTTTAGGCACAAAAACCACTTGGTCAGGTTTAGGGAAAGATCATGGTTTGGGTTAAAATCATCACTTTGTTAAGGTTAGAGGACCGTGGTGTGGGTTACTACTTCCTAAAAGTTAGTTATGGCTACAATAATAACCACGGGGTTAAAGGGGGCATGAAATGTGAATGTTCGGCAACTCCAGCCTTTAGTTTGTTGGTTTGGCGAACCACTAGCTTTGCCGACTCAAAGGTCTTTCCCTCTGAGTAATCTTCCTTCACTACAAACCCTGGGGTCAGTGCCCATCAGAAAGCTCTTTCTCTTCAGTACTGTTCTCCCTTTCAGCAGCAGTTTATGAAAATGGACAGTTTTGTCCTTGGCTTTATAAAACTCATTTGTAGGCCTACATCTAGGAGCAATACAGTAGTGGCCTCCTTTCTGTCCTGTGGCTTTCTGTCAGTCTCCACTGTTCACTGTCTCTATCTTTCTTTAGGTGCCTCTCAATTCCCTTATTTGATCTTTCCTCACTCCTTCCCCCTAGGTTTAGTGGTTTGGCTTGGGGGGGGGGGGGGGGGGGGTGAATTAGCACTGTAGTACTGTACATTTACCACCAGACTACTTCACTCTTGAATCCTGCAGCTTGTTGAAGCTGAGCTCCAGCTCTCTCAGATGGGAGGGGTTGGACTTCAGAACTGAGGCCAGAGAAGCACAGCTGATCTCTGATAACGTGCAGAGACTCAATCTGAATAAAGAATAAATATTTAAACTTAAGGCAATGTTTGTGCATAGAGGGTCTACTTGAAAATAATGTTTAGTGATGTCAACTTACTGCTAACCTTTTCCTCTGCTCTGCTCGCATTCACCGTTATTTTTCTGCTGCTCGCTCTCTTGCTTAACCACTCACTCACTTACGCTCTGCCCTATTCCTTAAATGGAGTTACACTACCCGCAGTTTCCCAGGCAACAACACAGACCTTAACTCACGTTTTGAGACAGCGCTGCTCAGCGGCTCCCAAGCCCTATTGATTTGCCAATGAATGGATATTTGGTGTTATTTTTGACATTTAAAAATTATTTTTTGGCCTGTACTATTATACGGGAAACACTGCTCCTTGATCCTCACTTGAATCGGAAGTCGTTCTTGTCCATCATTTTGAAAGCTCTCCCGAAGCTCTTATTTCTGCTCTGAGGAGCCTTGAGGAAACACGAGAGCAGCCTTCACGGAAGTCTTTTACCGTCCGACACGCCCACTCATTGGGTATTAGTTATTGATTGGACGCTGCAGCTGATCAGACTGATCTGATACATCACAACACACTGAGTGGAAACAGATTACAGAATCAACTCAAGTGTATCACACCCAAGTTTTATATTTTATTTGTTTTCTGATCCACCATTGTAGGTCTGATCAACAAAAGAACCATAAACAACTTTCTTCATTTATTGGAAAGATTTTTCTTTTCATAATCTGCATTATGGATAAGATTAAAGTCAGGGAGAGTGTGTCTGTCAGCAAGAAACACTTTTTAAACACATTTATATTTTACATCATTTATCATCATTTCCATTCAGTTGATCATTTCCTGAGCGTCAGGTTTGATATGAGTTGCATAATTTAAATTTTCCATGAAACATTTAGCCTAACAAGTAATTTCCCAGAGTTCAAAAGACACCGTAATCATCCTGGGTTATTAAATAATGAATTCACAATCAGAATATCAATAAATACAGATGCATATGATTAATAAATAATATAAACGCACTCTGCCGGTAGAAATGGTTCCTGTGCCTCTGAGCAGGACGCAGTATAAATACAGAATGCAGGTTTTTATTCATGTGCAGATGTTTGTTGAACAGGTAACAGACTGCAGAGAGAAAACTGCTGCTCTGTCAGTGATAACTATGCACCTTTATTGGTGGGAGGGACTAAGATGCAAGGAAAGGATGCAAATGAGGGAAACGTGGATGCAATTTAAGGGAATTAAGACGCATCTACTGCCTCTACCGTAATATCTGTAGAACTCGGCCAGTTCAACCAACTCTGTGACAGGTATAACAGGGTTTCTCTTATCTTTTATATGTTTATGTTTATCATGTTTGTTATATAATAGTTGATTAGGGTGGAAATCCTTTTAGTAATGTTAACTTCATTGACTGCCTCATATCCACTTAAGATTAGGGGACGATCTGAGCTGTGGTTTTTAAAAAACTGTCCCGACTTGCAGTTGGAAACAGGAAACGAACAGCAGTCTCCTGCAGCAAAGTCCACTGTTCCTATGAATGAGGAAATCTGTCCACATATATATATATACGTCATCTGAACTGCACCACTGCTCCGCGTCATAATTACTACGGTCGCTAGATGGCATCTGTTACTCAAACGTAATTATATATTGTTTTTGGGCGTCTGACATTATGACCTATTGTGGCGTTTTTCTTGGGAGGACAGTCTCAGAGAAGAGTCCATTGTCTGTGTATTCAACGCTGCAGATCAATGCAGACGGAGTTGGTCAGACTCAGGTCAAGAGCCCAGTCAGTCGACTCAGTCACGGTGGCGACAGCGGCGACAGAGCAGGTCAATGATTAACAATGGAGCAGCTCACATAATGCTAAAGGCTGCTGAACTCTACACTCTCTGAACAACAAATCAAATTGGAGGTTTTCATCGGTCAGAACAGAGACTTCTGCTTCCCGTCAGTTAATAGCTTGGTATGAAAACTGTGATAGTGTTCACCTTTCACTGGAATTGCATCACTCTCCACGTTCTCAGTGTTTACTTTAAGTTTGATGTAAGATGTGGGTTTGGTTTCTGAAGTGTGTGTGATTATATTGCTTTCTTTGTCAGGATTGATTTTAAAGGACATTGCTGGCGCTTTTCAGTATTTTTCTTTTGTCAACAAATCTCATGTTTAGAGCCAAACCAACAATAAACTGATCTACTAACAAGTGTTGTGTGTGTATTCAAAGCCTGATATATCTTATTCCTCTGTGCTGTAGACCTCCGTTGTTGCCCAAAAACTATTAAAAACACATTAAAGAGTCACACTGCTGCACTGGATGACATGTTCCTTCATTATGAAGAGTTTGATCAAGTTAGTTTGTTCAGAAACGGCTACAAAGACTAATAACAGCGATCATGTTTTCATTCTCCAGAGAGTAGTCCTTTGAGAAATGTACAATGTCTGAGTCAGAGTCTGATTGATAAGATGAGTATGAATATACGTCTGATTTGCAATAAGAGATGGTGGGATGTGATGACCGTGTATGAGTAAGAGTATTCAGAAGAGGGCAACAGCTCACAAAAACATAACCTTGGTCTTGGTCGTAAGCAGTGATGTAACTTTGAGGTTACGAAGGGAAAAAGTAGAATTTCTGTTGCGTATATAATCATGTGGTCTGGACCTTTCCACAACCAGATACAGAGCACTTCATTTGCTAACTTCATACAAGTTGAAAAGCCGAAAGACTTGGAAAAATATAAACTGTTTACAATGCGAAACTGCATGCTCATTGGCGTCTGTCTTACACAGAACTACTCTCCGGAGACTGAAAATGTGATCGCTGTTATTAGTCTTTGGAGTCCAAACTCTTCTTGGTGAAGGAACATTTCACCCGGTGCAGCGGTGTGGCTCATTGATGTGTTTTTAATAGTTTTTGGACAACAACAGCGGTCTACAGCACAGAGGAATAAGATATATCAGGCTTTAGATACTAATACTTGTAAGTAATCAGTTCATTGTTGGTTTGGCTCCGAACATGAGATTTGTTGCCAGCCTTTTCCTTTAATAAACTCTGAAAACCAATAGGTAGTTTGTGGTCACCCATTAAGCCGCTGTGTGTTTATTATAGTGACTGTTTGTGGTTATTTCAGTCATCTTGCTGTATTTTTATTGAACCTTTCAAACAAAACAATATATTGTCGGTTCAGATCATGGATTGAACTGAATATGAACCATTACTTTAAAGCAAGCGTGCTGTAGACTCTCAAATCCTTTCCTCTTTTATTCAGCAGATGCACAAACCTTCTACTTTGTTTGCTACGGTGTTTTTTTGCTTTACAACACATAGACCACCCTCCTCTTGCTTGTCATCTACAGTGTATATCCTCCAGGGTGACGGTGCAACTTGATTATACTTTGCTGCAATGTTCTTTGTTTTCTTCTTCTTAGTTTTCTCCTTATTTTTCTTCAGCATTTTGGGGTTTTTGGCAAACCACTAAATGCAACACTGGTTTAAACTGGTCTGTCATACGTGTAACTACTTCTTCTCTCTGTTACACAGACAGATCTTCAAGATGACAGTTTAACCAATAGCCTCACTCTGTGTAAAAATCTTTTTCACAGCTGACGTTTTGACTTCTTGTAGCAGGAAAAGCACCAGTGTTATTAATAACATTAACAATAGCTCCGTTCCATTCTGAAAGCTGAAAACCTGGCGACTACATTACTCACAATGCAACTCAACCGCTGACAGTTCGGTCTGAGATTCAGGTGTGTTATGCTAGTAGCAGCTAATGTAGCCTTGAGCTGCCAGCCTCCAGCACAGATGTGGAGCTACAGAGGTCTTGTAACCTCACTTCTTTCTAACTCTACACCTCCAGATTTTTTTCATTTTCAAACTTGTAGTTTTCAGCCCCAACCGATGCTGACTAGCGGGGCTCGTCAGGTGGGTTTACTCTGCCAACACCACACCTGCATCTCCACCCACCACCACCACCAAAACCATGAACATGAACAGAAAAGCTACTGTACTAGGAATACAGAAACAAATAATGTAATGAAAAAATAGTATTATAATAGAACTAATACTAGTGTAGTAAATCAAATATTAGTAAGTCCAATCAAATACAGCCAAAGTTGCTTCCACCACCTTATGCATATTTCTTGTTCCTGTTCAGATCCTCAGTTCCTGTTTTTATTGAGTCCTTTATTTATAACATAGTCATTTATTGTTTATGCATGGGTAGTGGGTGAGGGGGGGGGGGGGGGGTGCTTTATTGTGTAAAGCACTTTGTGTTACATTGTATTTGTATGACAAGTGCCATACAAATGAAGTCTGATTGATTGATTGACTGTATATTATTTACTATAGTTATATAGGGGACCCCCAACAATTTCAAGTTCTGTGATCATAATGGATGACGTAGGGGCTAAAAAACACCAGAATGAAACTGTTGATTTGGACTTCCAGGTTCACAAAAATACCAAACGTGTTTGAAATGACCTCTCAGTTTCTTTTTGGTGTTTTTGTTGGTAGTTGTACACATAACCTTTGCTCCAAACTGTTCAGCTAAGCCACACTGTTGCTGTCCTTACTTACAGTTTAATAATGGTGCATTAATTTAAAACTGTGTCATAGATGTCCAGTTACTAAGAGTTAATCCAGCCAAAGAGAATGCAGAAATTTCAGTGGCCATGGTATAAAGTATGTTATGCTTGTTTATCATTTAATCTTCAATCATCACCACAAAAAAGCCTGGATTTAGTCACCAAAGAGGAAACACACAGACACTCACATTACTTCCATCCAACTAACCCATTCATGAGTTAAACCTACCCAGGTTGGAGGAGGCTCGGCCCTGTGCTGCTCTGTCCTGCAGCTCCTGAGCAATTTCTAGCTGGTGTTGGTGGTACTGCCACGCCCTCTCCAGGTCCTGATAATCACAGAGATAATTACATCGTGACTCACATTTAGCTTTCACACTGTTAGCAGCACACAAAGCATGCAGAACATAACAATATCCCTGTGTTATTTAGTTCTACAGCTAACCATGTCTTCAAATGGTTTCCTACCAACCTGCATGCATCGGGCAGCGTGCCCCAGACCAGCATATGCTCTCATCTCGATCGGTCTGTCTGCCAGCTCTTGTGCCAGCTCCAGTACCCGTGTATGGTAGGATATGGCCTTGTCAAAGTCCCGCTGAGAGTGGTAGGCACTGCCCAGGTTGCTGTACGCCCGCGCCTCCTCACGGCGGTTCTCCAAAGTCTGCAAAAAAGACATATCACTACATCATTACTAAATGTAGTAGAATTTCCAGTAATATCACAAGAAAATTTACATTTTCTGTTACTAGCTGAGTGTCCCAGGTCCTCTGAGATTAGATTTATTAATGGTATTCTTCTCATAGTTTTTTCTTTGTAACAGTAGGCAGAAAAATATTCAGATTTAGAAAAAAATTATTGTAACTTGCAAAATAAAGTGCAAAATATGGCAAAAATTGCACAGTTACAAACATTATGTACAAAATACTAGATTGTATAAATATGTAAATGCATGGAAGTAAAGTGTATATGAATGGTTATATGTATATAAAAGTCTACACATGGCAAGGTAATATAAAAATGCAATATAAATATTATAAGTATAAGTAATTTATGAAGAAATGTAGCTTGAAATTAATCTCAGACGATTAAATAACAGTTTGAAAAAAAAAGATCTGTATTCCCACCAACTAAGTAAAAACCAAAAAGAAAAACAGGATTTCTGTTTAGAATAGCAGGATGGAGTCCACACAACTCTTAACAAATAGAAAAATAGTCTTATGTTACAAGCTGAAACGTTTCCAGCTGCAGGGGCCTAAACTGTCAAAACAAAGTAACTTCATAAACTTTCAGTAGTCAAAAGATTTTACTTGAGGGAGTTTTTATTCTGGTACTCATCTAGTTGTCAACAGATGGTCAATTTGTGTGTTAAGAGAGAAAAGCTACAAACACTGAGATGATGTTGGCTGCGGCGTTGCTGGCTTGCAATTTTTGCACTTCATCCAAAAAACAAATATAAACAGTGAAATGTGTGCAGATTATTGTCTTTGTTTGTTCATGTAACATTTGGATGAAGAACTGTACTGTGATACTTTAAATATTTACAGGCTTAACAACCAGACAGTGTCCTAAAAACACATGATGTTCTTCGGGAAATACGTAATAACATTTTCTACAAGACTGCATTAAGCAAATGTGCTAAAATACACACAGCAACATTAGCAGAACTCCAGACTGCTGCTGCAAAATCCATGTGAGGGAAAAGAGTATGTTTGAATTCATCATATTCTTGAAATACAAATGACAGCTATCTCCGTAATTATTCTAAATTAAATTACTGGATGACGCTAATGGCTTTCTATTTAATAAGTACGGTGGCCCTTAGGTGCAAAACATAACAACATTTCTGACACATTTTTATTGTGTTTTCTGTTTAGTTGTTGTGTTTTGCACCTCAGGGCCAGCGTAAATAAGTGTTTCTACCTGGGTAATGTTTTAATGGTCTACATGTTCTACAAGATCTTCCCTGTGAATACATCATCTCTATAAACAGATATCTGCATATGAAAGCAGAATCTGTAGGCAACGGGACAAGATTTTGGTACCAGAAACATTCTGGAGTAGTATTGACCAATCACGTTTAAGTAGGCTTTTGTTGCATGCAGGTAAACAGTCCATGTGGAGAGCAAAAGAGGTGGAACATCTTGGCCAAAATGCAATTTTGGAACCCATCGGCTATCATCTGATGCCAATTTAGCTTTTTATTAGCTTTTTTAAAAGAATTATCTGCATTAATTTGCATGTCTGTTTGTAGAGATTAGCCGAAATGTCATCTGGACTGTCTCAAGTTGCTAATCGGACTGTAAACAAGGAGCGGTGCACGGAAGAGGGAGTCTTGGCCCGGATATCTGATATCTGATATCTGTTATCTGTTATCTGTTATCTGTTATCTGTTATCTGTTATCCGGATATCTGCTTGCTGCACTGAAACCCCCAAAATATTATTTTTTCACATGGCAGCCAAAAAATTAATAAATCCAAACAACATAAAGACAAGAAAACATGCATTTCTAGTTTTAAAAAGACATTGTACAAAGAAAGGCATATTGTGGTTGTTCAGGATTGTTACCATGATATGATAGCTGTTATGCAAACCTATTAACTCTTTTATAATGTGTTACCCTCAAATGAAGAATTGCATGCATGTCTTTATATAAAATGATAAATTCAAGTGCAGTGAAGTGAAATGAAGTTAAAGGATAAGACTGGTGATACAGTCACTGTCCACAAATCCCATGAAAAGACCAAAACCAACAATCTGTCAGTCGTCTCTAAATACTGACTTCCCGACCCTGTCTGTGGCTCTCAGCCTCAAGCCTGTTGACATAAATCTTGTAAAAACAGCTCACAAATATATAGTTTCATTTTTTAAAAAGGCTCAGAAAATTACTAAAACATCTGGGCACTGTAGTTTTTAGCAAACATTCCTGAAACGGCAAGAAATAGTAAATATGTTGGGGACTATTTCCAGCGGTGGATGAATCCACATTTGGTGTTCTAGTGAGTATTCCTGGCACTAGGACAGTGTGTGTGTGGGATTGAGTCAAAATAAACTACAGTGTGTGTGGGTTCATGGTGATGAAAGGTCACCCAGTGCAGCGGTGTTTGGTGTTTCCATCAAGAAAATACAGAATAACACCAGACTTGAATAAACTAAAACATGCATTGTGGTCAATCTAAGAAAGTTTGCTCCCATCAGGATTATGGATCATGAGGTGTAGTTCTGTACCTTTGCGATGTCCAGGTGCTGCTCATGGCACTGAACAGCATTGGTGAAATCTCCCAGCGCTGTGTACACGGCGCCCATGTTGCCCAGCTGTCGAGCCTCAGAGAGCTGGCACTGGGTTTGGCGTGCCAACAGCACACACTGTTTGTGGCTCGCCAGCGCGTTGGGGTAGTCGCCGATAGCTGTGTACACATGACCGAGACTGCTGAGAGCACTGGACGCATCCTGAAATCACACATACAATAAAAATACACTGGTTAGTGTCAAGAACCAGCAAAGAAAGCACATAGAAATCCACTTTACAGTCCGACCGCTGCAGGATTTTTGAGGCTAAAAAGGATATAAATATACTGTATATTTTAAAAAATTGTCCAATAATGATATATTGGCAGATATTAATTTAAGGTCCCCTTTAATGATACATATCTTCGTATTTGCATCTTTACTAAAAAGTCCTTTACTGCTTCATCTGCCTTTTAGAAGAATATTAAAACTGTCATCTGTACGTTGTAAATATTGATTCAGCTATAATTGTAGTTTACAACTCGGGTCTTATTTCTTCTAGTTTTGACCATCGTTCTTTTCTGTAATAATAACATTTTATTAACTGAGGTAATTGTTGAATTGAGATCTTGGCAAATGCAGCAGATTGGCTAAAAAAGAAGTCAGACGAAGCAAGAAACACAATCAGCCAGAACTATGATTTAACATAATGTTGTAATAGTTGTGTGTGCACATACTTTTTTCTTGTGCAACAAGGCGAGACTGGATTACCAACTGGGCAAAGTGGTCAACAGCTCAGGGGTGCCCAAAGCCTCAGGTTAAGTCCATATCATTTGGCTCTACATAATCTGATTAATCACAAATTTGTTAGAAATTTGCACCACTGAAGTACTAATTCAACACAGTTGTCCATCTTGTGGCATGTTGAGCTCATTTGCTGTTAAGTTGTGTTTTATTAAACTGCACACAGACAACTGAGGTTAGATAATGTATTATTCCATTATGGGACTACTGCAAGGCTGCAACCAACTATTTCTTTAATAATTGATGGATTGTTCAATGAATGAAATGTCAGAAAAATGTATTTGACTAACAGTCAAAAAACCAAATTTGTTGAGTTTACTGTCATGGAAAACTGGGAAAACTAGCAAATATTCACATTTTAGAAGCTGCTACCAGTGAATTCTTGGTATTTTTGTGTTAAAAAATGACTTAAATGATGAATCAGTTATCAAGATTGTTACCAATGCTGTTGTATGTTTTTTGTCTGGGACTACAGATGCAAATTAGCTTCAAGATAACTCTGGTGCAGTGCATCTTTAATGTTTCAAACTGCACACTGTCCCATTCAATAAATACATAAATCAACCAATAATTTTCTGTTATCAAATCATTTCAGCTCTAAAGTCAACAAACGTTTTCCCCATAGGAGGAATTATTCTGAGCATTTTAATTGCGATCACTGTCACTTTTACCTCCAAATAAAGTGGTTTAGATCATTTTAGATGACTTGTTTTGAGAGATTTTAGTGAATAAATCAGCAAAGCTGTAAAAGTAAGGGCGCAAATGTCACCCTCACCTATCACCAAATGGAAATAATGTCCTACAGGAAGACACAAACACACACACATACACATACTGGAGGCTACAGGAGTGAAATCTAATCTTTCACATCCTATTAGACCCCGCTGTGAGAGTGTCACCCTCTGCCACCACCACTCCTGCTCTGCATCAGGTTCTTGCAAGTTCTATTATTACTGTTTTAGTTCGCACATGAGACACTTTTATAGCACTTTGAACTGTCTAATGATTTCTAGCACCGCTCTTCCTGCTAATTACTGGGCTTCTTCAGGCATAGTACCATGCAAATCACCGTGTGAGTGTTTCAGCTTAAGTTTGTGCCGCTGTTGTCGTCACACGTGCATGAAAACGGGGCCATGAACTCTCTCTCTCTCTCTCTCTCTCTCTCACACACATCAGTTTCCTCTTGCAAACACTCTTGTCTGGTTCTCTGATTAGATAGAGAAATGAGAAAGAGTCACCGCTCTATTCCTGCTCTTGTAATTAGAAACCTGCCTACTCATTTTCTAACTAATCTTGAGGTTATTGGTATTGATCAGCTGGCTATCAGAGGAGTCATGGGAAATATTTGAGAGGAGGAACAGTCTGTTTCAAATTAAGCAGAAAAATGAAGACAAGAGCATCAGTCTGTATCGACACGTTTCCTCTTTATCACAGATCACTGTGTTGAGTCTCTGAGTGTTCACATATACAAACACACTGGTGCACAGATATTGCGAATACATGAATACTCAGATATCCCTTTTTTTCCCAGGAAAGCAGATATATGCTGTTAAAAATTTCCTTTTAATTTTTCAATAAATCCCAGTGGCTCATATTTTAAAAGTTTTACATAATATGATTTTGCGGTAACACTTTTTTTTATACAGGTCCTTTAATTTTTTACTAAATTCCTGGAAATGTTCTGTTTAATTTGCAAGTATTTAACAGTTAAAGCTGGAGTACGGGACTGTTGTCTCCCCCTTCTGGCAGTGAGAGTCATTACAAAAACACTGTCAACACGTGTTTACATCACAGGCTCTGCTGTAGTCTACTGCGTCGCTACTGTTGTGGCTGTAAAACGGTGGATAAATTGTTTTGAGCATCACACAATCCCCCCCAAATGACTAGTTTCACTATCAGAATTTGATCCATTCGGTCCAATAACATTTGGAAAGTCTAGAAGAGCCATACATTTAAATTATTTTATCCCCATTGAAGTTAGCAGAAAGCTAACCGGAAGTTAGCCGGCTCGGCGGAAGTTTCTAGTGCCCATGCTCTGCTCATAAAGCAGTATGCATTCATCCGGCCAGCGTGGGAATGTCGAACCCAACACCAGATTAAAACTCTGTAAACTGTGAAATAAAAAGAGATTTGTCTGGTGGTGAGTGGTTTAATCAGCATTGTGTGAAGTCATTTGGCAGGGGCTTGAATGTGACGGATGTTCATTTATATGTATAAGTTCTGTACTGCAGGTTTAATTTTTTAGGACATTTCACAGAGAGGATGGTGCATATTTAGTACAAATTATACATTAAAAAAAGTGTTAAAAAGATGATATCTCTGATTCTGCTGCATCAGTTTTTATCCTTTTTAACAATGAGTTAAAGCTCTATATTTATATTCTGGGGCTCTACTGTAATATCTTTGCACGATTTACAGTTAAAAACTCCTTATTTATCTTATTCTGGTCCTTTATGCAGCCCCTCAGTTCAGCCTCCATCTGAAACAGTCTGTTTTAGCTCCTGTCTCTTTAAGGCCCGCCTCCTGATGAGCCCACTCTGTTCTGATTGACCAGCTTCAGGAAGCTTCCAGCGTCTCCAGAGGCTACGTAAACCATGGATGTAACAAGAAGAACTGGATGGCGCCCTGGCTTTTGACTTGCAAGGAGTGTTTACACGTTCACCTCAAGTTTTGTATCTTTGACCATGTTTAACATCTGACATTGTAACAGTAAAAAAAAAAAACAGAGAATCACAAAAAGCTGAATATGTCGCCTTTAAACCCGATGGCTTTCCAGCATGTTACAGAAACGACATGTTGTTGGGTCAGGACAGCCTGCAGGAACAGCGCCGTTTCCTTCACAGGAAACATGACACCACTGATAATGAGTGTAATCTGTTAAACCGTAACACAGCTCATATCTATGAACACACAGCGTGATGTAATTATCAATAAACCCTGTCCTGAGGTATAGACTCACTGTAAGAATCATCTCCTTGATGTAATCACAGAGACAATAACTAAGTTAGAGTCCCGCTGAGCACAAACAACAGCAGCACACACACACACACACATGAATGCAAAAAATAAAACATGAATTTGACCTTTCAAAACACACAATGACGGACGGCCAAGAACAAAGTCTGAGACTGTAATTAAATGTTTGCAAGTTTAAAGAACGTGAGAGAGGAGGAGAGAAGAAGCTATGAATTATAAAAGAGGAGTTATTAGCATGTTCGTTACTCATTTATATCCCACGTGCAATCACTTTCTCTCTGAGATTCAGAGGAGAGAAGATAAGAGTGAGCCTTCATTTTTAAAATAATGATACTGATGAATAATAATGTCAATTCAATCATGTTCTCTTAAAAACTGCACAATTGTACAAATGCAGATATATCTAACAGTATGTTGGAGCTAATTTTTTTTCCTCCAGACATTTAGAATTGCAATCAACTAACTAACTAAATCTAAATGTTTAACAAAATTGCTTTATCAAAAAAGAAGAAGAAAAAATAGGTGAACCATCTACCAAGATGTTGTTATTTTTTGCAAAATGCACTCTACAGAGTCAGGTGAAAAAGCTTTTATCATGTCCTTCAAGACAGAAAAACAACTTGAAACAGGCTGAAACAGGATGTTTTAACTACTAGTCTGTTAAAGGCGGGAATGTTGCGCCGTTATTCCGCCTCGCCGTTCTGTATAAAAGGTACGAAGATGGAAGGAGGTGGCATTGTTGTTCCACAATTAAGCATCACATTGCTGGATCAACACCTGTGTAAAAGGGACGACTGGCACAGCTGGACGACACACACTAGACGCCGACGGCCAGCACGCTATCTAAAATCACGGCATTATACTGGTTTTGTCTGGTTCAGTGTAAAAAAGCAAAGCCTCTATAATGACGGGTCTTCTCTACGGCTATATTGTGGGATCTCTGTATCCCCGTCCTGATGAGCCCACTCTGTTCTGATTGGTCAGCTCTCAGGAAGCTTCTTCCAGCTCCAGAGGCTACGTAAACAAACTCTAGTAGCAGGATTTCACTTCTTTTTCTCTTTCTTAACTTGAAATATGAACTTAGCATCAAATAGCTACGAAACAGATGGACATTTATAGGCAGGCATGACGTCATCACAAGGAGGAAGTAGAGGTCACTTTGCAAATGGAGCATTCAGTATCTACGAGGAGGTTTTGTGACATCACAACCAGTTTGGAGCAAATCCTGGTCCAGTATGTAACTCACACAAGCTGACTTGAAGCCTCCGGTGCACAAACACTGAATGGACTTTACAGTGAAGGAGGAGACGTCTCGTGTGCAGCAGTCCAACTTTTGGAATGAAAAATATTTACATATTCATAGATTTTTAATGAGGATGAGAGGGAGTAGATGTCATTTTAAGAATTTTTTAACTAGTTAACTGAACTTTTTTTTTTGTGGAAACACAAATTATTGTTCAAAGTATTTTTTATGTCTGGAGGAGATCTTAAAATAAATATTTGTATGTTCATAAAAAAAAATCAGAAATTCTAACATAAACATGAAATAATTATTTTAAAAATCCCTTCCAGCCGTGTCTTAAGATATATATAAATACTCTGCTTTGAATAATAATCCGTGTCTAATAAGGTTTTTCCACAAACACATTCTTAAAATAACATCTACTCCTTCTCCCTTAACAACAACAACAACAAAAAAAATCCAGAATCTATTAATATGCAAATATTTTTAGTTTTAAAAGTTTAACAGCTGGACACAAGATGTCTCCTCCTTCACTGTAAAGTCCATCCTCAGTGTTTGTGCACCGGAGGTTTCTACATCACACTTGTGGAAGCTGCATACTGGACCACGATTGGCTCCAAACTAATTATGATGTCACAAATCATGCTTGTAGGTTCACCTGCTTAACTGAGATTTTCAGTCTGCACAGAGAAGAGAACAACATCCAACTGAAGAAGCAGAAGAAGAAGAAGAAGAAGAAGAAGAAGAAGAAGAAGAAGAAGCAGGAAAAGAAGAAGAAGAAGAAGAAGAAGCGGAAGCAGAAGAAGAAGAAGCAGAAGAAGCAGAAGCAGAAGAAGCAGAAGCAGAAGAAGCAGAAGCAGAAGAAGAAGCAGCAGCAGAAGAAGAAGAAGAAGAAGAAGAAGAAGAAGAAGCAGAAGCAGAAGAAGCAGAAGCAGAAGAAGCAGAAGAAGAAGCAGCAGAAGAAGAAGAAGCAGAAGAAGCAGAAGCAGAAGAAGAAGCAGAAGCAGAAGAAGAGGAAGAAGAAGCAGAAGCAGAAGAAGCAGAAGCAGAAGAAGAAGCAGAAGCAGAAGCAGAAGCAGAAGAAGAAGCAGAAGCAGAAGAAGCAGAAGAAGAAGAAGCAGAAGAAGAAGCAGAAGCAGAAGCAGAAGCAGAAGCAGAAGAAGAAGCAGAAGCAGAAGCAGAAGCAGAAGCAGAAGCAGAAGAAGAAGAAGCAGAAGAAGAAGCAGAGGCAGAAGCAGAAGAAGAGGAAGAAGAAGCAGAAGCAGAAGAAGAAGAAGCAGAAGAAAAAGAAGCAGAAGCAGAAGAAGGAGCAGAAGAAGAAGCAGAAGCAGAAGAAGAAGAAGAAGCAGAAGCAGAAGCGGAAGAAGAAGCAGAAGCAGAAGCAGAAGAAGAAGAAGAAGAAGAAGCCAAAGCAGAAGCAGAAGAAGCAGAAGCAGAAGCAGAAGCAGAACCAGAAGAAGAAGAAGAAGCCAAAGCAGAAGCAGAAGAAGCAGAAGCAGAAGAAGAAGAAGAAGAAGAAGCCAAAGCAGAAGCAGAAGAAGCAGAAGCAGAAGCAGAAGCAGAAGAAGAAGAAGCAGAAGCAGAAGAAGAAGAAGAAGCAGAAGCAGAAGCAGAAGCAGAAGAAGAAGCAGAAGCAGAAGAAGAAGAAGAAGAAGAAGAAGAAGAAGCAGAAGCAGAAGCAGAAGAAGAAGGAAACCTATTTTTGAGAGGAACAGTGTGAAGTTTGGCTCTGAAGAAGAAAATGATGATCGGTTTAACTCTATCTATGGATGGATAATACATGCACATTCCTTTAATTCAGGGCTTTAATGAGTTCTAAAAACTGTCACCGAAAAACAGCCAAAGTGACCTTTTGTGGAATTTACCACTTCTAATTAGGAGCAGCACACCCTGCTCTTTTCATTCCTGTTCATGTGTGTCTCTGTGTGTGCTGTAGATTTGTGTGTTTGTGTGTGAAAGCAGGACAGCACACATCCACTGAAACCCCAATTCCCAGCAAAGTGATGAGCGTAAACACATAAAATCCAGTTGACACATCTCCGAGGCGGACTTCTAGGCAGGAATGGGAGATTTAATAAATGGCGAGGAGGCCTCTGTGTGTACAGTCGACTGTCCAGACAAGTGTTTGATTTCCCTCAAGGACACGATGTTTCCCCTGCACGAGAAAAAAACCCACCAAAAAATCCAATCTTGTTGTGTCTGGGACTGAGAGCCTGTACGCTGCATGTGTGTTTTGTTTATGTCTACTTATATATTTATAAAAAGAGGATGACAACCCTTGTCATTTTTTGCACAGAGAGAGAACCCATCATTACAAATAACGACACAGGAAAATCTAATTCTGTGAGGGTGAAAAGAGGAAAAAAAACGTTGTGAGTATAAAAAGGTGTAGAGAGGCAGATCTCTTAACGCTTGAGAGCAGAAAAGAAGAGACAAATAGGAGACAGAGAGGGAGGGAGACTCGTGGTGGTAATGCATCCCGCATGTGCCGCTGTGCTCGATAAACTAGCCAGGAGAGATGCAGGAGCCTCCGAAAAGCAAAGCTCAATCACCCAAAAAATGTGAGCTTTTCACCCTCAGCGTGCGATAAAGGAAGAAATGAGTTCTCCTGCTGTTGTGTCAGGGGGGGAGAAGTGACAGACCTGAGTTAACTTGGCTCATGTCGGTTTTGACTCTGAGTGACCAAGAATCTGTCAAACAGTGTGTTTGTCTGCTCTCGTGTTAGCTGTTGACAGTCACATTAGCATCTCTGGCCTGCTCTTTATTTGATTTGAGGAAGCTAACACTAAGCAAACATTGGTTTATCCTCATCCTAAAAGCCTTTTCTTTCTTTTTCTCAAATATGAACAATAAGGAAGAAATCTAACATCCTTCATGCTCATAAGTATGTCAGCAAAGCATTCAAACAGGGATAATGTTACAAACACTGATATCTTTTCAATACTAGGAGTAACTAGCTCTACATGGATCATCTACTGGTGATAATGCTAACGTTTTAGCAGACAATTTAGCCTCAGTTGTTTATATATATATTAGGGGTGTACCTGAATACAAATACATTATTCAGCAAAGCACAAATAGTGGGTTTTATAAGGATATTTGTTTCATACAAATATTTTAAAAATTATTTGTTGAGATAAAGCTGAACTACTGACACATGCAAAGTGCTCCCAATAGACTCTCCATAACCTGTTGTTCCCCTTCTCCTTTCCACAAAGTTAGGTTATAAAAAATAGGCAATAAATGAAAAGTACAAAGCAATAATTGCCTTTGAAGTTCCTCCCTACACGTTACACGGTGTGCTGTCTCTGTGTTATGGGTGTATAAATAAGTAGAGGTCTGTCTGCAATGAGGTGATGAGTAAAGTTTTAGCTCAGTAATCAGCCCAGTCGTCTATGATCTGGGAGAACAGGATTTTTCAGCCTCTTTCCACTTTTGTTCCAATACAAATACAAATACAAATAATTTTGCTGCCTCAACAAATACAGATACAAATACAAATACTGGGATCTCTGCTCATCCCTAATATATATACACATAAATGCCACATCTGGGCTGTCGGATGTGTCTCAGCTGTCGCCTTATTGTCTTCTGGCTGCTCTCTGCAGTACAGAGCACCAGAGTTTTGTGCTGCATTTGGATGTTCCATAGAGAGATATGCCAAAACCGAGGCTTAAGGAATGATTTCATGGGCGAGTAGTTATTTTACAACACTCCACTGTCACCAACATGTTGGATTTAATACACCATTATCACTATAAGCACCGTAAGTGGCTATTAATCTTTTGCAGAGGGACTTTCTACAGTGAATTTATGAGTGAAGTGAATTTGTAGCTTCCATTTATTATATTTTATTATTATTCCATTTATTGATAGAAAACCTGAATACAGTAACATGCACAGTGTCTGAGCACCTCCCTGATGATCTCCTTCAAAGAATAAGCTTTTATGTTGACTAAAGCTATATGAGATTAGAGATGAATTTGTATGGATCATGTCTCTCATGCACAAACATGCAGCCCACTATACAGTCTGTGCCATCAAGCAATGTGGTATCTATGTGCATATATCTACAGTTTAGCACAATAGCATGAATGTAGCCATTATATGCATATTTTCACACAACTCGAGGATAGCTTAAATTGCTAGTTAGCCACAGGTGACAAATCTGCCAATGTCATTTCAGCCATTAAAATCAATGATCAATGACTAATATTGAAAAGCTGATTTTGTCTTTGTTGTTTCAAAGAATTTCAATAGTAAATCTGCACCTGTTATCATTAAGTGTGTTTCCATCCAATTGTTTTTAATGCACATTTACAAATTGTGCATTAAAAAAATAGAGACAAAACACTGGAAATTCTCAAAAATCTCAATATTGCAGAAATGATTTTACGTTTGGCTGAGGTGGAAAAGTTGGTGTATAAATAAAAACTAAATGTCAGATGTCACCTGTGTTTTATTAAATTAATTATTTTTTTCTCTTTTGATGCTCGTGTGCTCTGTTTTTATCAGCTGCTACAGAGATATCTAACATGGAGCTCTGCTGGATGCTGGAAACGTGACCATTATTGCAAAAAAGGAAGTAATTTATTCATTTTTTATCATCTAACTGACTAATTGTCTCAGCACTAATTGCAAAGCAGCTGTTTTGGACCGAATCATACAGTAAAGGATTTGTTTTTATTGTCTTTATTGTGTCCGTCTCTGCAGGTTAAACATCAGCTCTCTGCAGCCTCTGTCTTTGTTTAGAGGCACGCTGTCTGGAAACAAACAAACACATGTTCCGTGTAGCAAATCAAACACACAGTAGGAGATATGGATTTCGGTCGATGGCCATGTTTGAGTCGCCTTAAGCCACACACCTGTGGGGAAAAAAGCTCAATAATCATCTGTCAACAACACAGATATTCGACTCCGTCTGCAGCGCGTTTATTCCCCGACACACAAGCTCATAGAGAGAGAGAAAACTAGTCTGTCTGGTTTCGATCCTGAGCGTCTGAGCTCCAAGGTGAACAGCATTCATGACTCATAGCTAATGAGACACTTTAATTTAGAGCCTAAAATATAAAAAAAAAAACGTAAAGATGCACGGACAGAAATACACCCAGACACACTACACTCCTGTTAGACGCTCACAGCTTTCAGTAAAATGAACTCGCTCAAAGCCTCATTCGTCTTACTGACAGGTGTTCAATCGACCTCTCCGGATCCAGGATACAATCACATGCTATTAAGTGACTGTGTGTGTGTGTGTGTGTGTCTGAGTGTCTGAGTGTGTGTGAGTGTAACATCGAGTGTGTGATGTGTTTAGAGGGTCCAGCAGTGCCTTCAGGAACATTATAGAAGCTGTAGCACAGTTATAATAAAACCGTACATGAGAAACTTCTTGTTGAATTAACAGCTTCATCATAGTTGATGTTTTAATGACAAATATTGATCAAAAGATATTGAATGTAAGATTATATTTCTGAAGGAGAGAGGAGGTAACTTCAAACTAAAGTTCATGTTGATTTATGTATTTAAAACTGGACTGTTAGATATTTTGCCATATTGTTCATTCATTTGTTTCATACATTAGTTTCTATGGATCGTGGTCGTGGATCGCCTGCTGCTGTGGTTCTGCTAGACGCCATTTCTATTATTATTATAGTTGTTATTATTGTTGTTGTTGTTGTTATTGTTGTTGTTGTTGTTATTGTTGGAGTTTTTCTTGCTGCTGTCACCAGGTGCTGCTCGTAGGGGAATGTTGGGTCTCTGTAAATTAAATAGTCCAGTCTAGACCTGCTCTGTGTGAAAAGTGTAACTGATAACTTTGAGATGCTATATAAATAAATTTAACTTGACTTGACAATGTTAGCTATCCTTAAAATAAAGTTGAGTCCTGTTTTTTCATACAGACCAGAATCTAAATATGTGTGTGCCGACTGAAACACGTCTTTACGGTGATATTAGATTTCTGCATTAATGTGATGAATCACCGCAATTTTTCAGGATTTTATTCCAGATTTTTAAAAAGATTTCCTGGTTGTTCTATTTATTAACTGTTTCATAAATGAATTTCCAATAAATATAACGTATCACAATGTGATATAAAATCATTGTGTGAAATGCAGGATCTCAGGAATCTCAGGAGCTCTCGGACTCTTAATAGAGAGTCATGATGTCACTTCCTGTCCGGCCTCTGTTCCACTAGCTTCTGTGATTCAAAGCAAGTCTCTCATTCAGCGTTTCTTTCATTATGTCATTATGAAACAAAGACACATGTTCCTGCAGCTTATTGTACATATTCTAAAACAAATTGGCTCCACTTCATCACCTGCTTTCAGTAATTCAAACATTTTGTGCCTTTAACAAACAACCATTAATTTGTAAGCATACAAAAAACTACAACTCCCTTAAAAATTTACCAGCATGACAATGCAAGTAGGCCTCCTTTTGTCATTGTAACCTACGTCTGTATCCATAACACCACCGACACTCTTCTGAGGTCAATTTTAAGTCTCTTTAGCTGTTTCTGTCAGAAACCTTCCTCTCTGTCATGTTTTCATCCAAAACTTCAGCTGATTATTTTCTATTCGTCCATGTTGTAAAGTTTATTTGCATGTTAAAAGGTGAAGAGCGACACATATTTTAAGATCTTCACTTTAAAGTCAAATAAACTTAACTGATTTGATCTGCAAATTATCAGTCCTTATGTATCCGATGGTAAAAAAAATAAAAATTCTTTTAAACAGTAATTTTATCAAACAAGAAGCAGAACTGGGGTTTCAAAATTTAGTCTTCAAATGATCTGACTGTATAAACTGTGAATCTTTTGGAACTGCTCAGCTGTGTGTGGAGGCTCAGAGAGGACAGTTAAATCCTGGTGCAACGTTGGAAGATTTCAATAATTAATGAAGGAATTGAGGCTTCGCCAGCTGTGCGTAAATTACGCAGGATTTGAGTGTGAGTGTGAATCCTCTGCCAACACACATTACTGTGAGCAGGAGGAAACACAATCAACTGAAAACATGGAGGTTGCTTTTGCCTCTGCATTGCTATTTATTTAGTTTGATCATTTATTTATTTCCTCAGGAAGTTGTGCACCTCTACAGTACCTGTTATGGACATTATGGGCTGAGCTGGGAATTAGTTTAGAGATAGTTGCAGGTAGCTGGTCAGTTCTGATGCTCAGTTTTGCAGGTACAAGTTTGCAAAAGTGGATCCGTACAGGACTCTTGTTGGGAGATAAAAACATCCTCATATTATTAAACTTACCAGCATACAGGATAAATATGTGTTTTGTGTGAGTTAGTTACTTAGAAAGTGTGTATTTTGCATACTGTATACAATTAAATATGCTGCTATATAAGATTTTATTCATATTTCCAAACCCTGATCACAAGCATGTCTTAAACTACTTAAACCTGACAGAAAAATGGGAAAAAAATATTAATAATCAACACCTAATGAAGTATACAAACTAATTATTAATCAATATAACAGCAACACACAACAAATGGAATCAAAATAAAGCCAAAGAAAACCGAACAGAACTCATCTACTTTGATCCTCTGAGGGCACAAGAAAAAATATTAGCAGGACAAAACTCGGACAGGTGAGCTTGAAGAAGATTAGAGATAAAAGACTAGAGATAAAAAGTATCCAAAAGACAAGACAGGAAGTGTGTTACGGACCAGACAGACGATCAGTCAACACCGGCAGCCGTTAATCTTACTACCAACAGTGACATATTCTGGTAGTCACAGATATTTATGTACAAATTCTGACTTTGGCACACACAAACTATTTGCACATATGCACATACAGCAGATATGAACGCAGCAGAGAAAACAAACAAGATTGAAGAGTAGCGACATGAAACACCGCTGATCAACACACAAGGTTGTTTATATTTCTCCTACAATATTAAAGAGGCCGTTAAATATTCCGCAAATCGTGCCACAGGCGCAAAATCATGAGATGAAATAAAACATTAAACCCAGTGAGACATGATTGGATCTGTCATGACACAATGTTGTATATTCACACTGCATTCTGGGAAATTTAACACACACACACACACACACACACATGCTCACAAGCATATGGGAGTAGTTAAAAAAAAAGGTAAACACACATAAACAACCTGACAGCTTTACTTTGTGTTTTGAGACATAAAGGGGCCAAAGTCTAATCTGTAACAGCGATCTAATTAACTACGGTTTTCACAACTGTCCAAAGTGTTTCAGAGGAAAGACAATGAGTTCATCTGTGGCCCGAAGCAAAGAAAAACTGCTTCAGAGAAAAAGAGTGAGAGAGAAGTTTGGGAGAAGAAGATGGAAGTTCCAAATAAAAAAAAAGAAAGAAAAAGTTTATTCTCTGTATTCATTTGGGTTCGAATGATCACGTAATCTTGGAAATCTAGAGATTCAAAGTCATGAACTGATGACATTGTCCTGTCATACATATATATATTGTAGACTAACAGGTACGACTCTGAGAATTACACATATCAAGTTTCCTAAACAAAGAATCAATATTGTACATGTGCTATGCAACTATCCTCCTGCTGAGCTGACTCTCAGTCTGCTCTGTGCTTTCAGTTTGGTAATGTTCCCTCCTTGCTGTGAGGTTGGCTGCAAATATCAACTGTTAACTTGTTTATCTTTCACATTCTGACTGTGTTGTACTAAAATCAGGCTGTTATTGCCAAGCGGCATCTTGACTTGAGGAAGAACCTTAAAGTGCAACACCACCGTTAGATACCAGCTGCAACTGACTCCCATTCAAAAAGCCTCAACTTCTCTCTAGAAATACTAATTCAATCATTGTTTTCAACGAGTCATTATGGTCTAAATCTCTAAATTCAGGCCCTCTAATAAGTGTCCTGGAAAATTATTGCTCCATTAATAAGATCTGAAGACTTATAGTGGCTTTTGTGTCTGCTGTGTGGGCGTTGATCGACAGATGTGATTGACAGTTGGCCCACCTGCAGCTCTCCTCAGCTCCAAGACTCACACTGAGTCGGACTGACTTTTGATATGTTGAACTTGTTAGCAAACAGTTGCTTGTCCACCTGGTGAATGTAAGTCCAATATTCGATCTCTTTCAGCTCTGTTTTTGCTCTCTACCGACTCCTGAGGGAAATATCTGGCTCTTTAGCTGCTAAATGCTCCACTATGTTTACCAGCTAGTCTACAGCTAACTGTGTCTGTTTGCCTGTTTGGTGCTGAGCAGTTAGTGTACAGTGGCTTTTTAGAGCTTTTTCTCTGAAAACGACGCTATGAGAGCACTGAGAGTGAACCAAAACAGTAAAGTTGCAGCCGGACAGATAAACAATCAGCTGAAACTCGCTATAAAGCTCCGTAAAGTCGAGAGGAGCTGATAATTCTCTGTAGGTTCATCATTATGAGCCACGACTAACACATCAAACACTGACATTGAATATGTTCTGACAAATATCAATTAAATACACTTTGATATTAACTTCTATTATATGCAGTTCATTTTTGTTCTCACAAACTCAACAACTTCAGAAGAAAAAACACTCAAGCCGAGACCTACGCAGGCAGAGGGTACTGCACCTTGAGCCAAGACTGAATGCAGATCTATACAACATGAGTCATCCAATGAATATACATGAGCACATTCTCCCTTTTCAACACTAACAGAAGCACACACATACATGCAAACATACTTCTCTGTCCTTGAGCTTCATCGCCAGCACTAGCTGGTTTCTGTGATTGGCCAGCGCTTCTCTGTAGTTGCCCTTGGAGAAGAGAGCAGAGCCCAGGTTTCCATGAGCACGACATTCACCTGATTGGTCACCTGTAGATGAAGCGAAGAGCAGAGATGTACATGAAATTCAAACCATTTTGCTCACCATCTGTTCACACTCTGCACTCCATAATTGTATCCTCTTCCATACCTAAAGTCTTGGTCACCTCCAGGTCCTGCTGCATGTAGGCCATACTTTTCTCCGTGTTGCCTAGAGACCAGTAGGCGGAGCTCAGGGCAGAGAAGACGGATCCGCGCAGCTTGAGCGAGCATGTGCCGATCTTCAGCCCCGCCTCCAGCACCACGACCGACGCTCCGTGGAAACTGTGAGTCAGCAGCTCCTGACCGATGACGGACACGACCACGAACGGGCTCTTGTCCAGCTTCATCTTCTGCAGCTGCTGGTAGGTGGGCTCAAGTGTGTCTGTGAAGGTGTAAGCAAACACACACAAAGGATTACTTTAAGTCCACATACTTAGCCTTTATAAGCAGGATATAAACACTCAATTCATGTCATAAATATTTTATGTATATAGGTATATAATATGGTATAACAAGTAAAAAGTCAGGGCTTCAACCTGCTCTGAACGTTTTGTTTGAAACAGTTTTTTCTACCTTGTTTGTTCTTTAGCCTTTGTTGCTAAGGTTGTTGCTAAGGTGTTTCCATGTGTTGTTTACGTTGTCTAAAATCCCGAAATCTGATATTTCTGATCAGATTCCAGGTCAAACATGTATGGATGTATTTGAGAAGTTTTGAGTTGGATTTTGAGTAAAAAAGGAGGAAAAGAAGTAAAATTCAACTACTATTGTTTGGGGCTGACCAATCAGAACAGAGTGGGGCTTAAAGAGAAGGAAGCAAAAACTGCCTGTTTCAGACAGAGGCTGAACCAACGGGCTGCATAAAGTGCTAGTATGAGTTTAATAAGGAGATTTTTGAACTCTAAATCATGCAAAATACAATATAAATATTGTGTTTTGTATGACCTATTTTAAAAACAGTCCCCTGTCAGTCAAGTGTATTGGAAAGAGCAGCACCACTGCATGTAGAGGACATTTGCAAAATTTAGGCGTTTCCCATCTAAATTGTTCATCTGGGAGCTGCATAAATTCACATCTAGCATTTATCTAATGCTGACAGTGTCAAAATTCCAATCTGTCTCTCAAAATAATAAAACATGCCTGCAGCAATAAGCATGCATTTCCCTTGCTAATTTCCTAATACAAATTATATTGTTTAATATTCAAATAATATTTTCTGCATGATTTTGTCAGTGAAGGCAAAATGATTTCATCATGCCACACGATTTCATCTCGTCATGAAAAGAAAAAAAAAAGTTGACGAGTCAGCATTTTTATAATGAATCTTTCTGCTGAGATTAACACGCAGTTTAGAGGTGACAGTTTATATTCAGATTACTGTAAAAATGCTTGGTTTGCATGAGGAGAGGCGCTGGCTGTGGAGAATCCTTTGCTCTGGCACGGTGGAGCGAACGGAGACACAGTGAGGTTGTTGTGAAACTCTCCGATCGCTCAAACAAGAGCGTGAAAAGCAACTGAACATTACCTGCAGACATCAGCTTGTGGTCGTATGATTAAAGGAGGCAGTGGATGCACATACTCTCACATATCTGATGTCTTTGAACAAAGTGATCATCAAGGAAAGCAGAGCGAGGTGGAGTTCAAGGGTTCAATTTATTCATCTTTAAAAACATGGAAATTATAGTTCTCCCATCCTAATCAAGCAACACTGATTACTTATTTTGTAGTAGCCTTTCTATACCTCATTATATTTATTTATGCAATTCTGTTTATCTTGTCTTCAGTTTTTTTTGGCGAGCTCTTTGTATAAGCCTTTAGCTTCCTACCTCCCCTGCACAAGCTTTTGTTTACTTTAAATTCATGTATAGCTGAGTAGGTAAAAATGTGTTTTTATAATATCTGAATATCTTTGTATACACATCAAATCATAATAAAAAGATTTTATCGTGTTTTACATTATAGTAATAGTATTAGTAATAGTATGTTATAATGTGTAAACAAATAAAATACAACCACCAAAATGTAGGAAATAAATACCCACACAATAAAACCATAGATCAAAAAACAACATAAAACTACAGAATATTCCATAATAAAACTGTTAAAAACATCCAAACAACAATATAAAACCAGACCAAGACCAAGTCCTTCAACAAGCTAAGCTGAAGGACAAGATGTGTGTTCATGTTTGTAAGTTAGATAAGGAGACTTTAGCAGGAAAGCTAATGTGGGTTGTTGTTCAGAGTCAGTTGCTCTTGTGTTGTGTAGCCGGATGCAATCAGGCTCAGTGTGACCGTCTGCTCTGCCGATGATAGAACGACACGTTATCGCTTCATGGAAAGATTTGATTTGCTGTGTTGAAATAAAGACTCCTGCTATGTAAGCAGATGATGGAACTGTATTTAATAAAAATAATGTAAAACTAGAGGGCGCCATCATGAAATAAAAGAATTTAAAATATAAATTAAACACAGAACAAGTGAATGACAGCAGATACGTTGCTGCAGCAGACAAAAAATTCTGCTTGACCACCTTATAACTTTTTGAAAACATGCAACATTTATAATACTTCTTCTAGGAAGGCCTGTTGGTATGGAGGAGGAGCACGCAGTTGTTGAACCTTCAGTAAATCATTTCTGGGTGATTGGAGGGAGAATTAGAGCTAATGTTTGGTCCTGAGGGTGTTTCAGTGATGTAGAGCAGAGAGAGAGAGCAGAGCTGTGACCTCACATACCGTCTCTGCTGCTGTAGTTCTGCTTTGTACTGAAAGAACTTGGAATCTTTGTGGAATATGAGTTGAAGCAAAACAGTTTGACATGTGCACAAAACACAGTTCATATTTGACTGTATTTTGCAACAACATGCTGTGTGTAGCAGAACAGTTAAACCCAAGTATGGGTATTTAATTTTTACTTCATTTTTACAATTAAGATGATCAACTGAAAGCATTCTGTCTTCTTTCTCTACATTATTAAAAATATTCAATATTCACTGAGTCTATTGTTTAACTGGTGCATAAGGAAGAGAAGATCTCAGGGAGTACATTTATTCTGTAGATTTTCTATTTTTTTGGAAATAATATCAACTATTTACAGTAACAGTCAAAAGTTTGGACACACCCTCCCATTCACTTGAATGATAAAGTGAGTGTGACTACTGTACATAAACTGTATATGCCGGTCAGCAACTTTTTGGAGTTGCTGGAGGTTCAACAACTTCAAAAAGTTGCTGATTTCACTCAAATAAAACCACCATCTGTGACATAGTGAAAAGCTTTTTTGAATTGGTTGTAAGGCAACTATATATATATCTACCACATCAGACAGGACCCCAGGTGCAGGCTGTGCAAAGATGCTCCTGAGACAGTTCAGCACATAATAGCAGGGTGTAAGATGCAGGCAGGAACAGCGTACATGGAACGCCATAACCAAGTGGCTGGCATAGTGTACATGAACATCTGCACTGAGTATGGGCTGGAAGTCCCAAGGTCACGATGGAAGACACCTCCTAAGGTGGTTGAGAATGACCAAGCCAAGATCCTGTGGGACTTCTAGATCCAGACCGATAAACTGGTGATGGCTAACCAACCGGACATCGTGTTGATTGACAAACAACAGAAGAAGGCAGCGGTGATAGACGTAGCAATCCCAAGCGACAGCAACATCTAGAAGAAGGAACAAGAGAAGCTTGAAAAATACCAAGGGCTGAGAGAGGAGCTAGAAAGGATGTGGGGAGTGAAGGCAACAGTGGTGCCAGTGGTAATTGGAGCACTGGGGGCTGTGACCCAGTGCTCTTCTGGTCTCTGTCCAGAAGAGCGCAGTCCTAGGAACAGCTAAGATACTGCACAGAACCCTCAAACTCCCAGAACTCTGGTAGAGGACCCGAGCTTGAGGAAGACATACCACCACCCCCCATGGGAGGGGAGTGAGAAGGGAGAAGAAACTCTGTGGGATATTTACTAAGATTTTGTGGCCCTTCTCTGAGCGCTAAACACTCAAATTGCATTTTTCCTTGTTTGCTAAAAGAGTGCACGAGGAGGGATTTGTGCAGGTAAAATAAAGAGGAGATACAACACAAATAAAAGTTGTGTTCTTTGTGTTCCTAATATTTTGTCCACTCCATTAACATATATGAGGGGGGCAAAATATAAGGAACACTTTACAATATAATGCTCCAGTACACCACCACCCACAACAACCTCATTTATAAACATACAGTAGAATTATCACCTTTCTAATAATGTCAACAAAAACTGAAAATGTAGAGGCTTTGTAAAAGTAGAATTTACGGCAGAGCTGTTGTATTGGATTGCGTTAGATTACACAGGTGTACCTAATAAAGAGCTGGTGAGTGTATTTTAAGACGTTCCTGGAGGGAATGTAAAGTTATACAACTGACATGATTTATCACTGTGACTGTGTGGAAAGTGTGTCTGATATTTAACGTTAAGGAACAGCAGGTGTAAAAATCTGTGGTCCTGTTTTATCAGACACACAGAGAGGGAGAGAGACTAAGCAGCAAAAATGTAGTTTTCATGACTCAATCAATGATCTTCATATTAAACTAAATGTATTTGAATTACATTTCCTCACGTATTTCCTTCTTCTTGCAGGATGAATACACATTTGCAGCTCCAAAAGTTTCTTCTCTTCAACCAATATTCCAAGTTTAGCAGCAGAAAATACTTTCTTTTACACTTCGTTCCTTTGCAGATATGCACAATACGCATGAAAACAGCCTTTATGCAAATGAAGATGAAACGCGGCTGGACTGATTTACATCTGTAGTCTTCGTAAACACCCTGCTAAACTGTAAAAACATCACAGTGATACAAAACTTTGCACCCCTCAGGCTTTGTAAATATCCCTTTATAAGCAAAGGACGAATTGTTTCCACTTTCTACCAACTTGCTCAGCTTCTGCCCGACAATACGTCATCCTGTTTAAAACATCAGCAAACATGTTGTCCTACCAACAGTTTACTCAGGCGTTGCAACTCCCGGTAACACTTGATACGAGGCCTCTCAGCTAAGAGCCTGGATTACATCAGATCCGCACAGGAGCACTTTATAGTAGCTCAGAAAGGACTCTCTTATATACTTTATGTCAGGGGTCAGCAATCAGGCTGTGATGTTTTACAGACGCGGTGAAAACACAACCCAATATGTTTTGTTTGCTTATTTCTTTTAATTCATTCAAGAATAAAATTGATTCATAAAATAGTTTTAGGGTTTTATCTGAGGGCAGATTTCTATTAGTAGTGACGGCAAACAGAGAGACAGCTTCTTATGTTGATACTGATTTGACAAAAAATGACTCAAACATTGATAACTTATCCTCACTCATTAAGCAGTGGCCTGCTTCATTCGTGGTTGAAGCAAAGTGCTGTTATTGCCACATTATGTTGCGTACCTGTGTTATGTATCTCGTTAATAAGTTTATAATAGATTAACAGGTCAAATTTATTGGAATTTACATGTTTACATCATTATCTACTGTAGAATTATGAAGAATAATGTAAGAGATTATTGAAAAGGTAGAAAGAAAGATTATAGAAAAGATAATCTATAAAGGGAAAAACTTCAGCTTTTGTTATGGGGCCAAATATTTTTGTTGTGGGGCCAAATTTGGCCCACGTGCCTCTATTTGCCTACCACTGCTGTATGTCAGAGCTGCTGCCACTGATCACAACACGCTCTGAGTGCTTTCCTTTCCACCTGCTGCATTCTTATTGCAGCACTTCTGAAACTTGACAGCTTCTGTGTGTTTTGTAAAAGCTTTACTCCGAAAAAAAAACCAAAAAAAAACCCAAAAAGCAAAAGCAGTTCTCATTTGGTCACTGACTTTGTACTCAATACGCTCCATTTGGATCCAAATGTTCTACCTCAAAGGGAAAAATTGTGAATACTCAGATATGCTCTCCAGTGTGAGAGGAGATGGAAAATTCAATGTGCATAAACATTTGCTGTAGCTTGCCAAGCAGGAGGCTATTCCCAAGAAGCCCTGCTCTCATTCTGATACTGCCGAAGGGCAAAAACATAATCCTGTGCCAATGCTAGCCTGCAAACCATTCTCGATTGTATGCACTCTTCCTTCATCTTCTTATGCAGTTCAGACCTGCACATAAAAGTGCACTCTGATCTGTGGGGTGGATAGATCAATGACACAAAAATCTACCTTGTAAATATTTCATCATGAGCTCCATGAGAAGCTAATTTGTGCTAATAAACATGGCAGCAAAACCAATAGAGACCCTTTACAGTAGAGTGTTTTTAAGATTCTTAACTCTGGATTATGACCAAATCATAAATAAGATTAGCAGTAAACCTTAAAGAGAACTCTGGTTCTCCTCAAAAATGTGAATCAAACATCTCTCAACATGACGCATAAAGTAAATACATACAAGCTGCTTAACAAGCTTCCTGCCCCTGTGACTCTCGCCAAACTCATTAAGTTTCTTACTATACTTCTTACTATATTCTTATTCCACTCTGCCCACTATTATTGATATCTCTCTGTCCTCTGGCGATGCAATGTCTGCACTAATTAAACCACTGTCTAAAAACTTAACCTAGATCATGGTGTCCTCAACACTTAGAGACCAACTTCAAATAATCTCTACAGTTTTGAAGAGAACAGGAACTATTAGGTCCTAATACATCGATTGCAATTGACCAGTTGATTGCAGAGGCCATGCTGCTGGTAGATTTCATGCCATTCTTTTAATATCAGCTTTTTCATATTTTCGTCTCTCCTCCCTATGACATCTCCCACTTGATTGACACAAAGAGCGGCCAGTCTGCTGCTGTTGAGAACTTTGGTACATTAGGTTACAATAACAGCTAACTTATTAAAGTCTCTCAAAGCTAACAGATGGAAAACTCTAGTAAGCTAACCTCATTCCTTCATAGCAACCTTGCCATCCAATTGAAATTAATACGTAAAAGCAAAAGAATGATGTAAAAATGAGTGCAGGACCAAGTGAGAAGCCGAAACTTCCACGCAGAATAGGACTATTTTGTCACCATGTCCTATTCAAAGTGCATTTGCCTGATTTGTCAAACTAGCATCGCTATTCTAAAGAAAGCAAATATGGAGAGGCACTTTCGAACTCTTCGTAAAATCTATGACAGCGACTTCCCTGCCAAAAGCGAGTTGAGAGAGTGAAAGATGAGGCCGTATTCAAAAGCAAAGGCAGCCACCGAAGCATCATTCTGGTTGAGTCGTACCATCATTCAACGTAAGAAGTCCTTCCAAGATGGACCGATGGTAAAGGAGGTCTTCGTTGAGGCAGCAGACTCGTTGTTTCAGGATTTAAAAAACAAACATGAAAGAGTATCCACTATCAAAGCCGTTCAGTTATCCAGAAGCACAGATACACTGATGATTTCAGGCAGCAATGAGTCCATGGACCTAAGCAATTGTGCATTTTCATCAGGACGGTGTTCAAAGACATGAAAGCAAAGGAAGAACTATTAACAATGTTACCGATGAAAGAAAACACTCGGAGTGAGAACATTATTCAGACATTCAAAAACTTTGTTAACAAAACCCAGCTCCCAATGTCTACGTTGGCGTCAATCACCACTGATGCCTGTGATGGTGGGCTCGCTCTTCTGACTTCCTTAACTATCACTGCATAACACACCAACAAGCACTATGTGTGAAAATGCTGAACATCAAAGAGGTCACGGATGTGTCAGTGAGAATTGCCTGTTCTATTCAGGCAGGATCTCTTCAAAGAGGGCTGTTTCGTGCATATCTGGAGGAGAATGACTGCAACCACACTGACCTCCTGCTACACACCGACATCAGATGGCTGAATAGGGGCAAATTCTTGCAGATTTCATGAGCTCCGACCATAGATAAGGGAGTTTCTCCTTGGCACTAAACATGCAGAACACAAACAACTTGATGACGATCAGTGGCTGCTAGATTTGGCATTTTTTTAACAGATCTGACCAACATGTTGAATGAGCTTTAATTTAAGAGCTGCAAGGAAAAGACAAAACTATGACCGACGTGATCAGCTCAGTTAATGCTTTCAAATGAAAACTACAACAGCTGTCTTCAAAGCTGCAGCGCCAAGATTTTGGTGAACTTCCAAAACATCACATCTGAGCCGGAGAAGCAAGAGGAAGGAATATGCACAACTTGACAGCGCACGCTTCTCAGAGGAGATTGAAAATGTCCGGTTAGACATTGACAAACGGTTTCAAGACTCTGCTTTACTTTAGTCGATCGCTACATTCATGTGTTTTCCATTTGGAGAAGACACGAGGCTCAAAAAATGACTACACTGTTTCACATGAACTCATCTGCGGCGGAGGATGAGATCTTGTCACTGCAGGCTGACATTCAGTTGAAGTCTCGGGCCCATGCTGAACAGTTTTTGGAACTTACTCACGGAGGAAAAGTATCCAAACATGAGGAAATGTGCTACCTCATTGACTGCATTTTTTGGCTCGACTTATTTATGTGACTCAGCCTTTTCCCACATGAAGATGATGAAGTCATAAATACCGTTCCACCATGACTGATGATCATTTGGAGGCATGCTTGAGACTAGCTACCAGCAGCTATTATTCTGATTATGCAACCCTGGCTGACTCCATTCAGTGCAAATCATCAGAACAAGGTAGAAACCCTAAATCTACTGAAATGTATTGTGCAAGGTATATTTTTTATATACATTTTCAGCAATGGGATTGAGTGTTTTTGGTTGCTAGATCATGTTGACATGGTCATTTTAAAAGTAGCTTGCAAGCCAAAAAAGTGTGAGCAACCCTGTATTAGATTAACTTCATAGAAATGGTCTTTAAATAATTGTGCAACACTGAGACTGCAGCTAAAGAGTTCTCACAAACCACATGTTTCAATAATTTCATTTCATATGTGTGCTTTTGGTTAAATTCTGCTATATATAGCTATGATATAAACACTAATAAATAAACAAGTATTCTCTTATATTTCATTTGTATAACAGAAATGTAAAAATAAAATACTTAATTATATGTTATAGTTTTACAGGGAGTTACGAGCTGTAACCATTTCTCGGTGAACAGCGGCCTGGCACTGTGTTTTGTGGCATGAGAGCGGTATTGAGCTTCTCATCTAACGCTTTGTAAGAAAGCGAATAAGACTATTTCTCTTAACCATGATTTTTTTTTTCCTTAACCAAAACATAGTTTTAGTTGCCCATGACGGTTTTGGAAGGCAATGACAAGCGAGGGCTCGTTGCTCTGCCAGCGAAACCCAAATCTTCACCACTATTCAAATCTAATGAATCTGAACAACTTATCATCTGTCTGCCCTTTAACTTCTTGTTACTTACTTGCAACAAAATAGGTATCAGTCATTGGTTATACATCTCAGAAGTCCCATGTAGCAGATATGCAAACACGATGGTAAAGAGATGTCCTCGCCGTTTGCATTACAATTATACAAATTATCACCTTTTTAACAAGGAAAAAGTTAAATCGCTGTAAAACAAGACTAAAAATCAAGAGAGTCAAGTTCCTCCATCTCTAGAATCAAGTCTATACTGTGATTAGAGAAGCATATTCTGTGTAAATCTTATTTTTTATGACTTTCCTGAGCACAGAGAGTGACCCAGACTCCTCTCGTATCGTGATGTAAACAGCACTAATACAGTGACCTGCCTCTCGGCACTCTCTGTCTGAACCCGTACATGTGAATGAACATCGTCTCAGACACCAGACATCAGCGTTTGCTTGTTCATAGATGTCCCGTAGTTTATCTGGACTTCTCTCTATGACACTGCGTTTGTACCTGACAGCGGATACAGGTGCTGCTGAGATTAAGTCAGCAAGTGAAGCAAGTGGATGCTGCTGCTGCTGCTGCTGATGAAGCTCACTGTGTTCAATTTCAACTTCTATGAGCTTCTCTTTCTATTTCATCTGACTGGCTTGTTTTATTTATGTTCTACATTTCAATATTTCTCTCACTGAATCATCAGAGGCGTCTTTTTTGCTTTTTTTTTTTCATCTCAGTTCCAGGGGAGGGTTATTAAATAAAAGAACAAAAGAAAAGTGGTGACTTGACAGTTCCTCCCCCCTCAACGCCCACCTCCTACTGTACATCTCACTCTCCTTCCTCCTACAACTTTCAAACACAGAGTCATCATCTGTTGCTTGATCGACTGCTTCTGTCTGTTGAAATCAGCCTCACGTTCTTGTAAAATATGCGAACGGAAAGATGAAAGAAAGATGAAAAAAAAACGACAGACAGCATGTGTTGCTGTCAGACGAGCCTACTGTACAGCACCTCTGAGGGGTGATTTCATGGCAGCCTCCACCATGCCTACAAGCAGCTGGAGACTCTTGGGGTCCTGGGCGAGGCCGGAGGCGAACGCTGCCAGGGCGTCGGCATGACGACCCAGGTACTGCAGGGCAACCCCTTGGCGAAAGTAGGCCTGCGGAAAAAAGAAATTGACAGTTTAAGGGCTTAATTTTCATACTTTTAACACTGATTCAACACTTTGATCCACTTATGCAACACAGACCTCTAGAATTATGTAACTGTAATTGTTTATATTTTGCACGTCAGGGTAAAAGAAATATAATAAAAAGGTTAAAACAGGGGGAACGATCACTGGGGACCACCAGACGCCAATGGGACTCTCTTACAGGTGAGCTATCGCTATGGCAACTGTGCAAACTCCACAAACTGGAAAGTCTGCACAGCGTGACTAATGCAGAAAAGATTATTTAATACACAGACGTTTCAGGCCGAGCAGACTTTCCAGGTTATTTTGTTTATCGATTTTGAAGTTCTACCATCTGTCTGTTTCAATAGAAGAAGAAGGAAAAAAGGGAGAGTTCAGTGCGTATCCTCGTTTTTTTTTGTTCATGAACTGTGTAAACTCCATCATGAGTTCCATCATTGTGTTAGGATTATTTAGTCAAATCATCATTTATTTTGCGTTTCCAAAGTCAACAATGAACTTTCACGCTCGATAGTAAAACTGAATAGATATGTGCAAGGGAGGAAGGAGGCCGTTATTAAGGGGATTAAACAAAATCCTCCCCAAAACAAAAAAGAAAATCTCAAATTCAATGTGTATAATCATGAACAACTGGTGATGAATCCTTCGAAGAAAAAAGGGAAAAGGCAGAAAAAAATATGGAATGAAAGGTTAAAAATGAATTCAGTTGTTAAAGGACGGGTTCACAATTTTTCAAGTGTGTCTTAAAACAACAACCAGGAGCCCAAATGAACACTTATGCATGTTTTTCTTGCTGCAATAACCATTAAGAGATTCCTTCATTTCAATGTGAGTAATGGGGGGTAAAATCCAGTCTTTGTTCTGTGCAGAAATGTAAAAAAAAATTATCTGAAACTAATATGAAGCTTCCAAATTGTCTAAATGAGTCAAATCGAGTAGATATCTTTCAACGTTACAGTCTTTTTAGTGCCAAATTCCCTCTTTTTGTTCTGATCCTTCCACTGCAGCTGAACAGACAAACTGTCCGTTGAGACACAAAGAGGGAATTTTTGAATAAAAAGAATGCTACAGTGGAAGATATCCACTTTATTCGACTAACTCAGACTGCTGAAGCCTCATATTATCTTCACATAAAATGCATTTTTGTTCAAAATGAGGGCTCTGGATTTTGTCCTCCATCACTTAGATTGTAAGTGTATTATGAAGGGATCTTCTAATTCTCAGTATGAACAAGGAGGAACGATTACAGCAAGAAAAACAACACAAACAACGGTTTCAATGCTCATTTGTGCTTCTGTTGTTTTAAAACAGACTTGGAAAAACTGTGAACCTATTCTGTAAGATATTTCTGTCTGGAGTAAAGTTGTCAACAGCTGACTGACTAAACATTTCCTTCCCTAAAGCCTTGCAGCTAACGTGGCTAAAAATCTTAAAAAAACATTATATAGGTATAATTATTAGGTACATATAATAATAATAATACATTTTATTTATATAGCACTTTTCTTAAAATTGTTACAAAGTGCTTTACAAAGGAAAATAAAACCAACAAAGGAGATAAAATAAGCAAAGAGGAACAAAGAAGTAAAGGCAGAAGCACAATAGAAGATGCACAATAATAGTAATAATAGGACAATAGAATGCACAAAATATGATAAAATAACATCAATTAATAGGTGTAAAAACAGTAATTAAAACATATCAAACATTTCCAAAAGCTGTCACAAAGAAGTCTTAAAACGAGTTTTAAAAGAAGCTAAAGAGACCTAGTGAGTCAGTGGGCGAGGAGTTCCACAGAGTCGGAGGCTCTGAAAGCTAAAGCCCGACCACCCTTTATCACAAGCTGTGATCTGGGAATGACCAACAGGGCTCCATCTGTGGTTCAGTAGTGCAGATTTGTAACTGGGAGCAAGGCCGTTTAACGCCTTAAGGTAAGTAATAAAATTTTAAAAATCAATACGTAAGCTAACTGGGAGCCGGTGTAGGGAGGCAAGCACAGGGGTGATGTGCTCGTACCTTTTTTTGGACCAGCTGGAGACGGTGAAGGGAGCCCTGGCTGATACCTGAATAAAGTGTGTTGCTATAGTTGCAACAAATTAATTTTTGAGATGATCTTTAACTGGTAGAAACACAACTTCACAACATTTTTGACTTGACATAAAAGATACATATGGATAAACTCTCAAGAACTGTTTCTATTGATATCCACATCATTGTAATAATTAAAAGGCCATCCTGCTTGACCCTGAGTCCAACCAGTAAAGCAGCACTGATACATACGTACATACTATAGCACACACACACACACACACACACACACACAGCACTCACTTCATTAGGACCCGTCACGCATTTCACAGCAAGGTTAGAGACAATGAATCATGACATCAAATTCATGAAGAGGATCGAACACAAACGCCACTCTGTTCTTCTCTCACTGCCGACCAGACTGTAACTTAATTGTGCTGTCTACCTCTCTCTTCCTCTTCATCCCTCCTCTTTTTTCTCTCTCATTTATCATCCTGCTCTCTTTTCCTCCCATTTAAGCGTAATCTGTCATGACAGCGAATGAATGAAGACAAAGAGGAGAGGAATTAGATTACATGGCAGCTCCTGTCCCGCCTGCTACTCTTCCTGCACCCGCACGGTCTTTGTCCTGTCCTCGTCTTCAGACAGCTTCACTTGAAATGAAAGGAGTCGGGGGTGGTGGGGTGGAAGGGGGGGTCATGTTATAATCTAATGCATTAAGCCTTCAGAGGGCTCTCGGTGTGTCGGTGTCGGAGCAGAGCGTGAGCCGTGCACGTTGTCGTTTCACTGTTGATTAACACAAAGTGGGATAAATGGTTGGTGATTACAGCTGGAGCCACATCTCTGAAAACAATGGGTGCCAACTGGAGGGTCAAGGTCCAAAGGTGGACCGTGGGTCACGAGCTTGGGTCGGCTTAAGTCATAAAATGAACCTTAAAATGTAGTAAATTTCTGAAACATTATGTTACATAACAGAGATGTTCCATCAGAGACTTTCAGCCTTTTCTTCTTGTCATGTTAAGACTGGACTGAGGTGGAGCTGGCTGATATGAGTTGCATCTTTTAAGACTTCTGGGGCTCGTACTGCGAAACAAGCTCAACATATCCAGGATATCTTTTAGTTAACTGGCTTCAATGAGCCTAACATCGTCCAGATAACCGGAGGGGTGTACTACGAAGCGAGATTAGTGGGTTAGCGACGTATGTTGAGCCTAAACCCCTACATGCCTGCGCTACATCCTCAAGCTGTGGTGGCCCATCAAAACCACAAATGAGGAGTTGTGGAGAATAACAAACCAGGAAAGCATAGCTACCACCATCAAAAGGAGAAAGTGGAACTGGATACCCTGGCATACCCTGAGGAAGGACTCAAACAACATCACTAGACTAAAGCCGGTAGGCGGAGAAACACCCTGAAACAACCTGAAGAGCATCGGAGTGAGCTGGCGAGAAGCAAAGGCCCGGGTCCAGAAGAGAGTGAGATGGAGAGCTCTGGTGGACGCACTATGCCCCTCAACGGGGTAAAAAGGATTAAGTCAAGTAAGTCACATCACCATGGTAACTTATATTGCAAACTTAACCTGATCCGGAGCAGGTGATGTTCCGAGTTTCGGCTTAAATCGGCAATAAAAAACGCCGCCCTTTCACTAACCATCTGATTTACTGCCAAGTCCGTTTAACACTGCTGTTACTGCAGAAAACTGATTAGTCTTTTATCATACTTATCATTGATTTGATGTCATATTGTAAATTTGTAATGCTGCAATAAGTTAGGGTTACTTGTGGGATGGGATTTCGTTACAATATATCCAATTATTTCAAATTTAAAAAACGAATAAAAAACAAGAAACTAATGAAGAAATACTTTGAACAAAAAGTTGAATAAAATGGATTAGTGTATTGGTATTTATCACAGATAATATTAAATATACAATATTAATTTCACTTTGATTTGGCCAAAAACTAAAGTGATTTCCACTGATCCTTCATTATGAGACAGAGTCAGATCTGAATGCACTTCTTGAGAATAATGTTTAAATCTGCTGCATCAAGTTTAATCATCCTGTTGTTTGTCCTCCCGGGTCAATTCTCCGGGAGGACCAAAAGTCAACAGATGCTACAAATTTTAATAAAACACCCAAAATTCAATGAAAGTAGTGATCATTACTTTTACTTGCAAAGTGTTTGGTATGGAACCGTCCATGTGATTTTCAGGCAATTAGATGAAAGAAATCCATATTTCTGATATAAAAACGTTTGAAAACGGGTCAAATTTGACCCGATGACAACAGGAGGGTTAAAGTTTAAGAGCTGTGGATGTGGGAGGCTCAGAGAGTGCATTGAGTGGTAAATAAGTATATTAGTTTTATAATACAATCAGAATTCCTCTCTATGTGTCAAATGCACACCAAACGCCTCCTTTCATCAGGACGCACACAGACTCTGAAGCAGAAAGCCTGAGTTAACAGAGAAAGTTCATAACCACAGTCGTGATACCACTTATCTTGAGTTTGTTGAGCCAGCTCACACAAAGAAAGCCTGGATATGTTGAACTTGCTTCGTAGTACAACCCTCTGAATTACGAAGCTGTGGGTTTTCCATCTACGGACGTGTTCAGGTGAAAGAGGCGGGGTCGTTAATTACTATCAACATCATCAGGACCATGAATGAACTTTATATGATATGAGATGAAACGGTGACACCAAGTACCAAAAGCAAAAAGTCATATTCAGTGAGGTGAAATAAAAATCATCATACAACAGAATAAGAAGATGTAGAAACACTAGCAATAATTTCCACATATCAAAAGTAGGTTAAGGCTTAAAATACATGGAATTATTATATATGGCTTAAGTATAGAGGAAGTATTTTATCGCTATTTAGTTGGATGATGAAGAAACCATTCTCAATGTGTCACATAAAAAGACTTAAAAGTAACACCAGACTGTTTCTGCTGCTGAAGCAAAGAGTGGAAAAGTAGTTAATGACTGATGAGGTCTATCTGACCCAAATGTTGCATTTATAATCATGGCAGCCAATTAACAGTGTGTGGATTATTTTTCTAATAAAAGACAATCTTTCGTTTTTTTTATTTTTTTATTTCCAGTTATCACCACTCAGTTGTCTCATGTTATTCTGAGCTGCAGTGTAAAAAAAATCATCAGCTGTCACTCTGGGGGGAGAAAATAAAGTTTACACAATTAAAATGCAGCTAAAATCATCATTATGTGTTTAGCGTCGTTAACGATCTCTCCATTTTTGTTAGAAGCTCCGTTTTAAAACCAGAGTGGAAATAGAAAGTCTGGAACAATAAAATGTTTCTACTGACCTATAAAAATATATATTGCTCTTTTTTTTTTTACTTGTCACTTTGTTGTAAACTCAGGGGCTTTTGTCCATGTCGGGATCCTGTAAGGAATGATGACTCTTTATTTCCAGTGATCTGATTGGTCAGCGGTCGCTAACCTCAAATCCTGCTTCTTAGTAGAGGCGTCTGGCATGATATCATTGTAGTTGGCTTTATTAGTTAGACTGTGTTCATTGTGTTTCTGGGTTTTTCCTCCTGTGTCTCCAGCCTGTTTTTCCCTCCACACCTGTCCTGCATTCAGCAGTGTTTTCCACAGCCAATCAGCTTCTTTCCTGTTCTCTTGTTTTATCTCCTTATTCGCCTCACTTGCACCTCATCTCCTCGTTAATTCAGTTGGTATTTTAGTCCTGTTTGCAGTTCAGTCTGTGTTGGATCCTTCGCTCGGCTCGGCTCAGAGATGTTCAGTTTTGCTTTGACCTGCCAGCTTTGTTTTTTCCTGCAGGAATCTCAAATAAAGAAGTTATTCTTCCGCTTTGCTCTGCCTGCGGTCTCTTGAAGGGTATCTGCTAAAATAAACTAGTGCTGCAACTAACAATTATTTTCACTATTGATTAATCTGTAAATTAGAGCTGTAAAGAGTAGTCTAGTATTTTTTTTTATTCAAAAATGCCAAAGATTTGCAGTTTTTACAGTTATTACACCTCAGATTTAAAACCTTAATGCTTTTCTTCATCATACATGGTAAACTGATTATCTTTGTGTTGGGACTAAAGGTCGGACAAAAAAATATGAATGAAGACGTCACCTCACAGGCATTTTCCACTATTTTCTGACATTTCACAGACATAATGATAAATGGAGAAAAAACATCAGCAGATTAATCAACAATGAAAATAATCATTAGCTGCAGCCCTACTGTTGAATATTTTCTTTATTAATCTTTTGGTTTGTGAAACATCATAAAGCAATAAAAAATTACCATCACATAGAGCACACGCCATCTGTCCGAAAAACAGTCCAAAAACCAAAAATACTCAATTTACAGAAATGTAAAACCAAGAAAAGAAAGAAAATTCTTACATCTAAGAACCTTGAACCATGTATTTTTACTTGAAAAGTCACTTTTAATTGATCATTAAAATAGTTAGACTAACATTCTATCAATTGACTCATTGATTAATTGTTGCAGCTCTAAAATAAACCCAATCAAAATCCAATCTTTCCCGGACAGTGCGAGTGTTTCACTGCATCTACGGGTGAAAATCAAAGTCCCTGATTGTTAAACATTATCTGGATGCAGCCGTGCAAATGACTCAGAGTTCTGACTTTGGCAAACTACACAGATTCGCTAAACTCAGACGCTGACGCAACTTTCCGACAGCGGATGAGGCGGCGCCGTACACGGCCATTTTTGTAACTTTCCAAATAACGGACAAGCTGACATTCATTCACACCTACTTCACGCAGTGACTGTTCAGCTGTACGGAGGTGAGAAAGCTTCTGTCTCTCTAGCTCTGCTTTCTCATTCATGACACAATTATTTCTGTCACTTTTCACATTTCAACATCCGAGTGCAACACTACGACTGCCTTCCAGGAGAGACTGTCTGAAAATATGCGCCGTTAGCTCCGTATTTTAATGACAGTCAGCTTTTCATTTTGCCTTCGAGTGAACAACTATAGACACTTTGTAAGAACCAGTTCTGATCGACCATAAACTGAGCTTTACTCTCCGCTGTTTTTGCTCCACCTCAGCTGTTGCAGCGCTGCTCTGAAGTGTGTGATTGATATAAATTATTTGGATGCAGTGGTACCAGTGACTCTCAGTTCCCAGTTTGCGTGTATCCCAGTGCTTTCTGAATCTGTTTCATTAATGTACAGAGACAAGAAGAAAAAGGAGAAGAAACAACAGAAAGAACCAGCGTTTCTGAGTTTAGCCGGAGCTAGTTTACAGCTAACAAAAGGTTAGTATTTTAGCTGTTTGGGGGTCAAATACGTGCAGTAAATGAAGCAAGGTGAAAATTCATCTGTGCACACCTTGAGGCTAGATCAGCTGGAAATTACTGCCTTAAAAAAAAAAAAAAAACAACAGACATTCATCACAAAATCAGTGAAAAGCTAAGTTGACAAAGGCAGGATGGGCGGCTCTGTTTTAGCTCCTGGCACCGACGATGCCAAGCGTCCATGCTGGGAAGAGAGAGACAGCAGCCTGCTCTCTGACCTTCGTCCAGGCTGGAGAGGAAAGCGGGGATGAAGATCCGGGCTGGTAGCTGAGGGTGACATATGGGCACCCCACCTGTCTGCCTACCTCTACTTAGCGCTGCCCCTCAAATCTGTCGCCTTCACACTGATTTGGATTTTTAGGCATGCATATCCTATTCTTGACTAAAAAAAAAAAAAAAAACAGCCAAATTTTTCTTTTCACCTTGATTGGGGAAGCAGATAATTTCAGTCAGATGAGGATGATTACATCAGAGGAGGGAAAAGTTATAATCATAGCGAGTTATCTCTGCATGACTGTGTGTGTGTGTATGGCACAATAGGTGAGTGTGTGTGTGTGTGTGTGTGTGTGTGTGTCAGAGCTTTATACCCCCATCATGGGTGTAAACATGCCAGAGCCAGACAGCAAGTGACAGCAGGAAGAGTCTGCCTCCACCACCACCACCACCACCACCACCACCTCCAGCCTCCCGCTCACACACATCCTGCCTATTAGCTCTGTCTGGCTACGCTGCCTGCTAAGCACATACAGGGGGTAACAGTCCAGACAGTCTCACAAACACACAAACACACCTAAACACATTACCTGTCTCATTTTTTTCATCCTAGACAAAATCCCAGATTAAAGAGTCTTCTTCCTCACAAACTGCAGCGGTCGTGTCTGGTTTGCTTGTCTGGGTTGCAGGTATTTCACACTGATTCCCAATCGAGCACTTAGGCAGGCTTTTCAACATCAGCTGGCAGCTCCGTGTCAGTTTAAGTGAAGTGATCAATAAGAGAGACAATGTGTGTGTGTGTGTGTGTGTGTGTGTGTGTGTGTGTGTGTTTTTGCTGTGTTCATATATATATATATATATATAAGTACCATGGGAGCTCTTGGAGGCTTATGGAAAAGAAAAACAATATTGGAGTGTGTGTGTTTGAGAGAAAGAGAGAGAGAGAGAGAGAGACGTAACGGCGAACAGAGAGGGAGGCGTTGTGGTGTCAGAGCAAAGGATGCTCACTGGATGAACAGATGCTTCAATTACTGCTCGTAACTCACATTAATCGAGAACAGATGGCGACACAAGTGGCGGGAGAGAGAGAGAGAGAGAGAGCGAAGAGAGAGGATCACACAAACCAGACATGATAGAGATTGATGTCTTTGGAAAATCACAGAATCCGCCTCGACCGTTAAAAAACAACACACACACACACACCGACCGAACCTTCGCTCTTATTTCACGCGGCCGCAAAGTGGACTGAAACCTTATTTTGCCGCCGCGTTGCTCCCGACTGAACGGTTTTAAGTCTGTTTAGAGGATGTGGCAGAAAGAGATGTGGCCTCCAGTGATTAGTTAGAGATGGAAGAGGCTGAGAGAGAGAGAGAAAGTAGAGCTTCCTGACACACCTGGCAGCCTGGAGCCAGATCTAATTTTATCACGACAATGAACAAACATTTGAGAATCCTACAACTGACGAGTGAATATTACAGTGTTCTCAGTAAAAATGCAATTCTTCCTTCGTTGGTTTATTACAACTTCTGTCTTATTTTCGTAGTTTTGACCATCCTGTCTTTTGATTATGATAACAGAACTTAGATAACCCTGCCATAGCTATAAAGAAGTCAGAGGGAGAAAAGAACAGGTTGTAAACAAGGCATTTTATTTTATTTTTAGGTCAAACTGAAGGTGAACACATCCACAATGCTGGTAATAATGCACAGCGATATGAGTATGCTAGGCCAAAGTGCATAAACTGTGATGGATGTTTAAAACAAACAGTCTGGATCATATTTTTTACTGCTTACTTTCATTTTTTTCTCTTCAAATATGTTTGGCAAACACAGGTCCTCATCCTCTAAGCCTTTTCTCCTGTAAAACTGAAACATACTGTTTGAAAACAACAAACAATTCAGAAAATGGAGTTCTCAACCAACTCCCGGCGTTTACGTTAGCTAATTAGCTAACATTAGCTACTGTAAGTACAGCTGATAACAGCTCAGAATAACTAAAACTGAAGTCTGCTTTGGTTACTAATGTGTGAGAATGATGACCTATTGTTTTTAAAATATTACCATGAATTTAGAAGGTAACTCTGCCACTGCTCATTGTAAATTTCATGTGTAATGCTAGATTGGAAAGCTTTTCCTCGCTGTAATCATTCCTCCTGTTCATACTGGCTATTAAAGATCTCCTTTTAAATGAGCTTTCAGTGTAAGTGATGGAGGCCAAAATCCACAATGTGTCCAAACAGTCATTTTAGCATCAAATTCCCTCTTTGTGTTTCCTCAGACAGTGTTTCCCTGTTGAGCTGCATTGGAAGTATAGTAACAAAAAGAGGGACTCTGGCACTAAAAAGACTGTAATAATGAAAGATATCTACTTGATTTGACTCATTTGGACGCTGAAGCTTCATATTAGCTGCAGATTAACTTTTAAATATATTTTTGCACAGAAGGAGGACTGTGGATTTTGGCTCCCATCACTTACACTCTAAGTGTATTATGATCTAATGGTCAGTATGAACAGGAGGAATGATTACAGCAAGAAAAACATGTTTCAATGTTCATTTGGACACTTGACCTCAACTATTGCTTTAAGACAGACTTGAAAAATTGTGACCTTTCCCTTTAAGGCGAGGCAACAGTGACTAAGCAGGGTGGCGCTTAGCTAACGTCAGTAAACTTGCTAAGTTATCAAACCGCCTTACGTTGTAAAAAAACTGACTGAAATGATCCTTTAAAGTCTGCAGTTTTCTGGTGCAGCCCTCAGGGTGAAACTAGGTGAGGAATTGTCTTTGTTGGACAACAGGAATAAAGAGGTACAGATGCCACTTGATCACTTAAACGCGGCAGTTTCATTTTGCTAAGTCAATACTCCACTTATCCCGCAGTAGGTGATATAATGACATGCTGTGTGAGTTGTGAGCTGTGTGCTGTAAGCCTCTGAGAGTGAGATCATTATTCAAGATCCCGAGAGGGTCGGAGGGAGTCATTAAAAGCAGCAATCTGCATTGTGAGGATGCCTCTTTGTAGAATTTAATGCTCCTTATTATCAAGCTAAAGCATGATCAAACCCAGTGAAGTTAAACCAGGACAGAGCTGCAGCGTACACTTACTCACAGTCTGGGAATTAACAGCCCTCCCATCTTGCAGGGGGACATGATTCAAACAGGTTCTTCTAATAGACAAGCCGGCCTGTAAAGCACTGTGGCAGAGAAATAATGCTGCTGAGCAAGCATCTTCACACAAAACTGGAAACACAAAGAGGAAACAAACAGCCTCTCTGGTAAAAACCTCATCTGTGCCTTTGTAACTGAGTCAATATGTAGAAAAACAAGGCTCCATACTCATACTAGCTGCTCAGTGAGGCTGTTCTGTAGATGTATTATAAGATCTGGATACCAGACTCAACGATGGCGCTTATTCAATTTAATGAAAATTGCTTGCTGAGCACATAAACCAAAACAGTTCTCTAGCTTCTGGGTTTGCTTCTGCATTGTTTGGCCCACTGACTTTTGCCCATAGACTTTACATAAGGACATTTCCCAGGCTCGAAAAGTTTTACAAATATAGAACCTGATTGTTTGCAGTTGGAAGTGTCCTCTTGTCTCTTTTATACTATTTATGGGGAAAATGCTTTTTGAGCTGCAGGAGATTTTATGCTGCATAACGCAAGTGGCCACTAGGAAAAACTGGCACCAACGCTAAGCGGTTGTGCCGTACCAGCTCTCTTAATACATCCATGGGCTGTACCTAGGCACAACGGTGCTTTGAGCTAAATGCTAACATTAGCATGGAATCATGCTTACAATGACAATGCTAACGTGCTGATGTTTAAGATGTTTACCATCTTATTTTAGTTTATCAGCATGCTAAAACTTGCTAATTAAACACAAAGTACAGCTGAGGTTGATGGGAATTTTATTGGTTTTGCAGGTTATATCTGGTTATAAACTAAAGTGTTGGACAAATTCATTCTGACCTGATAATGGAGCTAGATGAAAAGTTAATGGATCGACAAAGTTATGAATGTGTGAACCAAATTTCATGGAAATCCATCTAATTGCAGTTGAGATATTTCCCTCAAAATTAAGGAGAAAAAAGGGGATCATGAAAGTCAGTAAGATTCATCCTCTGGGGATCATGAATATCTGTGCAAAATTTATGGGAATCCATCCAATAGTTGTTAAGATATTTCAATGGATAAGTGAAATATTTGCTTTTGGCGATAAATGAAAAGTCAGGGGATCACAAAAAAGTAATTAAAATTCATCTTCTGGGAACCATTAATGTTTGTATTAAGCTGTTAAAATATACCAACCAAGAAACCGACATTTCCATCCCTAGAGCCATGCTGCTAGCATAGCTAAAAACAACTGTGAAAACAGGGAGCATGGAGGTAACTGAGGCCACACATCCACATATACACACAGACGTAGGCAACCAGTCCTATTCTTTCACACATACACACACATCTCACCAAATGTTCCATGGTTGCATGAATATTTATCATTGTTTCACTGGGACACTAGCTAAGATGCAATAATTGAGTTGGAGTGGCCATAACCACCGTTTCCACTGGGATCAATAAAGATGTTACACGACCAGCTGTGGGCTCTCTCACACAAACCTGCAGAGTCAGTCTAATGGCTTCACAAGTCTGTGTACTGTAGCGTGTTAAAAGTTGTGGAGGCTGAGCAGCATCCAAAGCTTTAAATTTTATTCAAAAAAAAAGGAGTTTTGCTTGACATAAAACCCTCATTTATCAAGAACAGAGATGAGTTTGTATCTTCTGTGTGGGTCTCTATTGATGTCTAAGTGCATATAATAGATGTGCACTACCATATGCAGGGTCATCAGTGACACGCCTGGCATCTCATGTTGAGGGACCACAGAATTTATCTGGAGCCAACAGATGAGGCGTCTCCGTCTGTCTGATGTAACCAAACCACAGCAGCACTTGAGTGCAAAGCTGAGCTCTGCCTACATTAACACAGTCCATTAACTGTATTCAGCATTCAGCGGATACAACTGAGCTGGGTGGTAGTGCTTTACTGTAATGTTTCCAGTAATGAATATTACAATCACTTACTGTTTCCATCTCATATAACAAGTAGTCAGGGACCAGGTCTAATTTTAACAAAAATAACCATGAAAACACATTTGTTCATTGCATGTAACCGTTTGATTTCACTAGAATGACGACTCATGCTGTCATTTTAGTGCTGAAATCAAACAGTTAAACTGTACACAGACCATAATGGAGTCTCGGTTGTAATCTGTGTGAGCAATATAACTAATGCATTTGAATTTTTGCTTTTGCATGATGTGTGAATTGTCTGAATCAAGTTATTACAACATGCACAAGAAGGTTTTAGTCAAAAGTAAATGACAGCTGCTGCATTAGTCATCTTGAGTCACGGCAGTCCTGTAACCTGAGATGTGAATAGTTACACTGCATGCGCACCTCCTGCAGTTTACGGGACTGTTGTGACTCCAGGTGGTTAGCTGTCTCTGGATATCTTTGTGGTGAATTTAACAGTCGCATCTATGACTGAAAATGACACTGATCTGTGCTCTCGGTTTGCATTTGTTGACGAGGTGTCATCTCTGTTTAGGAGAGTTGAAGCACTGGGAGTCGACCCCAAGCTTGAAGTCACGAGGTTGTGATATTTAGCACAAGAAGCTGTAAACAGAACCACGTTCCTGCACATGCTCAGTGGCATCTGCCATACAAGGAACTACTCTCCGGAGACTGAAAATGTGATTGCTGTTGTTAGTCTTTGGAGCTGTTTCTGAACAAATTAACGTGACCAAACTCTTCATAATGAAGCAACATGTCACCCAGTGCAGCGGTGTGACTTAATGACGTGTTTTTAATCATTTTTTGACAACAATGGAGGTCTACGGCACAGAGGAATAAGATATATCAGGCTTTGGATCCACACACAATACTTCTAAGTCGATCGGTTCATTGTTGGTTTGGCTCTGCACATGAGACTTGTTGACAATAAGACAAATATAGAAAATCACCATCCTTATCCTTTAATTTCTTGGCCATTCTGCACAGCCCTACAAATGTCAAATCTCAGTTTTGAGGCAAGCTGTTGGTGTGATGAATGGCTGTTGAATTGTAGTGCTATGATGTAAAAAATGATGCAAGCAGAGACATGTCATCAGTTCCCAGCAAAACAATAAAGTTTTGGCCACAGCGCTGGCACGTCTATGCTTCGACAAACCTCTAAAAAGGAGGAGATTGTGATCTGAAATGTTCACTTTTCAGTCACATTTCTTAACACTTTCTTCACATGTTTAACTTCCTCAGAAAGTATCTATTTTTATGTCAGTATGTGGGCGTTTTCTCCTGTCATATGGACTAACAGTTTATGACAAATGATGTTAAAGCCCTAAAGTTTGAGTTTTATAATGTGTCATAACCGAAACGTTTGCAGACCTCTCCCTTTCCTGTCTTTCTCTGCACTCTCAACTATCAAAATAAAGTCATAAATACACACACACACACACACAAATAACAACAATAATAATAATAAAAAAAGAATGTGTCATAGAACTAGAGCCACCACTGTTACTGCATCACCGTGGTAACGCAATCACATCACTCCCACCACAGAGTCAAGCTGATCACCGCTTCACCACTGATTGAGCGGCTCAATGATGGATGTTAGTTATTGTCTCAGGCTCGACATAAAGAATGAAAATCTGCCGAATGCCGACCAATGTTCCTGCTGCACAGTCGGCCTCTTAATGAAAACACTGGAATAAAGAGACATTCAGACTATAGAGGCTGTAAAGAATAGACTAATAGAGGAATAAATGCATTGGAAAACTTTACTGTAATGGTTGGTATTGGTTTATCGTAATATGAGACAGGTTTTTTTTCCATAAAATACATCTGAAAAAGTGGGGTTGTCTATATACGATTACGTGCTCACAACATCAGATATTCTTTTTGAATGGATAAAGTACCAGTGTAAAACCAACATCTACAGAGTGTTGCATTATGGGTTGTTTGTAGCATTAATGTTGCTAGGCTAGCCAATGTCTTAAAGTCTGATTACAGTGATTGTGTTAGAGTCAGTCAGCACTTAAAGTGTTTCGTTAGTCCAGTTTAACCTGCAGGTTTTTCTGCCACGGTGGAAATAAATTCACAAGTGAAAACGAGTCCAAAGCATCTTCCGACGTCTCTGCTGCAGAAAGGGAACATGTCAAGCCGCCAAATACAACTGTCACAGATGATAAGGAAATCAAGCCCGCAGCTGGTTATAAAAACAAGTGATGTTTTGCTTTCTATTTTGGTCAAGGCCATAGAATCAAAGTACTCCATGTTAAATGGGTCTAAGATGAAGGTGAGTGTCTCTTCAGTGCAGGTCAACACATGAGGGCCGTACAGTCGAGAACGTTTTTCAATCTGCCTTTGAAATGTGATGTATGGAGGTCAATGTAAAGAGCCAGCTGACACAACTTTCTCTTTTTATCTCTTCTTATAGAACCGAGAACCTCTCCTCACTGCAGCTGTTCAAACACCTGATCCCCGTCATCAAACCTTTACTCTCTACTGGGGCTTCCAGTATAACCACGATTTCCATCTCGAACATACAAACATACCACGAGTGTTTTGTTTTGCTCAAAGTGTATTTTATCACACGGATAGTCCGTAGGGAAAACGCCGAGTGGCACGTCAACGCAGACATTTAACCTTGGCAGACTTGGAGTTTCTTACAGATTGAATTACTCTGAGCCAAGTGCTCTAAATTAAAGCAAGCATTTTCTCTGTCACACACAAACACACACACACAAGTAATCCTAGTTAACCCTCAACACACAAGGTTTATTCCCCAAGTGACCAAAAGCAATTCCCTTTTTCTCTCTTTCTCTGCTCTACTTTATCTGTAGACCCAGACCTCGAGTCATTCGCTCGACCCTTTCATGTATGTGAATACCATCTTTGGAACAATCTACCTCTCTTTTGTGCTACACACACACACACACATAAGCACACTCATACCGCAGCACTTAGAAGAAAAATATGCATAAAGGGGAAGTGTGGAGGACAAGTGGCCTTCTGATCCTGTTAACTGCGGTACAGCGGAGGGGTTTGGTTTCTCTCATGCCGGGTAATTAGGCTGTCACTCAACCGGCTGCTTCTGCGTGTGTGTGTGTGTGCAGCGGGCCGGCTGATCATTTGATTGCCTCGGTGACCCTTGACCCCAAGGGAGCAAGTATACCTGCTGGGAGAGGGAGTAGGGGTCAATGTGCAGCGCTCAGAGAGCAGAACTGTAGAGCTGATAGAGAGGGTTGTAGTGCAAAGAGATAGAAAAATTAGAAAAATATAGGTTGATATAAATGGCTAGCTGTGCTTATTAGCAGACTGCTCGAAACACTCTGCAGCTCTGGGACCTTTAACCTCTAATGTAATGCGGTGCTCTAAGGGCAATTTTAAACCCTTAGTTCATTTTCTCTAGTCTGAATAAGTGGATTAGTTGGTAAAGTTGTTGCATGTTCCCTTTGGTTTCAGTTTGTTTTCACACAGAGAAAAATCCAAGCGAACCAAATGCATCACTACAAGTCAGCAGGGTGTGATTTGCCGGGGGGGATGGTGGGAATTTCCTCCCCCTCTGGTCTATATATCCTTGCCTGTGCTGAGTTATTTTTATCCCTTGTGGGGACAAAAGTTCATCCCTCCTCATAGTGATTTATTCTGCTACACCCATATAAAATATCTAAAACAAAAGTAGGCTATTTAAAAGAAAAATCTAAGTGAAGCGCTGCTGCAACGTGAGAACAGTCACTACTGCATAAAACGTTAAAATCAGAAATGGATTTTCATCGTCAGCACTTGTGTGACAATAGAGATGACACGGTGTCTGGGCTACGTGATGGACCACAGGTTGCCTCCTTCCCTGCTTGAACGAGGGCCGACACACCGTGGATGACCCCTGCACCAGAAGGCATAAAAGGACAAGCGCAAGACAAGACAGGTAGGCATCTACTGTAGCCTTTTTATTTTTATGATGACAGCACGTTGTTTTATTGCATGTTGTGATTGTTTCCTATTCAATATTGAAGTTTGCTGAACAGTGACTTGCAAGAATGACATTAAGTGTGTTGGCACGTCTGGCCGAGTGGTGCTATCCACAGTACTGACAGGAGTGTTGGGGGATTTAATTCTGGGATGTTAAATCAGCATTTAACCTTTTGTTTTGTTGTATATGATCACACCTCAATGCATGAGGAAGGGACAAGGCCTGAACTTCACATCACATGGCTGAGAGTGAAAATATCGCACTACCGGATGAAGTTGGAGCGTCGGATCGAGGTCGGATCACGTTCTCACCACAAAGGAACTGCTCCAGAGTTCGTTTGGGACCGGACTGAGACCACCTCCTCTAAAGGGTCTCGGTACGGTTGTTTTGATCCGCATCTGAGCACGATTACTGTGTTCGGACCGGCCCAAACAAACTGCACCAAGAGGAAAAACCAACCAGAGTTTGATTCAACCAGACGACAAAGCACAGGGTGTCACTTTTAAATCTTCTCTAAATTTTTCAATTCACATTTAGAAACTTGTGTTTTATTTTCAATTGTGAAATATCTCAAAGATCAGACATGTTTTATTGTTTGAAAATGCTGAGTAATTAATCCATGCTTTACTGTCATCACGACTAGATCATTGTAATTCACTAAAGGATAATGAATTCTATATTTTTCTTATTGTCAGCACGTCTCATGTGCAGAGTCAAACCAACAGTTAATTTATCTATGAACAAGTAGTCTTATGTGAGCCTCATTTTGACCAGAATCATTGCCAGCCTTAGACCACGTCCACACTTTGTAAATGGAGTTTTGTAGAAACGGCCTCCAGAGTTTGTAAATGTGAAGACGCTGGGTTGGAGTTTGTAATGTGTACAGAGAAAACAGATGGTGGCAACAGTGCAGCGTTTCATTGTTTGTCATCAGCATTTCATTGGAAGAGGAAGTAAAAGAAACACAACGACAATGGCGAACGGCTTCCTGCGAGTGTTGTCCTCTTTATTGTCTACTCTGACAGCATGTTCAGAGTTAAACATAGCTATCGACCACCTTTCTCTCCCTGAAATTGTTGTAATCTGCTCACAACAAACTAAATGTCAGGAAGCTGCCTCGGAAATGGATATAGTATACCATTTCTTCTTCTTCTTCCATGGTTTTATGTGGCTGACTTGCTCGTCTGTCCCTCCGTGCATTCCCAGTGTGGGAGGACAATTACCCGTTTTGGTGTTTTAATGTGGATGGAGGTATTTGTAGAAATGAGCTGAGACTCCTGCTGTGAACACGTCGTTTTGGCCCAAAAACAGTGTTGTGGGATTTAACCGGCTTAATGTAGACGTAGTCATAGTGTTTGTTCATTTGATTTCATTGCAATCTTTTTCTCATCTTTTCCCCAAGTCCATCTCAGCTTCTTTCACTTCTCCTACTTCTATACCTAAGCTACGAGCGGGGTCAACGCCCCCCTCCTTTTCTTGCAGTTGGTGCACCATCTTAATTAGAGCCAAATCATCTGGGGAGGGGTGAGGAGAGGTGGAGGACAGGAGGGGAGAAAGAGAGAGAGAGAGAGAGACGGAGCAGGACCGAGACCAGTGATTACTCTGGGGAAGATGCCACGCACCACAGTTACCACTCAGCGAATCAGGGCGAGGAGAGAGCACAGTCCTAATGATTCCCTACAAAGCTAATTAGACCTTCTCTCTGTTTCAAACCCTGCCTGATCAAACTCACAGGTTGTGATAATTCACAGAGAAGCGGCTGCCTCGCACAGAACATTCAGAGTCATTAATCCGCCGTGCCTTTGGTCTTTCAACATTCCTGTTATCTAAGAGCACATTCCCGTTCCAGAACCTGATCCAGATAAACAGATTTAATGTTACTGTGAGCCCGCTGCGTGCATGTACATATGTGTATTTTTCTCCAGTGTAATTGATTCATCGACAGCTCGTTTATTCAGCCTGACTAATCCGATGAAAGGATTATCAGCAGATGTTAATGGAAGGAAATGTAAAGGGTATTAATGCAGAAATACACTCTTCCATTTGACCTTTTGCTAAACCCCCAACGCGACGATCATTCGGATTTCAACCACATGTTGATTAGCAGCTCTGTCCTGCTCCCTGTTGCAATTGGAGGAAGTTTAAACTCCAGCAGAAGTTACACAAGATAATGTTACAGTTAAAAGTTCAAATTAAATAACTATCTCTTCACTGTAATACAAGAACAAAGCTGTTTAATTTATGTCTTCTACATGGATCATCAGCTGGCTTTTTTCCCAGGATGTGTTAGCTTCAGCCTTTTGTTACAATATCTTGTAGCCATCAAGTGCATATTTAAAGGGGACATATTATGCTTTTTGTGATTTTCTGTTATTTTTATACTGTTATGATGTCTGATGCTAAACATGGTCAAAATTCAAAAACTTGAGATGAATGCATGTAAAAATGCTGCCTGCAAGTCAAAAGCCAGGGCTTCAACTTGCTCTAAGCGCTTCATTCGTAAAGTTACTTCTACTTCCTTGTCGAACTAACGTCATATTGTTCGCACATGCCCACAAACAGCCGTCAGTTTCCATTTAGAGAAGAAAGAAGTGTAATCCGACTGCTACTGTTTGTTTATGTGCCTCTCGAGCCACCAGAAGTCTGTTGAGAGCCAATCAGAGCAGAGTGGGATTATTGGGAGGCGGGTCTTAAAGAGACAGGAGCTACAACAGCCTGTTTCATACAGAGGCTGAACTGAGGGGCCGCATAAAGGGCTAGTATAAAATAAATAAGGAGTTTTTAACTGTAAATCATGCAAAGATATTCCAGTAGAGCCTCAGAATATTAATACAGACATGAAAATTTGCAGGATACGTCCTCATTAAGAAAAAATATTTGAAGTTTATTAAAATAAGTCAGCTGGAAACATTAAAAAGTCAGCTGGGGATGGAACTGATGGAAACCTATTCATGTTAAATTAATTAGCGAGCAAGCTAAAGCTAATAAAATTGGACAATGACAGTTTTCAATTCAGTAAAATGTACAGTGTGCGACTAGAAAGATGTGTTTTCAAATGACTAAGAATTTTGATGGTAAATCTGCGGCAGTTGTCATTGTAAACTGTATTGTAAATATATGCGAGGACGGAAAGCTTGACAGGCGTAGCAACAGTAACTAAGGAGGGCGGGGCTTAGGGAAACAGTCAGTTCCCCTCCTTTCTCTCTCCCCGGCGGTCTCACACATGCAGTTTATATTCATGCGTGCCTGCACAACAGCCCAGAGTGATGACAGGCTTCTTTGGCAATTTAATGAGAGAATGTGACATATTATGGGTGTGAGGTTGAAGCAGACCTGGTTTCAGAAGGTTTTAATGGCATTTAAAAAGGTGCCAAAACCTTTACTGGGCTGTCAGCTCACACAGTTTCTCACATAATGCTGCCTGGGCTGGAGTCAATTCTCACAGCATTCTTTTGAAGATATTTTCTCTCTTTTGACATTTGACTTTTTCCTCTTCTTTCTCACTGATTTTTTTTTTTCTTTCTCCTCCTCTCCTCACATCTCTGTCTCTCTCAAAACATCTCTAACTCTAAACACCAGCTCATTTCGAATTGTGTAAAACTATCAATGTTTGGATTTATTCCTCAGGCCTCTCACCTGATTAATCAAACATTTAATAGGTGATAAACCCTGCGTTCCTCTCCATCATGAACTGCTCTCATTGCTTTTTTTTCCCCTTCAGTGTTTAACCTCCTCTGAGAAAGCTGTTTATTGATCAATATTTCAACTCGAGGGCTTTTTTTTTTAGTGTTTCAAGAATAAAGTATCACACCAACGCTTCAGATGGTCTGTTTTTAGCCTTGTTAGCAGCGAGGCTGTCATAATGACAGTGTTGGTAAGTTAGTCCAGACAGAAATATCTCAGAAACTACTGGATGGATTGTTGTGATATTCTTGATGCCCTGAAGATGAATCTTAATGACTTAATGAGGAGTTTCCATTTAAGTCTTTGCATAAGTTCTTATTTATGCCGCAATATATCCGCTTCTGCTAGATGAATTGGCACAAAATTTGGTACAGACATCGGTGTTAGATTAGATGTTGTGTGGGTTTTATCGTCCATCCATCATCTTATAGATGATTACAAAATGATCTCAGCCAAGTTTTTTGGATAACGTTTACAAGGCTTTTATTGCAGAGCTGTAACCAAATAACTTAAATAGGAAAAAAGTTTCAACCTATTTGTAATGAACTGAAATTCTCTCAATCATAACTGGTAGAGAGGAAGGTCTGATTCATTGGAATGTAACTTTATGAGATAATCCACCGAAATGGTACTAAAAGTCGTCCAAACTATCACAAGCTGTCCAAAGTAACTCACTTTTTTCCTACCCAATCAAATAAGAAATTGCACAACGAGGCAGGAAACCTCCCGATCTGTGTTCTTGGTTCCCAGGACGATGAATCCAACTGATCCTTTCCCTCCAGCGCCACCATGACGTTCACATTTTTGGCTTTGAGTGAAATATCTCAACCACCGTTGAGTAAATTGCTATGATTTGGTTCATTTTCCCAACAGGGTGAAGTGTTTCATGATCCCTATGTAGTGCCATCACCGGGTCAAAATCTTAATTTATCCAATACTTTAGTTTATGACCAAATATTTCAGTCACTTTTTGTGTTATTTCTCTTAAGACAAGTACAGCTCAGCAGTCTATATTCTAAGAAGTGGTAGTGAATAGTATTCATAGACGTGGGCATACATTACATTCTCATTTCAAGCTCAGTTTAGCTTTTTCCCAAACAATCCAGGCAAATCTGCCATTTATATTCCACTTTTAAAGGAGCACAAATGATGTCAACACATCAATCTTTACAAAATTGCTTCTTTGAATACTTTACTTTTGGGATTCCCTGAAGTAAACTATGAAGTTACACCACTTCACCTTTTCTCACAACAAACATCTGAAACAGTTATTTTCAAAAGCCAGAAAAATGCAGTTTTAATTTGTATAATTTTGTGATTCATACTGGCAGTAAACTTCAGCAGTACGTCTGACAGAAAGAGAAGAAAAATTATGGAAAAGGCCTTCAATACAGTTGAGCTGCTGAGGTGTAATTATTTTCCCATCTGCCTTCACTTCTTCCTTTCAATGTAAGTTGCTCGAATTTAATTTAAGTCGCTGCAAAGGGAGCTGAGATGTTTATGCATGTGTTTACTGAGCTTCAGTAGAAAGTGATGAGAACTATTCTGTCACTGTCTTATTTAATGATCCCTGTAAAATAGCAGATTTACATCAGAGTGACTGATGCAAATTCAAGACTGTTAATCATTTTTTATCAGACTTGCATCTTTTGTTCCCTAAAATGTACAAATTAGGTCTTGATATACAATATAGACAAGAGTTAAATGAAGCGTTTTATGTTTGAATCTTGCAACATGCCAAAAGGCTAGCAGATGGATTTCTCTTCAAATTAAGTGTGAATTTTAACCAAATTTTCCAGAATATCTTCAAAAGAAAATTCTAATTAATGTGCATTTCCACCCACTGCTCTTTTGTGAAAGTGCAGTTAGTGCTGCAGTTTTTTCAGAAGAAGAGGGTGCAAACCTCAAACAGTGAAAAATAATGTAGAAGTAGGAGCAGAAACATGAGCGGACACATCTCATCTACATTATGATTTATAAAGCATCAGTAAATTATTCATTAACCTTTAATAAAGACATTGATTAATGCTTATAAACCCTTTATGAAGGGTTACTTATCAGAAAGTGGCACCCTATTATCTGTTAATAACTCTGGTAAATTACATAAATGTGTTAAATGTGTGAATTCTCTGTATTAACAAAGTATCACAAACAGGATCTAAAGTGAGAGGGTTTGTTTCTTCTTTATTTTTTCTCAGCACAAGTATCAGTAGGAGACTTAGTTCTTTAGGTATTGATCCATCCCTCCAAACAGACACCAGTTTGCAAAGAGCATATATAACCAGGCAAGCGGAAACAGTTTAATTCCAGCTGGAAATAACATTAATTAGTAACAGCTGATATCATCAGTGAGGTTTTTCTTTTAACTGACCAAAGCTTTAGATAAAAGATGTGTTAGCGTCTGAACTTTGAACGCTTGTTATTTCAAGAGCCTTGTATCCAGAGAAACTGTGATATGATAAATGTCAATATTACGTTTGGTTTTTGATTTGGTCTGGTTGTCGGTTGGGGCTGAAGACTACTACTGTTGCATTGATTTTTGTACTTTGTGTTTATTTTTATACAATATTATAGGAATGCTATGCTCAATTGGTGGAGTATTCTTAATAGGGATGTCCAGTATTTGTATTTGTATCTGTATTTGTTGAGGCAGCAAAATTATTTGTATTTGTATTTGTATTTGTATTCGAATAAAAGGGGAAAGAGGCTTAAAAATCCTGTTTTTGTTTTTATTACACTTTTAATTTTAGAAAATTGAAGTGTTACAATAAGTGTTCATGAAGCGCTTGTCAGTAGTTCAGCTTTATCGCTGGGGAACACCCCCAACTCTGGGAGTGATGTCCAAATTAGGAAATATGCGTCATGTAGCAGGTGGATGTGACTCCTCTTGTTAATACCTGCTGATAGGTGTAACAGTGTAGCAGAGGAGAGAGACAGATAGCGATGTAACTAACCTGCGTGCTGGTATTGGTTTATTTTGCTTCCCGAAAACAAATCATTTAAAAAATATTTGTATGAAACAAATATTTGTAAAAAAAAACATTATTTGTGCTTTGCCGAATGACGTATTTGTATTCACCCCTAAATCTGTACACGTGTTCATGAGCATAATTCATCCCTTAATGTGTCACCTGACCTCTTAAAAATACAGGAAGCAACCAAGAATCACAAAGAGGAAGATTGAAAGAAAAAAAAGCACTCAAAAAATAGAAGAGGAGATGAATTCTTTAATCCAAACACTATTTGCGTTCTTTTTCTTCTAATAAAAGCTCCATTATTCCACCAGAGATCACTCAGGTATGGCTGTGCATACGCTGAAGAAGGTAGACACTCCGCTGCTGCAGTCGCACATGATAATAATTAATGACACCGGTCCCAAAGGGCAATTAATTTTCAGAGTTCGTACACCTTCCTTTCTCCTCTGTGCCTCCATGTTTCCTATATGCGCTCCGGTACCCCCGCTCCTCCTTTCCTTTATTCTTTCATTAACGTTGTGGGCTCATCAGTAAGCATGGCCCACTTTAGGATCAATTTAGACGAGCTGCTTCTATATGAGCCAGCCAGTGAATTGTGATGTCACGCCCATTGTCTGCCAATTACAATTCAATTTAGCAGAAGAAACGCTCTGGAATGTGATTATAGCGGTAGATGGCGAGCGTGTGTGCATGATGGAGAGAGAGAGAGAGAGAGAGAGATAGATAGAGAGAAAAGTCTTAGCAGGCTCTCATTGTATGAAGAGATTTGCGATGTTTTCCACCTTTCACTCAACACTTTCATATTCTGAAGTGGCTTCCAGGTCTCCTTCCTCTTCCCCGGTTCTCCTGAGACTTTCCGCAGTCAGTTGGCTTAGCTTTTTCAGACAGCGTGACATTTGCACCTCCCTGCTGCCTCGCTAAGCTGAAGCAATGAATACAGCAGGCTGCAACACACACACACACACACAGCATCACCGTACAGATACACACACACACACACACACACACAAGCTCTAAACCCAGAAGAGTCTGATAATACAGATTGGAAACCTGTCTGAGTTTTATGTGAATATGTCATATTTTCAATACCTATTCATCTGCATTATTTACAGCGAACATTCTCCTCTTTACTGCCTCTGTTGCTTTGCTCACCAGTCATCTCATAAATCAAACCGCTGCAAATGAAGACTCAAAGCAGGTGAGTGGGAATAGAGTTTTCACTACCAATGATATGACTTGATCTCACATACTGCAGTATTATTCCACAACAGTCAAGTTAACATTAGAAATTTAAAGATTTAAACCTGCTAACGCTCCCAGATGGTTTGATAGAGGCCTTTTGATACCGTTACAGAGCAGATAACAGCTAAATATAACGAGTATTTGTAGTTGAAGCAGTAAAACAGGCCCAGCTTAAGCTGCTATGATCACAATTTTGTGAAAGTGGTCACTCTGGGTGATGAACCTGCAGTGAATTATAACTCAACTCTGCAGTTCCTCTCAACTCTACAGTGTTTTAGTGTCTTTCAGCTCATTGTTTTGGTTTTTACAGCCCACAACGTTACTGTTTTGGTTGACTCTCACAGCTCTCATCAACCTTGTTTTCAGCAGTAGCATTCAGCTCTTTTCTTTTTATCTTTAACTGTGTGTTCAGACAGAATGTGAAATTTAGAGTCGACGCGATTATATACAAAGTCAATGGAAAGACGGGATTAGATACAAATTTGCCCAAAGGTGGCGCAAATTGACACGAAGATGCGCGAGTTGAAAATGTTTTAGCTTTTTGAATCTACTTTATAAACGTACAGAGACAAAAGGGAAAAAGGTGAAAGACTGGAGGGAAATAACAGAAAGAACCAGAGTCTCTGGTGAATTTTTGGCCGTTTGGGACGAATAAACACAAACAGTCCAGCGGCCAAATACACACAAATGTGGCAAGAAAATTTGCTTTATGTTCTGTCTGAACTAGACCGCAGCTCGGGCCACATATTTCTGTCCAAACCCGACCCGTGTCCCAGCGAGTAGTAATCAAGATCAACTTGAGTATTTCTCATTGCTTAAAGATTTAAGATGTTGTTGCTGTCACTACATCTTAATTAAAGCTGTGATTAAAGTGAGATTTGGAAAGTTTAATCTATAGTTTGAGGTGTTATAAATAGGACGTGAAAGCCTAAAACTAAGAATTTAATGTGTATAAAATTGCTTCACAGTCATCATTTTTGCAGGTGATGGTACAAAAATGTTTCTGAACATGCCTTCAGGAGATTCAACACGCTGAGATTTTGAGATACAACACTCTTTAAAAAGAATTAAATTTCTGCTCTTTCAGCATTTCATGCTGTGATTTGACACCGACACCACCGATGTAACTGCTGCATAGAGGCCTAATCTAACTTTACTGCTGTCACATTCAAATCTCTCCTTACCTCTACTGTACTTTCCAAAGTTTTCCACCTTCACAATTATTTTCACATCTCTGTCCACTTCTAAAAAGTTCTCTGTTTGTTGTTTAGAAAGCAAGAATGAAGAACAGTAGGCACCAGGAAGTCAGGATTCTTTTCTGAAGTGATGTTCAGTACTTTCTACAAACATTTTATGGGTTGTTTGCTCTTTGGAATCAATTATCGATATTCAGTATTTATTTTGTGATATTTCTTCATGTCAGACAACGCCATCGTCTCCATCTTGGTAAACGGTTGATAGTTCAGCACTTCATTGTTCTATCCTTAACAAAAGCTACATTTACAAATATCCAGAATATCAATAAAAGAAAATTCTATTTCCATCCACTGCTGTTTTGTGAATATTTTGAGTTGTGTTACATAAGCTTCTTGCGTGTTATATTAATACATAATTTGAGCTTTAAATGGTTACTGTCTAATAGCAAAATCTTGTAATAAAGAATATAATTTTTTACCTTTATTTGATAGTTATAAGGTGTACATATGTGTGTCATTATCATATTTTTATGCTTTTATTTTATATTTTATATTTAATACTAGGCCGCACAGTATCCAAGGTAACGATGCAGCTATAAAGCCCGTCACCGGGGGAACAAGTCAGACCGGGCTTGTGTCGAATCAAAGTTTCCTTTTGATTATGATTTTATTTTATACTGAATAGTTTTACTGAGACCCAGATCCAAGATCCCGAAGCGCTTGTAAGCAATAAACAAGTCATCATTGAATCGACATCAGAGCCGTCTGCGTGTCTTCGTGGGAGTCGACTAAATGTCAGCCGTTAGTCCACCATCATTATCATCATCATCATCATCAGCAACACACAACACAGAGGCTGCAGGCTGTCACCGCTGTCAGCGATATAAAGGAGAGTTAACGGGGGCGCAAGTATAGAGAGTCAGAGAAGACAGACCCCCCCCCGTACACAGTTACAGTTACGTCTTCAAGATAAACAGCTGGTGTTTTTACAGTCGGTGCCATTAAGATGACGTCATTAAAAGGCCGTCGTATATTCATTTGAGGAACGTTACAGTCTCCTTGTTGCTCTTTTTGTCTCTTCAGTGGACATTTAAGTTCATGTCTTTTTTGCATTTTGCTTTTATAAAAACACCTGCTTTTCCACCTGAGCCAGTTATTTGTGATATTTTTCAAAGATTTTTTGTGATATTTTCCGTGTTTCTACTCAGGTTTTCTATGCACAAATTGTAAATAATTAAATTTCAATTTAAATTTATTTCAGACACATAGGTCCATATCAGCAGTTTACAAGTCTACAGTCATTAAAACACATACAGACATTTGTTCCAATGTTTCCAAAAACTAGAGGAGTTTAAAATCAATTCAATCAACACATAAATTTGTACATAAAACTCCTTGACACATCATGAAAGGTGGGAACAAACATATGAGCTGCACTCGTCGGAGAGCTTGAGAGAAGAGAAGACTCTGAATGCATCATTAAACGCCACCTGGAGCTTTTTCATTTTCGCTTTTTACTATAACCGCACCACACGTGGGCTGAACAGAGTGGAGTACAGTAGCTTCTAAAAATGGCTGTTTTAACATAATCTGTACACGTATGAAATCTTGAGTGCCAGCATATTCGCTTGTGCGCGCGGTTTTGCAACGGCTGGCGCTGCACATCCTCGTCGTCACATAGATCATTCCTGATGATGTGACCCACATATCTTACTTTGTTCTCCCTGTGTTTAAGCGCTTGGTCTGCCATAAAGAATGAAGGAGGAACATTTTCTGATCCTGCTTGGTTTTAGCGATGGTGACAACACTCTTTTAAGAGTTAAATTTAATGTCATACTGCACATCATAAGCCAGAACCACAAGGAGACGGGGTGATTAAGTCATCAGATGGTTAATAAGACTAATATCTCACCATACATCCAGTCTTACACTCTTAGACAGATGTAAGAGTGCCATTTAGCAAATTTAGAGTGTTTTTAAAAGCTGTTTTCAGAGGTTAAAAGAGCAGTCTGGTGTGGATGAAGGGCCAGAATACACAGTCACATGTGTACGCACAAACAAACACATGTTGTGTAGAAATTCTGAGTATCGGTCAACACCTCGGTGAAGAAAGTCTACAGGAGCCTGGAGGTCTTATGCTGAGAATATTTATTGAAACACTCGGCCAAGGAGAGAACAGAAAAAGTAAACATTAAGGTGGTCTGCACTTAGACGCTGTCTTTTCCAGTTCTGCCTTCTTTAACCCCAACAAATTCTCCCACAATATGAAAAATTTGTCTTATTGGCTCATTTAGTTTCTAAACAAGGAACTGCACTTTGTTAGTTCAGGTCATGTTGAGTGGTGCTTTCAGGTCTAAATCAGCACTGTCTGGTTATGCCAATGTTAATCTGTGTTAACATTGGACAGAGTAACAGACAGTTACGCTGAGTCTCAAAGAAAGGGAAAAAAAAAGTCTCCTTCTGCTTAATAATATTAGTGTGACCTCAAGGCTTAACCCAGTATAACCCCTAAAGATGGAAAATTCCATAACAAACACACACATACACATGTAGAGTGAAGCAGTGGTGTCCCAGCACTGTTAGGTCAGCTCCACTGAGACTAGAAGCAGGTATGATCTCCTCACTATAAATAGATCCAGCACACACACACACACATTGTCTCTTTCTGTTATTCCCATCATGGCACAGACCAGTCTTTCCCACTCTCTCTCTCTCTCTCTCTTTCTTTCTTTCACCTCTGCTATTAACTTCTCCTCTCTTTCGCCCAGTGACTTCCCCCCTCTCACTCCATTAGGTAACAGAGACCTTGAACAGTATTTCTCTGTGATCACACGTCCAGTGCTCGAACGTATGTACAGCGTACGTCTGCAGATGTGTTCACTTCACTTCAGTCTGCTGTAGGAGTATAAAGGCAGCTGGAGAGTGACGCAGTATTTAACAGACAAACAGAGAATCAATGAACAATTGTTGAGCCTACATGTTCAAAGGAGAGAATAGAGTTCAACAGAAAATGAATCACCAACTGTCTTGGTAATCGATTAATCATTTTTGAGATGTTTTTTAAGAAAAAATATTAAAATTCTCAGACTCCAGGGAGTCAAAACCTCTTGACTTTGTTCTGTGAGAAGTTTACAATGCAGTACAAAGTCAAGAGGTTGTGATATGTTGCACAACGAGCTAGTGAGGATGTAAACAGAACCGCGTTCCTGCACGTGCTCAGTAGTGGCGTCCGCCGCTGTTATTAGTCTCTGGAGCCATTTCTAAACAACCTAACATGAACAAACTCTTCATGGTGAAGGAACATGTCACCCAGTGTGGCGGTGTGACTTAATGACGTGTTTTTATAGTGCTTGGACAACAACGGAGGTCTACGAAACAGAGGAATGAGATATATCAGGCTTTGGATACACACACGCAATACTTGTTAGTAGATCAGATCATTGTTGGTTTGGATCCAAACATGAGATCTGTTGACAATAAGAAAAAATACTGAAAATCACCAGCCTTATCCTTTAAGTCAGTCAGGAAGATGAGCAGGAAGTGGATCAGGTCTACAATATAGTTTACCACAACAGTTAGGCAGTTGTTGTTTTAACCCCTTAACATCTACCATTTTTATAGAATTTCCACCTATTTGGCAAATGGAAAAGCTTATAACAGAAGAACTGTAAGGCCATGATGCATGTATTAGGCTTCATTTGACAAGTGACATCTTCTAGTTTCTGGAAATGTGTTTGTTTAGCATGTGGCTAAAACACAAACAAAACTACATCAGTTCAAATAATGCTCAAAAAAGTGTTTTTGGTCCTCATCTATAATGAGTCATATTTGAATAACAATAATTAGAACTATGCAGAACACCATAAACCTTCTACATCTTGTCAACCTGTATAAAATTCCAGACCTCTTCCAGGCCTAACCTTATGGGAGCTCAGGAGTTTTTAGTTTGTGGTGTCACTGGTGTCCCCGAACCTCTCCAATCATCTCCAATTGGCCAAATTGTGCCGATTGCTTTTACTCATTATTGCGTGATGCTACTGCTTACAACTGTGTGAAGCTCATGCTAATTGTCCTGATTGATGTTGTTCTTGCCAGAGTCTCAATTTACAAAATCTCTACAAGAGACGTGTTATCATGAAAATTATACAGACAAAAATATACAAATAAGTCCAAGTTTGACAAATATTGCAATTTCCCCTTTCTAAGATAATCAACCCACATATATGAACAATAAAATTGAAGTTCACTGAGGTACAAACAAGGCAGCAAACAGCGAAGTAAAACAGAAACACACATTTACACTCAGAGGAAACTGTTCAGCAGGTTGTTACAACGACAAAATAATGACTGCAGCTTATCTTTCACTCCAGTGCCACATGGCTCATTTAAATAAAACATTTATAAAGGAGTTCTCACTCTTCTCCCCCCCCCTAGCTGGTCAAATCCCATTTGTTTTGTACAAACACACACACATATATAGATGCAAGCACACACACACACACACACACACACACACACACCCACACAGACACACATATACACCACCACACACACAAAAGCATTTCATACTCGACGCCGTTCGGGGACACAAGCTTGTTCAAAACATCACAGCGCAGGTAAAAGAGTCACATTTAATCTCTGTGGAAGATACACTGAGGCGGGAATTTGTCGCCTGATGCCGTGAAAGGAAAAAAAAAAAAAGTTAAAATTCAGGAGCAAATAATCATTGTGAGACGTCGCCCCTAATTACACAGGTAAAGCACACCTATTGCATGAGTAACACCATATTTTTTTTCCTTGAGGCTTTCTGTTAAATAAACCTGGAATAAACACTGTGATATTCTTATGGGTGTGCCCGAATACAAATACATCATTCGGCAAAGCACAAATAGTGGGTTTTTTTTGTTTGTTTGTTTTTTTTACGAATATTTGTTTCATACAAATATTTTAAAAAATTATTTGTTTTCTGGAAGACAAAAAAAACATGTTAAATACCAGTGAGCAGGTCGGTTACATCACTATCTCTATCAGCAGGTCTCAACGAGGGGAGTCACAGCCACGCGCTACATGACGCACATTTCCTAATTTGGACATCACTCCCGGAGTTGGGGGTGTTCCCCAGAGATAAAGCTGAACTACTGACACAAATGAAGCGCTCCCAAGGGAACACTTCATGAACACTTATTGTAACACTTTAATTTTCTAAAATTAAAAGTGTAATTAAAAACAAAAACAGGATTTTTAAACCTCTTTCCGCTTTTATTCGAATACAAATACAAATAATGTTGCTGCCTCAACAAATACAGATACAAATACAAATACTGGGCCCTCTGCACATCCCCACATATTATATCACATACATACATATTCTGGTATTTAATAGCTTGCTAGTTTGTGTTCTGGTATTAATCTCTCTCTCATAGCTCTGCTTTAATTGAGTGAGTGGCAGTGATGTCATGAAGGGGAGATTTTTGAGGGACCACAACGACCTTACAGCACAACCACCAATTACTACATCACATTATAAAAATATCAAGTCTTCTCTTCTTGAAGCCAACTGAACTGCAGTACAGTCGAAAATCTATCCGAGAGAGCTCAGAATAAGTGTTTTTCTTTTAACTGAACGCCGGCATCTCCGCATTTGGTAGAGCTGAAGAGAACTAACAACTGATTGAAGAAAGCCCAGCGGACACATGTTTTAAACACATTCACAGATAAAGTGAGTCATTACAGACAGATGAAGTGAGACTGGGCTGCTGTTACTGCACATCTGTTCTGGTTCAGTGGGTGTAAAGTAGAACAGAGGAGCTACAAGAGAGGCTGTGTGCTGATGTGTGACAGCAATATCTCATTCAAATGGGGTTACAGACAATCTTAAAAAACGACAAAAAAGTAAGAAAACACGCTTGGTTCTCACAGAGCACAAGAGGAGGAGGAGGTTAAGTGATAGAGTGCAGTCACGCACGGTCCTCCTCTTGTCTATATTCTGCTCACATGAAAGAAAAACTGTCTTATTCCTGCTGTTCGCTTCTCCAGAGAGACGTAAAAGGCTGGAGCGAGGAGCAGCTAAAACGAGAGGAGTGGAAGGGGAATAACATCATCCTACTGAAGTTCTTTGCTAAATTTACAGTCTAGTACAAAGTCAAGAGGTTGTGATATAAAGCACAACAAGCTAGTGAAGTTGTAAAGAGAATCCTGCACATGCTCAGTGGCGTCTGCCTTACACAGAACTACTCTCCAGAGACTGAAAACGTGATCGCTGTTATTAGTCTCTGGAGCCGTTTCTAAGCAAACTATCGTAGCCATTGTGTTAGAACTCGTGTCAGTGTATCACAGACGACTTATAAGCCACAAGACCAGTTCTGGGTTTGGAGGAGTGGTTGAGCTAAATAAAACAGTAGACCAGAGCCTTTGAATTAACAAGCCGGCAGTTTACTGACAACAACAAAACATACACTCACAGTACACATACTAAATATTCACAGTAGGTTGAAGGCAGTGAGTTACTCTTTAACCCTCTTTGTTTGTCCATTTTTTTATTCAGATTATTTTAGGTTTAGGTTTCAAGTTAGTTTTGTCAACTAGATATTGTTCGTTTAAGTTAACAAGCTTCAACAATCACCAACTTCAGTTTGTTGGAATAAACCCTTAATTCGCTGAGCTAGATGTGAAAATATTCTGACTCTACATGTCGTTTTTCTCCACTGCTTCTCTCTGTTGTTACTCCACTCTCTACTTTCATTCCTTTCAAAGTTGCTCAGTGGCGCATAAAGCCAAAAAAGTTTGACTCCTGGGTATAAAATCACCCAGATCTTCTGCCCAGCTTCTGCATAATGGAATGTAGTATTTTCCATGTGGTGGGATCCACAGAGCAAGTGCAGTAGTGTTTCCTTTAACCCGCCTCCCAACAGCATGCACTTCCACCGGCCAAGCTGGCTAACTTCCGGATTAGCCCTCCGCTAACTTGAGCGGGAAAAAACAATTCAATCATGCGGCTCTTCTAAACTTTCCAAATGTTATCGAACCAAATGGATCGAATTCTGACCATGAATCGAGTCATTTCGCTTTGGTTGTGACACTCAAAAAAATATATCTACCATTTTCCAGCTGCTACTTTTCCCATGATTGTGCTTTTTGGACCCGTCAGACCTGGAAGTTGTAATTACATGGTTTAACCACTATGTTCCTGGAGGCTTGAACTATGCTAGCTGCACTGGGAGGCCGTCAAAGGAGAAGTCAAAGTTAATTAAAATAGAGTCAAACCCTTTTTTAATCTCAATTAAAACTTGCATGAAACCAACAGCAACCAAGATTTTTACGTGTTTTAAGAAAGATTATTTTTTACCACGATTAAAGGTTGTTATTTAAATATTTATTTATTGTTATTTAATTCGCTATTTATGACTATGTTGCAGCCAAGGACTCAGGCAGATGCAGGACTGTCGTGCAACTAGCAAAGTCTTTATTTTTGCTTTTAACAACGAAAACAAAGCAGTCTATGCTCACTCTCACATTCCGGCAGCACACTTTCTCTGCTGCTAAAATGGTTGCCTTCTTCTCTTGGCTACAATGGACAAGTTTTCTTCTTCTCCTTCACAACTCGCTTTTTCCGACTCAACAGCATAACCCGGTGGTGGGAGCCAGACAGCGCATCTACAAACAATACTGAATGAAATAAAAAATCTCACAAACGCTGTATCCTGGAAAGACATTTAGAATTATTTACATGGCCTGCAGACATGGACTTTTATGCAGTTTAAATTTAACCCATTAGATGAATTAAGTTCTGAAAATGAACCTATTAAACTCAATTGGGGGGGGGGGGGGGTTCTGATTTAACAGTAGGGAATGCCCTCTTTCCAAAAAATATAAAATATCTTACTGAAATCAATTGACTCCTCACAACTATTTATTGCTCTGTTTGAAACCTGGGTTACAACTGCCTTTGTGATGAAGGAACATGTCACCCAGTGTAACTCATTACCCAGATAGTAAAACTAACATTCCCGCATATACTCAGAGGTGTCTGCTGCTGTTATTAATCTTTGGAGCCGTTTCTAAACAAACTAACATGTGGCTCACTGACTCACCGTGTTTTTAATAGTTTTTTGAACAATCATGGAGGTCTATGACACACAGAGGAATAAAAAACATCAGGCTTTGGACACACACACACACGCACACACACACACAATACTTGTTGGTTTGGCTCTACACAAGAGATTTGTTGACAATAAGAAAAATATAGAAAACCACCAGCCTCATCCTTTTAAATACTGTTCATCAATATAAAAGTCTTTCAGTTACATTCATTCATTCATGACGGGCCACCGGCTCAGTTTTTTAGAGCTCTCTAGCCTCGTGTTACATTACAAAAAAAAAAATGACCTCCATGAAGTGAGCTTTTAAATTTGCAACAGCACTGGAAGTCTGATCTGTCTTGGCAGATCATTTGAGTCGAGGTATCAGAATCATATTGGGAGAGATCAGTGCATCCACATAAACAGGAAGGGTAACAATGCTGTGAAGTCAAAGAGTTCACTGTGGGCTACAAACACTTCAGTCTGCTTTTTTTTCCACCTGATACTGTTTGAAATTTTGGCGAAATCTGCACCATGAAAAACTTACTGGAGTAAGAGAAAGCTGGTTCAAACAGATTATGTATGACGTCTGTGTTCTGATTTGAGTTATAACTGAAGAGAGGGACTTTTTTTTTATGCAAACTGCATCAATCAAACAGATTCAAAGGTTTAAATGAGATCAGGGCTCAAATAAATAAAAAAATAAACCGATACATGGAAGGAAAAAATCATGTTAAAACCATGAAGTGCTACCGCCGTAGTCAAACGGCATCTATCCTTTTGTTGCGGACTCTTTCCTCTGGGTTTTCATCATGAAACATCGCGGCACATAATGACACTCAAACAGTGGCTCTAGACTCGTTAGCCCGCAGTATATCTTTCCCCTGGATTACAGAAGAATGTGGTGATTATTTGGTGGACACATTCAAACAAATACGTCTGACTGAGCGCCTGTGTGCAAAGAGAGGGGGTTTTTTTTTTAGTTGGAGGGCTAAGTCTTAAATCAGAGGCAGGAGTGTAGCTTTAAGCGGCTTAGCTGCATTGTAAGTAAACACATTACACCCAGTGCATTACCAATCCGGCCGAGCAGAATAGAATATGAAATGTTTCATGAACTCCTGCTGGGTAAACATAATGCCTCAGAGAGAGAGAGAGAGAGAGAGAAACTTTTTATTTATATGCTGGAAAAAATGTAAAACGAGTGAGTCAACCCACAGTGTTTCAGGGTAAATACGCTGTCAACAATCCACTCATGAAAAAACCCCTGGATCAGCTCGCAGTGTCAACACATACATACAGTACAAGTCTCACATGTTGTATGATTGATTAAATATCAGTACAGTCAGCTGGTTTTCTTACAACTCATCCTACAAGTCCTTCTCACCCATCCTCGTCTCCTAAAAATCACATTTGTATACAACTCATTTGAGGGGATCGCTGCCAGGATTACAGTACACGGACAATATTTATTTTGGCGAAGGACGTGAGAGGTGTTTGTACCGCACAAGTTGCAGAGAGGATAGTAGATGCAGGACTTTGATACTGGAGACTGGATCCTGAGTCCCATATGTGGTTGGTTTAGGCAACAACAGCACTTTGGTTAAGGTTAGGAAAGGATCTGGGCAGGGCGCCCTGATAGCCTGATGGTTGGTGTTGTATCGCTCTCTCTCTCTCTCTCCACACAAGGTAATCTGCCAAAAAAGTAATCTCTCAAAGAAAGGAAAAGAAAATCTTGGTTGTGGCTAAATGTTAATAAATCAAACCCTGTAATGTTTCATGCTTCATGTAACTTAAGATTTTTCAATATTTAACCAAGACCACAATCTTTCCCTAACCTTCACCATGTGCTGCGAGGGGGCTAAACACAACAATAAAACACATAAATCATGCTTTAATGGTTAAGAGTGGATATTTGAGCGGAGTGGATTTTTTTGCACAGATGCTCTCTATGAACATGCAACTTAGCATATAAGCTCCATTCATTAAAAAACATTTCCTCTTTGAGCTTCTTTCATAACATCTTCGCTGCCTGCAAAATTAGTGGTAGAAATGTTATTTGCTTCACCTGCTCCTTTAAAACTGCCTCTAATCCAACCTCTTAATTCTCAACTGGGATTTTTAGGCGCTTTAATGCTTAAATGTACTGTATGCACACGGACTCATACAGTTAAAGGAACAGTTTGACATTTTGAGGTAATGTACAGTCCACTGAAAACTGCTGGAAACAAGGTTGATGATGATGTCTAGCTATGTATCAATATAAAAATATTGATTAGTGTAGCTTTAAGAGAAAACTTTATAAGACTAAATAGTATGTATAGTATACACTTACACCTACATACATAATATCCACTCTGAATCAAAGCTATATGGGTCAAGGAGGGATAAAAAGTCATAAATCAGAAACTAATGAGGACAAATGTGAGCTTATATCACCCACCTGCTCGTTAAGAGATGAAACTCCGGAGTACATCGTGATGTAATCGAGGCCATCTACTTGATGTTTCAAACCGTTATTCATAGAGCAAAAAGCATAACACCAAAAATATCTTCCATCCATAATAGCTTCAATCCTTTATTCTCTGACTCTCACACGTTCCTTCATCCTCCTCTCACTCCCCCTCATTAAGCTGATAAATTTGCAATCAGGTTGTGATGGGTCCCCCCTGGCTGAAAAGAAGGAGGGAAAGACCCACTCACAAACCAGTAAGGATGACAGGATGGATCCCCAAAGCCCAGTACACCACCTCATCCCTACGATTCATTTATCATTTTTTTTCTGTCCTTCCTTCCTTTCTTCTTTCTTTTCATCCTTCCCTGATTTTCATCTTGTTTCATTCTTCAGATAAAATGAGCCAGAAGCACAATCTCGCACAAGCAAACTGTGTAAAACTGCACAAGTGTGTACTTCTTACGTACATATGTGTGTTTGTGCACATGCACCCCTTCTCATTTATGTTACATGGTCTCAGTAGAAAGGGAATATTGATTTTATGGCATCTTAAATCATTAGAAACAGTTTGATTCAAAGTAATACATTGCAGCTCATCACACAGTGACTCATTTACTCTGCTGGAAAATAAGAGTGTTTGTCTTCACTCTGAGGCTTCAAATAAAAGCAGCACTCTGCTTCTATATGAGCTTTTATACATATGAATCCCTAGCAACAAGTGCTAAAAGGAAGTACTGTAAGATTTTCAGAACCCACGGGAGGCAATGACAGCTGTACAGTAGATCTGCAGTTACACAAACACTGCGAGCGGTCCGAGTGTCTTACAGAGCCTTTCGTCACCCTGCGAGGATCCTGCGAGGCTGTTACACATGTAAACCCGGAGCGATATGTCAGGTCAGCATGGAGTCTTTGCTGAGCAACCAGGCATCTCTTCTTCAAAGTCAACACTGTTCAAGTGCTCTTACGTTTGTTTAGATCACAGTGAGAAACACCAATAGAAATCATCAGTCAAGATCGACCCCGAGTCAACTCACGTTTTGTCAACTTTGAAACTTTTACAGAGTCTTGTCTCAAAGTTAGTGACCTACAAAATGAACTGTGATGGAAACAGAAAGCAGCTCGACTCGTTTCTCTCAGCTCCTGTGAGGCTGGTACAACGTCCTCTACTGTCCAGTGTGACTGACTCTTCAGCTGGCAGCACAGTAAGCAGCTACACAGGTACCATATGAGACTTTTTTTAATTCGTCTATGTGGAAATCTGATGTTTTAACATTACAGATGATGAACAAAGGCATTAAAACATGGCCATGCTCTTCAGGTGAGCTGGACTGTACTGTAACTATGTGCAGGCTGTGAATAATATATTTATCATGCCTGCAGGCCAGGTGCATTGAAGAAAAAACATCAGTAATAAGGTTAAGTATTTACAAGAAAAAGCATTAACAGATCTTCGATTCAGTTTGCCAAATGAAGTTTTAAGTGCAAGTTCAAGCAGGAAGACAACTGGCTTCTCTATCATCCAATGATCAACTTAGCCGAAGAATATTTGCTTACCTGGGAACGCTGAATGGGCTACATGCTACATAATGCTACATGCTACTGGGGATGTTGCGTTTATATAGCATGTAGCGCATGATACATAAACGCAACATCCTCAGTTTGATTCCAGCCAGGTTGTTGCATGTCATACCCATCTCTCTCTCCCTGTTTCCTGTCTACCACTTCACTGTCGACTGTCCCATAAAGGCAAAAATGCCCCAAAAAATAATCTTAAAAATAACTACCTATCCTGTTTTGTCTCTCTCTGCTGTCATTTGCAGTCGATGCCACATCTCTGCTCCACCGCCACCTGTGTCAAGGTGCTGTCTATAGGGGGATCTCCGATTGGCTGCTATTAATAGAGCTCCATCCCTATATATCCATTTAATCGATTGGGACAACACCAAAAACTATCAAATAATGCTTCTGAGTTCATGTCAACTTGTGTCTTCCCTGATTGAAACACAGTAGTTCACCAACTAGCACCTAGTCTCTAGACACGCAGATGAATTTCACTGTGAACAGACCTTTAAAATACTGTTGTTTCATGCTGTGACTTTGATGCCTGATGAAAGTCCATGACCGTAATGTTGCAAGGTATCTCTTATAAACTCTATGCTGGTGGACCAGATGTGCATCAGACAACAGTAGTAACCTTGGTAAGAAAGATGTGAATAAAGACGCACTCATGATGGTGATAACGATTTCACAATGCAAGAATAGTCCTGCAAAAAGCAGCAGCAGCAGTAATCCTTCCTCTACTTCACTTGCACAAACACAGTGTTGTTTACAGTGAGCTACACAGGATAAATCTATAGTTTCTCTTCTCCTCTCATTACTGCCATTAACACTCCAACAGCTGATTGTCTGATCCTGTCACTTTACACTCTCCGCTGGATGAGAGGGGAACTTTACCCTCTGAGCTCTCCTGCCTTTATAGCTGGATATACCACTTCAAAATCAGGGCTCATGCTCTTTCCATAGGAACTCTTGCTCCCTGTGATCTTTGAGCCAGAAACAAATTCGGTTAAGCAGCAAATCCCATGCTAGTTCACACTACCCACTCAATAGATGAAGGAGGTTTTTTAAAATATCTGCAACTGCCTTTTCAAACAGATTTTCCTACACTCTTAGCAGCAGGCTCTAAAAAAGCTGTAAAAAGCCACTGTACACTACCTGCTCACCACCAAACAGACACAGTTAGCTGTAGACTAGCTGGTGAACATAGTGGAGCATTTAGCAGCTAAAGAGCAGAATATTTCCCTCAGGAGTTGGTAGAGAGTAAAAACAGAAGCTAAAAGAGAGTGAATATTGGGCTTACATTCACCAGGTGGACAGAAACACGACTCCAAATGAATGATAATGTTGCTCCATAACTGCTGGATGTGGAAATAAGCAACTGTTTGCTAACAAGTTCAACATATTAGTTTAAAATGTGATGATATGTCAGTATTGTGTTCACTACTTGTTTCCACTGATGCCAAGTGGCCAAAAAAATGTGAGTTTAAGGAAAACATCTGAATACTTCATCCTCCATTGATGCTAATATGCTCACAATGACAATGCATATTTAGCAGGTAAAGCGTTTAGCATGCTAAAATATGATAAGTGGTTAAATT